>NC_135500.1:70087811-70429061 GCF_052857255.1 Amblyomma americanum | reverse complement strand
TAGACCAAGGAACAGATGTAGAGGGCGCCTTTCGAGTTAGATTAAGGATTGAATTATGTATTTGGCTCTACCAGTGAACGGATTGCAGCCAAAGTCAACTATATGTCTTACATATGTATTGTATAGCCACACTAATGCGTCGCAGCGAATCGAAAACATTTAGCTGAGGATTCGTGTCAGCCGAACCAGAGCGCGTGTCCTTTGGCGTGTCCTTTGGGCACATTATTCTTGATAGGACAGCTCCAATCTAATGCTGGGCGATAATAACAGCCAGATATTTAATGGATTCCACTTGTGGCAACTGGTTAGAGCGATTGAATAATGAAATGTGCAACGGCGTGTCTGTAAAAAAATACTAATATGCCGCATTTCTTAACATTCAGGGATAAATTAATACAGTGCAACCATACTCCAAGAGCCTTCGAATATCAGTGTAGATACTGGTAAATGCAATGGATATTCTTGGCTGAGGCGAAAAAAATTGTCATCTGCATACACAAAAAGTATTATATCAACACGAATGGGGACGTCACTGACAATATGAGGTCACTCTGCGTCCAGTCGGCCTTTCGGGCGAGCTACACGCAAGCATTATGTGTACGCGGCACATTTCCCCAACCCATGGCGCAGGGTCGGAGCCACGGCAGGTCCGGACGAAATGGGCAACGATAGGACACGCTAGGAAATAGTTTATTATCCTAACGCGAGGCAAAGGACACTGCAGAAGAGTGTTCTATTCGAAAAATGGACGTTCAGTAGCTCGCCAAATCGTTGCCGACCGGCGTTTGGTTCGGGGGCCGGCGGGCAGCGAAGGGGTTCCTCGGGGCAGTCAGGTGTGGGCCAGCAGTGAGAAAGCGTTCCCCGCCACGAGTTCCTCCTTTTATCCCCTCGCGCGTAGCCGCCGTAGAGGAAAATCGTTGCTAACATGCTCAGGCATGCAACCCTCATCGTAGTAGGCAGTGCCTTGCCGTGAAGTCACATCAGAGTTGGGGGCGGGAATAAGCCGAGTCTAAGGAGCGCTTTCTCTCCACATTCCCGGTGGCCAGCACGCGCGTGGATGCCACGGTCGCCGCTGGGGCGGGAGGGTGAGGAGGCATACTAGTGTATCCCACATCATCCCCTCTTTAAGAAGCCCCCCGAACTCAGAAGCACAGGCAACATTACTTGATCTTCTCCGCCATCCAAAGATCGAGGTTTAAAGTTCTTCGGGTACCGCACGTGCATCAGTTGATAGCCGCGCCGCGCCCATGTCGACCAGCTGTTTCGCTGTGAAGGCTTGGTTTCCGGCGCGATGACGCGGTCGCAAGGCCTCTTGTTCCCAGTCTCTTTCTTCCGAGCGCGCGGGGCTATGCCGTTCTGAACAATTCAGTCGACCTCCTCTTTGGCGCTGGCTGCAATGGCTTGGAGGCCAGGCCCATGGCTGCGCCGCCCTGAGGTACTGTGTCAGGTGGCTTCCGGGACTAAGGTTGCGGCGCTCCTATGGTTGAGACCATGGTTGGGCTACCCTGGCATACGTGGTCAGCAGGCGAGGGATCAGGTTTGCGGTGCGACCGGTATCCGTGGTGGCCTGACTGGAGCCTAGCGGGGTGGCACTGCAGGTCGCGGGTTGGGCGCAGCGTCGAGCATTGGGCACGGCGCGTTGCGGAAGATGGATGGTGGCTTGTAGTTGGTAGTGGTGAAGAATGTCGATCTGATGTGCCCTGATTCTTTTCCATCTGCGCTGAAAAAGGTCAACACAGATGTAAATAACTCTGGCAGCGCATGCAATGTACCTGCTCGAGCCTCACGAGAATCATGGGGGTTAACGCAAGACAGTCTTACTTGACACCAATTGGCACCAGCGGCACGTACGTCCATGCATCTAACGAGACTGCCTGCCGGCTAGTATCCTCGCTCTAGTCGGCGCAGGCAGATTCTTTTTCTGCCTAAGGTTCAAGTTATAGCAGGACGCAGGGTTCGCCGCCTGATCGCAGCGCACGTTATCAGACTGCGACGCGGGTTGGGCTCTGTCCTCAGCCTACTCATCGCGCTGCAGGTAACGTTTGAGGTCGCATATGTGCACCGGTCCACCTGTCGATTTCGATTGCAAGTCCTCGAGCCTGTAAACGGCGCCATTTCTTTGCCTACGAGGACGAAAACTGTTTGCTTCCGTCACTGAGAATGTGCCGGCGTTGAAGCACCAGAGCACCCACTTCGCTCTGAACATCCCGGTGCGAGCGGTCTTACTAGGCCTTCTCCTGCCCAATAGCAGTGCCAATGGGGCGGCGAGCCTTTCGTAAGGCTTCCGTCATCTTAGAGCACCGGTGCGTCGCGTATTCAGCTCATGCTGAAGAAGCGACTGGCGTATTCCAGCAATTCGATAGTATCCGGGGCTCGGATTTGGCAGCTATTTATTCCATTTCAGAGAAGGCGGGCGGTTAACCCAGTCGAGCGGAAAATGGTCGAACGCAAAACAAACGCGATCTCTTGCAGACTGAAGTCCCAGTCTTTGTGCTTCTTAAAGTACGCGACAAGCATGTGCTTAAGATTGCGGCTGATTCGTTCCATAGGGTTCGACTCAGCTTTAGAGGTGGCCGTTTTCCCGTGTTTTATGCCTAGTGCAGCGCACGAATCAACGGACACCGTCTCAATGAACCAGGACGCGTTGTCTGTAATGAGCTGCTCTGGGAAACCAAACCTGGTGAATATATCCGTCAGCTTCCCTATGATCACCCGTGCCGTCAGCATTCTAAGGGGGAAAAGTTCGACGCCCATGCTGAAGTGTTGCGTGACTACTTGTCCTACTCGGTGTCATGGGATATGGTCCAAAGATATCACACGCCGCGATTTGGCATGGAGTCTGGCTGTTAATCAGATGCATGAGGGCGGATGGTCGTCCGCTTCGGAGCTTCACACTTTGGCGCACATGGCACGAGAAGGCGTAGCGTACTACGTCTCTTTTCATGCCAAGCTAGGTAGCAAAGCGACACTTTTAGTGCAAGTCTTAAGGCCGCTTGCATGCCCTGCGATGCACGAGTCGCGAAAGTAGCGTAACATTGCTGCTCTCAATGCTCGCGGTATCGCCACCTTGAACGCCTCATTTGTGTCGTTCTCGGAGGGAATATACCTCAGCAGGATGCCGTCGGAATCCAGCAGATACGAATCCATCGCGCTCATCGCACTGCCAGCTGTTTCCAAGCGCTCGACACCGAGAGAAAAAGCAGCTATCTCCGTGTGTGCCGCGGCCCTGCCGCCCGCCACTCGGAGCCCCTCGAACACCTTTCGACAAAACGGATCCCTCTCCTGAGCTTCGAGCAGATCATTTCTCCTGAACCCACGGAACCCCACGGAACTTTCGTAGTCCACGTGGTTCAGGCTGTCGACCTGGATCAACGATTTGTCCGCGTTCCTTAGATGGGCTACGGCTCGGGCCAGTCCCTCACTCTCGACTCTCGACCGGCGCTCGCGAGAATGCGTCAGCCACAACGGTTTTTCTCCCTTTGCGGTAGCTCACGGTCAAGTCGCAACGCTGCAGTAACAAGGACTAATGCGCTAGGCAGCCGCTCGGCTCGCAGAGTCGTCTGAGATCAGTATCGCCATGTGATCCGTATCGATCACAAATGCAACCCCGTCGACATAGTAGTCGAACCTTCGCAGAGCAAGATCTATCTCGAGACATTCCTTCTCTGTCACCGTGTAGTTTCTCTCTGCCGGCGTCAACGGACAGCTCGCGAGTGCTACCGGATGTAGAACGCCTTCATGCTCATGAAGCAACACTGCTCCTAAGCCCAGGTCCTTTGCGTCGGTCTGAATCGCAAACTGCCTGTTTAGGTCGGATAGCTGCAACTCAGCCGTGTCAGCGAGTACTTTGGTGAGGTTGCGCAGTGCACCATCTTGCTCGTGACCCCAACTCCAGCGCTCCTCTTTCTTCAAAAGCTTTCCCAAAGGCGCCTGCAGCGCTGCGAACGCTGGGATGAACTGGCCATAAAATTTTGCGATTCTCAGGAAGCGTTTCAGACCGGCTAGATCTGTGGGCGACCGAAACTTTAAGGAGAGCCTCAAGCTTATCATCCCACGGCAGAATGCTGCCTCTGTCGATCGTAAACCCCAACAGTGTTATCACTGGTCGCTGTGATCTGTGCTTTTTTCGGGGTAAAAGTGATTTCCATGGACCTCAGCCTCTCTAGAATGTCCCTCAAGTGGCGCAGGTGCTCCTCGAACGTTTTGGAGTACACCACAATGTCGTCCAGGTATGCGAGTGCATGTTGCCATTTCGCATCTAACAGAACACGGTCCATTACGCAGAGATATATATCGGGATCTGCTACCAAGCAAAAAGACATTCTCTTAAATTCTAAACGGCCTCTCCGACAAGGGAAAGCAGTTTTCTTTTTTTTTTCACGCTCATTAAGTTCAATGCGCAGCTAGCATCGAGTAGCAACAGTATGCAACAGTAGCTAGCAACAGTATGCGCAGCTAGCATCGAGCGTTGTAAACTCCTTCGCTCCACCCAGGTTGGACACTAGAGAAGAAATGCTAGGTAGACGGTACGCATCTTTTCTAGTAACCTCATTCAGTGTGCGGTAGTCCACACAATGGCGCCAGGTAGCGTCTTTTTTGAAACTAAGACTGTCGGGAAGCCACAAGCGCTGTTAGGCCTCTGAACAACGCCAGTGTGATAAGCTCGTCTAAGGCGCTGTCCAGTACTCTTCTCTTAAAGAAGCTAATTGTTCTAGGATTGCACTTAGAAGGTACTGCGTCACCCGTGTCTATTCTGTGCCTGATTAGGGCAATGAGGCCAGGGCGACCAGTGAATGTCACATTGAATCACTGAAGGAGCGATAACAACCGTGCTTTCTCCCTCTCCGACAGGATGTTCACTTCCGACAACAAGGTGTGCGCTGACATTCCCTGCATGGCAGAGCAGTTTTCTACCGCGGCAACCTTCTCTCAGTCCTCTCTCTCAGCGGCGATTTCCCGCTTGCCTCCTAGTTCTCGGGCTGGCGGGATAGATTTGTCACAGCCTCCCCCTACTCGCGCCGTGTTCGGAGTCTGAATAGTCTGCGACGCCGAGGGCGCTTTCGCAAAAATCTTCAAGGCGTCTGACTTGCGCTCCCTGTAGCCTGCGCTGTTTATGTCTACCGCAATACCTGTCTTGGCTAGGAAGCCTCATCCATGAATTACAGGAACGTATAAACAGGGAAGATGTACGAGGCATTGTCGCCGCACACGTCTTTCCCCGCGAATCACCATCCTAGTCGCACTGCTTGATTGCGCTCTGCTGCTCGCGAGGCCAAATGTGGTATCGCACTCCCTGAGCAGGATTTCGTTCTCGCTGCGATGGTGTAACAGTTCGTCACTGAACAAAGAAGCGATTGCTGCTGTATCGTTGAACTTCGAGCTACCGTTAACTTAATGAACGGCACTGACAAATCAACAGAGCTTCCAACGGGAAATGCAAAAGGCAAACCGGGGTTCTGTGTACACCACGCGGAATCAAAGGTGGATCCCCGGCGGCTTTGGCCGTTTCCCGACCGCGTTTGGTCACAGGCGAGAGGGAGGCCAGACTCGCGGGCGCAGTGCCCTGGCTGGTCGTACCGGTAGCAACGGTTGTCCGGGCGCCTAGGGGCTAGGCGCTCGACGCTACGTTCCGGTCCTCATCTCGAACTCGCGGTGCGGATGGCGGGGGCCGCTCGTGCAGCCGCGTGTGGGCATCGTGATGTCGGCTAAGCTCTTTCCGTTCTGCGGCAGCTTGTGCGGTTCGCAACGCGTAGCTAAATGGGTTCAAAGCTCGGTCAGACAACTCCCGACCCCTTGGGGCACGCTTGTCAGCAAACTATGCTGACTCTTCAGCTCTGAATAGACTGCGCTCTGAGCTGTCATTCCACGCGCAGCGCGGCTGAAGCGACAACGATGCTGGTGATGGCGGCCGATACGCACATGCAGAGATGTGTCCCTGACTGCGCTTCGCCTCGGCAGCCAGCTTATCTAAGTCTCTGAAACTTACTCCTCTAAGTAGGTCGTTATAGTCCAGTGCGCATGTCTCGTCACACGCTCAACTTTCTTCGTGTTTTTTGTGCGAGGGTCAGCGAGGCGCTGAAGTTCGTTTATCGCTCGAACTTACTCAAGCAGAGACTCGTCACGATGCTGTGTGTGGAGCTCGAGCTCCCTTCTCAAACGCCACTCGTAGTTTGCGGGAAGGATTTCGTCGCGGAAGCTTGCGCAAAGCTACTCCATTGTGCTGGTTCGGTTGCGGGCTATTTGGTACCACTGAGGTGCACACTCCGTCAAAGAAACAGGCACAACACGCGCGATTGTTTCGGTATCTGCAATTCCTGTTACTTGCTGATAATGCAGCAGACGGTCAAGATACTCATTTACTCCCGTACTGTCATAGTACCCTCTGTAGGTAGGCAAATCTATCATAACGTGTGGTGCCTGGGCCGTAGTTTTCAAATTGTTTTGCAAAATATCAGCTAGACTCTGCATAAAAGGCATTGCGTTCTGCAAGAGCACCTCGGATGACTCCGGACAGACGCCATCGGACTGTGGCGCAGGCGATGATGGCCTCGAATGATGAGGCCTAAATGCCTCACTGTCCGTGCCGCGGAACGGTAGGGCGCCCGATGTGGGGCCCCCATACCAGGCCTAAGTTCTGCCGACGCGTCAGGGGGTGCTCCTCTGCTATTCCGCATGGAATGCTCCAGATTCGCAAATACAAACCCTTCCAAGGGCGCGTCAAATAGGGAGCCCTCGCTCTGTGCCGCTAGTGCTCACAACATGAAGACGGAAAGTCAGGCCTGTCGGCTGTAATCCTTTGATATGGCGACGGTTGTGGTTTGCTCTAACACAGTTCACTGCTAAGTTGCCTAGGTATTGGGAGCCAAGGTATGGGGTAACCGTGCGTCCAGTCGGCCTTTCGTGCCAGCTACACGCAGTCGTTATTTGTACGCGACACGTTTACCCAACCCGTGGCGCATACTCACAGCCACGGCAGGTTCGGACGAAATAGGCAACGACAAGGCACGCTAGAAAATAGTTTAGTATCCTAACGCGAGGCAAAGCACACTGCGAAAGAGTGCTCCATCTGAAAAATGGACGTTCAGTAGCTCACCAAGCCGTTGTTGTCGACCTGCATTGGGTTCGGGGGCCGGCGGTCAGCGAAGGGGTTCCTCGGGGCAGTCAAGTGTTGGCCAGCAGCGAGAGAGCGTTCCCCGCCACGAGTTCCTTCGTTTATTCTCTCGGGAATAGCCTGCATAGGAGAAAATCGTCGCTGCCATGCTCTGGCATGCAACCCTCTTCGAAGTAGTCAGTGCGCTGCGTGAATGAGGAGAGTCGAGAATGAGCAGAGTCGCAAGAGTGCCTTTTCTCCACATTCCCTGTGGCCACCGCGCACGTGGATGTCACGATCGCCGCTGTCACGGGGCACAAGGAGGGATACCAGTGTATCCCACAACCATAATATTAAAAAGCAACGGTGATAGGACGGATCCTTGCGGCACACTTCATGACTGATATTATATATAAGAAGGCAGGGATCCCTCTGTGCAGTAAGAGTATGTCTTTCAGAATTTCAGGGTTCCACTCATAATTGGTGGTTGGAGAATGCAACTGAGCAAGTCTACTAATTAGTATGATGTTTTATACACTGCCATGGGCATTTGCTACATCAAGGCTCATCAAAGCCGAAACTTCCCCCCTGTGTAGCGGGAGCCGGATTCTACTATATAAATCCACATGCGCGGAGCATATAGAGCATCCGCGACGAAAGAAAAGTTGGGCTGAGCTGAGACCTCTTACGTCATGAACATGTTTTTTGAGGCGACTTTGCACTGGTCTTTCTATTAATTTGACTAAATTTGAAGTTAGCGGAATTGGCCCATTATTATCTACGACGTATTCATCAGCCTTCATTCACACTTTCCTTTTCCTCCTCTTCCCTTTCCCCTGTGTGGAGTAGCAGGCCAGGGCCCTGTTACCACCGGCCGACCTCTCCGCCTTTCATTAAAATTCCCTTTCTTCTTCTTCTCCTTTCCCTGTATCTGTCATCAACTAAATAATTTTCCTTATCTTCCAAATGCTTGGAATGCATGCATTTTCCCACGAAGCATTGATATTATCTAACAGGTCGCTTGAAAAGTCGTGGGCTAAAATTTTAAGGACACCAGCAGTGACACGATCTTGTCCTGCAGGATGCAACATTGCCAACTAAGTGGAGCGCTGAAGCGTTAAACACGGTATAATCCGAAGAGGGTGAGATTGTGCACAAAGCGACGTTTCTCTGCGCCTGGAAACGTAACGCCATTCCTTGAGGAGTACGCTCCAGGGCTTCCTGATCCTTTTGTGGTGTTAACAAGGTTGAAGTAGTGAGGTGAGGGGCTGCAGAGCTGTTGTTGCGTTCCATGATTCTATACAGACTTCAATTACGAGATTACAGTTGTGAAAGATATGTGCTTAAAATTTGCTTATACTCCTCCTTGGCTTTCGAATTTGTTCTTTTGAAAGGTGCAGTGAAGAATTTGTAATGTAATCAATTGCCTGGACTCTGGTTGCTGCGTAGCCTCTACTAGGTAGCTTTTGTGCGACAATAGGCGTTGTCACATTCCTCTGTCTACCAAGAAGGCTGTTTGTTATAGGCTGCTGCGGGAATCGTGAATATTGAATGGTCTACTGCATTTTACAACAATGAAACCCTCTGCTGAGCTGTGTCATCTTGGCTTGTACTTACTATACAGGCAATTGAGGCGGGCATCACATTTTTTAAATTTTGTGGTTGAAAAGTTTATCGGTAACACAACTACTTTTGAGCGGATAAAACAGGATAGTGAAACTTATAGAAACGTGGTCACTAGATGTACTCGAATACTCTGTCAACCAATCAGTCGCATCTAGCCTACATGCGGATACTTTTAAGTGAAAAGTTGAGGGAGCAACCTCTCACAAAAAGATTATTTTTCTGGAATTGCAGGAGCGTACAGCAATCGCAGACAGCCACGAGCAGAGAAGCTGGCGGCAAGATTTAGTACGACTACCCCAGTCACTATGTTGGGAATTGAAATCTCCTGCGATGATTACACTGCGTGTGCCAGTCACCAAACTGTCTAAACAGTGTGTTCTGTGTATACCTAAAGGAAAATAGACATTAGCACTTGACATTAGCACAAGTAGTTCAAGTTCTGGAAGAGAATACAGTACTCCCTTCCTCTTCTTCTTCGTCCTCTTAAGACACGGCACATACTCGTGTCTTCAGGTGCCCTTCTTCTTCCTCTTAAAACATGGTGCATACGCGCATTGCGGGACTGGCCGAGGTGTAGTGGCATAAACAAGGAAGGATCCATAGGCGGTAGCGACAAAATATTTGCGCCACGCATGAACTTTGAAAAACGTAGCAATGACAAACGGGAGAAGAAAATTTAAAATAAAATAACAGAAACCCTTTTTGGTGAAAAAACAAGAGCTCAAAAAATTTTTAAAGAATTAGCAAATCAACCTACCTTTAGCGAAAACTAATACGTTTGGAACGTAATTCGAGATATTTACAATCAATTTTAAACATATTGTTGCGTGGCAGCCAGCCGGAGCGAGAGAGACGATGATCGATGGCAACGAGCTGATTTTATGGCTGCTCGCCTAGCGCGAGCGCTCCTGCCCGCGCCACTGCCAACTTCGTCGTCTTCGTCACAATACCCGGGGCCTGGCATCTGCTTTTTCCACAGGACCGGCACCCCAAAACCGGCTGATTATTTGCTTTTGAGTGTAGTAGAATGTTTTTAACGTTTTTTGGTCGTCTGTAGATCGCGTGAGGGGGAGCAGTGAAAATTTTGGTGAGGCGCTTGCTTTGTTCAAGAAAGTTGAAAAGTTTTCCGAGGAATTTGTTTACGTTACGTGGGTTACTGGTGAAGGTAAGCACGAGATTTGCTCGGTGTTCTGTTTCCTCGCCGAAGCGACGTCCCTCCAGTATTTGCTCTCGGTTGACTTTAGATGCCTTTTCAATGGCATCGTCGACCGGGGGGGTGGGGGGTATCGTTGCTTAACGAGTACTTCTCGCATGCGTTTGGAATTTTTTACGAAGTCCTCGTCTTGAGAACATATTCTTTCAAATCGATGTGCCTGAGAGTATGGGATGCTTGTTTTAGAGAGACGAGGATGGCAGCTTTGGAAGTGTAGGTATTGTTGGCAGTCCGTCGGTTTCTATATACACTGGTGGTAAGTGAGCCTTCATGTACCGAAATCTCACCATCTAGAAAGTTAATTGCGGCGTTGGAGTACGTGTAAGTGTACTTACAAGTACTCCAAAAAAAGAAACAGATTACCAGGCAAATATCGTACTGACCTTCACCAGTAATCCGCCTAACGTAAACAAAATCCTTAGAAAACATTTCAACGTTCTCGAACAAAGCGAGCGCCTTACCAAAATTTTCACTGCTCCCCCTGACACGGCCTACAGACGACCACAAACATTGAAAACATTCTAGTACACTCAAAAACAAATAACCAGCCGATTTGGGGGTGCCGGCCCTGTGGAAAAAGTAGATGCCAGGTCTGCAAACACATAAAAACATTAAGCTGTGCAGTAAGCACAGCATCAGGCTTCAAATGAAAATTAATGGCAACATTGATTGTGATTCGTACAACGTAATATACCTCCTAGAATGCAGTGTATGCAGTATGTAGTACATTGGAATGACCGTCAACCCTCTACGAATTCGCTTTAATAACCAACGCGCGCATATCTTATCCCTACCCAACCTTCCCATGTCAAAACACATTAATGAGAGACACCACCCATTTGATGCAATTAAGTTAACGTTCCTACAGGGTGGGTTCCACAACACCCGGGAAAGAGAACAACGCGAGTCGTACTTTATTTACAAATTTGAAACAATTCCTCACGGCATTAATGAAAGTCCAGGTGTATTGTCCTCCATCCGTCCATTGCAGGGCAGTTGCTGACATTACGAGAGCCAGCCTGACATAACTCGGTCGTTTCTTGCCAGCGACATCTTTTTCAAGCTCACACAAACTTCTTCATCCCCCACCCCATCCCACCCCCATCTTCCCGGTTCGATTACCTTGCCGAGTGGGGTGCAATTAAAGAACCCTTGACTAAGTGCTCCCACCATTAACATTTACCCTCAACACGACACTTGCCCGAACTCGCATGTTTTGCCACCTTTTTCTGTTTCTTTTGTGCATGTCTGGGTGTTTTCATGCTCAGTACACGCGTGTCCAGTTAAGCTCACGGCGCCGCTGATTCTGCCTTGAGTCGGGCTGCCGAAAAGGTTCCAGATGACGGAAGTCTCGTGTTCGGTCTGCATTTTATTTTGTTTAACTGTTTACTCTTTATGGCCTGGGCACGCAGTGCACGCATCTATAAATTTTCTATGTTGGACAATTCCGCCACTGTCTGTTCGTGTGCACCTAAATCGCCGCCGCTCTGTTCCCTTGAGGGGTGGCCATTATCCCCTCCCGCTCCTCGTTTTTCTTTCTTTTTTCTGGTCCCGGGTGGTCTCCCTGAGGTTGCGGGGGACAGCGCGTTTTTCGTTATTTGTTCCCCCTTTTTCCCTTTCTCTCTCTCTCTCTTTTCTAATATTCTTTCCTTTGTGCTCTCCTTTTTTTTCCAGCCTTCGTCTGTTTCTTTTGTTCAGGTGTCGTACATGTGTGCTAATGCCAAATCCTTAAGAAGAGGAAGAAGATCCCTGTAACTGCACTCTTGAGAAAGGACAGGCTCTGTCCGAAACATCGACTCAAAATAAATTATGGCTAACTGAAGCGTTTCACAACTTTGTATATATATATATATATATATATATATATATATATATATATATATATATATATATATATATATATATATATATATATATATAAGCAAGCGAAGGGAAATGAGGGGCTCGTTTGAGAAACATATGACGGAAGGCAACGGTCACCGAAACCAAGGTGCACAAGAGAATGTTTATTCTTTTTTTTTAATTTGTGGTGCTAAAATTGAGGAATAGTGATTCAAATATTCTGTTGCATAACGGAAATAATTC
This sequence comes from Amblyomma americanum, assembly GCF_052857255.1. NCBI lineage: Eukaryota > Metazoa > Arthropoda > Arachnida > Ixodida > Ixodidae > Amblyomma > Amblyomma americanum. The sequence goes on along the minus strand of NC_135500.1, from coordinate 70,417,047 downwards.
ATAAAGTAGCAGAAAAAACAAACATGCCGCGGGTGGGATCGAAACCTACGACCTCCGAATATCGCATCTGGTGCTCTGCCAACTGAGAGACGGTGACGGCTGTCCAATCTTCTGACCTCGTGGGCAGCAGCAGCAGATTGGACAGCCTCCGCCGTACTTCAGTTGGTAGAACACTGGACGTTATATTCGGAAGTCGTGGGTTCGGATCCCACCCATAGCATGGTTGTGTTTTCTGCTGCTTTATGATTAATTTCCGTTAAGCGACAGATTATTCGCAGTATTGTTCTGCCATTTAAGCACTACAATTAAAAAAAAGCTCTAGCTTTTGCCCCTCGATTTCGATGACTGTTGGCTTCTTTCATATATATATATATATATATATATATATATATATATATATATATATATATATATATATATATATATATATATATATATATATATATATATATATATATAAGCAGAGAAAGTTAACAAAAACAGGGGCTAGTCTGGTAATAGCTTATCGAGGATCTCGGTTCTGGCAGACTTGATGACATAGGTAACATAAGAGGTCTCTCGCACAGTTTCCGCCCTCGCCGTTAGATGACGTTCACGTCACACTCGCGGTAATACAGGATGTGCTACGTCCACCGCTATGGACGAGGGTGGCACAGGTGAACACTCTCGAGGTTCGCTTACACCCAATAAACATAAATACCCACGAGAGCAGCAGATTGGACAGCGGTCGTCGTAGCTCAGTTGGTAGAGCACCGGACGCGATATTCGGAGGTCATGGGTTCGGACCCCACCGGCGGCATGGCTGTTTTTTTCTGGTGCTTTGTAAGTAATTTTCATTAAGCGACAGATTAATAGAAGTATTGATATCCCACTGATCAGCCCTACACATTAAAAAAAATTAACATTCCCCTATGCATTTTGGTGCATAGAGACGAACGTCTTAAACCATATAATTTGACGTTTCGGCCGTGGAACGGCCTTCATCAGTTTAACAGAGTAGGAATGGAGGACATAGAATGTGACGGCGGGTGCGCAAATGCGTACGAACATGTAATGCACAGAAGATTAAAAACGTACCATACACGTGACTAAAACGCGATTTGTAGGTACCGAATGTGGGTCACAATGGCTGAACAGGAGGTGTACGTTGCGAAATTTAGTGCGTTATCAATCTTAGCTATAGAATGCGACAACAGATGATTAAACGTGTCATGCTTACAGTGCAAAGGTGAGAAACCAGAATTACTGGACAGCAAAACTTAAGAAGCTAGAAGTTGTACACTCTCAAAACATTAAAAAACACATGGTCACTAAAAAACGAAGGTCACGAAAAAGCCCCACAAACGCTAAGAGTATTAGCCTTTATTACATCCTGACAAAAAAAATAACTCATGACGGTATCTGCCTGTTCTGTCCGAGCACATGAAAAGAAGAAATAAGAAGCATACCCTTGCGGCGATGTAACAAGATGAACGTAGCGAAATTTTAGCCATATGATGCAGCGGCAAGTTGAACATACAGGTGCGATTAAACGCAAACGTGGGGTGCGATATAGATGAAGAAAAAGCACGAACAGAATAGCACTAGCATCTTTGGATATCTGGGCGCTTGAGCTGGTTGGGTTCTCAATTTTCCCGTGCTTTCGTTGAAACCACCAGATACTGTATTCAACTTATAGATCAGGAAAGACTAATTTCTCGGTCGTGATTAGATTTAAATGCAGATTCCAGAATAGTAGCTGCAATGTGATCAAATGAATGACCTGGGAGCTGAACATGTCTTGATAGGGGCAGGCTTGGGAGGGATTTACATGGGCTCTGTGGTTATGGAAGCGTAATCTAAAGGGGGTCTCAGTCTGGCCTACATGTTGAAGGTCTTATATGGTACAGAAGAGTTGGTAAATGAGGTTCGCACTATCGCAGGTGAAGTCACCCTGAATTTTTAAATGAAAGTTACAACCCGTACCGCTAACGCTCTGAGACGTAGTCGTATGCGTACAAATTTCATAGCGGCTCTTGTTGCAAGGGTGACAGCCTGTGGGTTGCGGAGCATTAGTTTTTGAAGAAGTTAGTATGTCCCGTAGATTTCTCGATCTTCTATAAACAGCCCTTGGTGGCTCCACGAATGTTTCCTTCAGGCGAACACTTTGCATGAGAATATTATTGTGTTTCTTTAAGATTGCCGAAACTTTTGGTGCGGATGCAGAATGAGTGAGGACAAGGTTGGTATTCGAGTAGGAAGTATCTGGTTTTTTTTTGGCCAGTAGAATTCTTCGGGATTGTGTATCTGCGCTCTCTATGGCATCATTGATCAGCTGAGGGCGGTAATTTTGTGTATTGAGCGCGCAACGAAGTGTGGCGGACGGAGCTGCTTTTAAAGTCAGATTCTTTCAATCAGGTACGTTTGAATTGAAATGTTTGACTGAAGAGGATGCTGCTTTTAACTTGTTTGACATGGCTACTATCAAAGTGCAAATACTGGTGGCGGTTAGCAGGATTTCGGTACACCGTTGTAGTCAATCTGTCTTCGTGAAGCGAAACCTTGACGTCAAGAAAATGCACTTTACAGCTACACACTAAACACAAATCAACACAGATGGGTGTTTCTGGCTTGTCCTCTAGTGTCCTCCCAAATCGAGGTTCGATATACACCGCCAGACTTGGGGTAGATTTCAACACCAAAAATACGGAGGTCTTACGGTTGGCGAAGGAAGCAGATTGGGTGTAGATTTTTACACCTAAAAATACGATGCGCTTCCGGTTAGCAACGGGAGGTTTCAACCGCGGCGATACGCTGCGCGGTGGCTGCGGTGTCGTGTTTATGCAGGCGCCAAGATTTCTCAACGCTGGCTTCTAGGAGGAGGAGGTGATGACAGCACTCCGCTTTTCTAAATTGAATTTTTGCTCTTTCTTACAAGGCTACTAGGACTGCTAATTATATCCGCGGAACGGTGGTAGTTCGTTAATCACAATCAGGTTCGAATGCGCTTTGTAATCATGAACAAAGCACAATCGAACTTCAAAGTTGAGATATAACAACCAGCTCCGTTCCGTCCATGCGGTTACGAAGTAGTACTGTAAGGAACAGGGCAAGAACGCTGGATACAAAATGCATCGGACCGCTGTCTTCACCTCCTCCTGGATGCCTACGTTGCACGATCGTGGCGCCATGCATACACACGACGTCCCAGTCACGTCGCAGCGTACTGCCGTGCATCGCAGAAACAAAACGAGACGAGCAGTGGCGGTAAGCAAACGTCTTTAATCTGACTCCGCTGAGTATATGGCACTTCTGTAAAAAATACACAAACCATGGCTCCGGCGCTAGCCGAAAGTATCTTGACGGGGTGGTTCTCAATGGGCAAGAAAAGCAGAGTTGGGGAGACGACAGGCAATGAAACTGAAAACAAGACCGTGGTAACGAATCTACGTGCCAAATTCCTGCAAGACATTTTTCTTCTCGTAAAAAGTATACCAACTCTTCACTGTGGTCCAAAAACCGAATCCCTGAAATTAAAGAACCTGAATGGTGCACAAGCCACTTGCGGGCAGCTGCACATTGCGCAAATAATCTTTGCCATCTCTCTGCCTTTAGAAGTTTTAAAAAAAATGCTTTTGTATATTGTGTCCTTAAAATCCATTCATTACTGTCACTTATTTTTGCAGTCTATAATGGACCTTTTTCAAGAAAATTTTGAATTCCATGCTCCACTTGCGCATAGAAAATATTTTTCAAACACTATCTTCATCCAGTGTATAAGTCCTCAAAGTCGATAAAAGCATAAGGATTCGCCCTAAGGATTACACAAAAATATTGCATATAGCTTGTGCTCCGTGGTTTTATTTTCGAACAAAAATATAGTTCTTGGATTCAACCTTCATTGTGCAAGGTAGCTGTGTAAGTTTGTTAGACATTTTTTTTCCGAGACTGCAGTTCTAGGTACCTTACAGATCATTGTTACTAGCACGTCCTCAAAACAGTGTTCGCAATTTAACTTGTGCATGCGACTTTTTCATTCTATTGGATGTTCGAAAATACTGAATTACACATACCACCGCTACAAATAGCACTGGAATATCACAAAGGTCAGTTACTAACCTACGCACATATCTGAAATATTAACACCAGCAGCATTAAAAGACTGCTTAACACGTCAAGGTTATTCAATTGAAAAGAAATTGAAGAGCCTGCGTAAATTAAAGAAAAGGTCACAAAGACCTGTAGATTACAATTTCATTTTTTAAATGGAGGACAATAAACAACATTTGATACCACAATTCTTCGACAGGTATTAGAGATAGGGACTAACTTGAAATCAGCACCTAAAATTAATGAAAACGATACAATAGCAAATCTTGAAAAACAATGCAGATTTAACTTGAAAACTTCTTCGCTACACTTCAGGCTAACTGGTGCTGTCAGATAAGATTAGCTAAAAAAAATATTGTGCACCAGACAATTCCCAGTGGCTAATTCCAAGTGGCTAACTTCAAGATGCAGATTACAAACTACAGTAAAAGAAATACTAAACGGACATCCTAAAAGAGCCCACTACATCTACAGTAAACTATCACAGGTATCCAACCTCTAATGTATGTGTTTGTTCTTGAGAAACACATAGGATGAACATAACCTGAGAAAACGTATACAATACATTCAATTTAACACACAATCACATAAAAAGAACACAAAACAAAACTTTACACTCAATATATGGAGGCCTATGCTCTAGAGAAAGATTATGTGCCCCGTAAAATATGTTAGCCACCCATTTAAAGGAGCCTGTGGCAAATAAAATGGAGCACTCCTAACTTATATGGAAAAAATCAGAATACAGAAACACATGCACACATACTTTTAAATCTAGCTAACAAGTAATGACTAGAGCTGAAACACAAGGAGTTAGTCAACCTGGTATTACGTGACAGTGCGCACTACAACCGAAGCCAAAACACATGGGCTAAAGTCAAAGCGCAAAGGACACATGCATTCTGTTTGATCGCGAGAAAGGCATTTATCACCTTCACGAGAGAGAGGCATTCATCACCTTCACTTTAAACCGAAGTAAATAAAAATTCCAGAAAACTTCCCATAGCAACCGATCATACTAAGGACTAGTAACATTGTGATTAAATAAGCAATTGAATTGCTGAAGACCTGTTTCCAAGCACATATTTGCTTGAAAACTTAATTGTTCACCAAATCTATTATCACCATTTTTTTCTAATTAAAGGATATGTATAAATGCTAGCAAATGTGTCATGTGGCAGAATGGTAAGTCTATTAAAAAACATAAAAAATTACAAAATGCTGACAGTGCTCCCAGCAAGCTGTCCGAGCTAGATGCAAAAAGATAAAAACCATGATTAGCCCATGCCGGAGAAACATTTGGTGTTATGATTCTTTGGGTCAACGAAATGTTGCTGTTCATGTTTATCACGTCTTTCCATGCTGTCACATAATGCGAGTACAGCATTTGTCGAAGTACAGAGCCCAAAGAATTCGCTTCTGAGCCTTGTTGTGCATAGCTATCATTTCAGATCTCTTGAAGGTACAGAAAATCTTGCCCTGACGTCAGTGAATGTTGGACATCCATGGATGATCAGAGGCCTTATTATACGGCTTAGAAGCCAAATCATTTGGCTCCGCACTTTTTGACAAAGGCTATACATCAGTTTTATCACGGATTCATGTTAATATTGTTGTCATTTTTCTTCGCTCTGGCCAACTGTATCATGTTAACATTGATAAGTTATCCGAGCACAGTTTGTGTTCCGCTACCAGTACTCCGAACAGTACTAAAAAACTAGACGTGTAAAACATGTACAGGCAGATAGAAGATGCAGCTGTGAAGGAAAGACAAAGTGGCTTTTAAAAACTGATGGGCTCATGACCATCGAAGCGTGGTTTATTTTAAGCCAAGTATCTAAAACACGCTCAAGAAAGGTCAGCAGACAGAGTGCCTTCTTTAGATTTTCCAAACGGAACACCCAGAAGGCTGCAAACAGCAGAATCCCCACAGAAGCGATGAGGTTTTTATTGCAGGGTGATGGCCAATGAACAGGAAAACTGCTCCTTGATAGGTGAGGAGGAATGCTGTAAGTGCTTGGTCCTGCAAAATTAAAAACGAAATATCACTGACATTTCTAACACTTGTAGAAGTGCAAAAAAATACTGTCGCATTTCAGTATAATGCACATTATGACTACACTATCCTAGGAATGAATTCATGAGGAAGTCTCCCCTCCTTAAAGTGAGAAATTTTACATAAAAAAACCACGCTCAACCCAATTTTTTCAAGAATAAAGTCAAAGAAATGCGAGGTTCAAACATGTCACTGACCGATTTTTAAAGATAATGGTAACCAGGCTAATGTACTTGGAGCTATCAACACTGTCTTTCTTCAACTTCATTGCCCACCACTACGTGCAGGAGACCTTGGTGACAAGTTTTGTACAAAAAATTTTTCAGTCATGATTCGTCAGTATCGATGAATCATTTTGCGAGAATTTTGCTCGGAAACCAAATTGTCCATATTACAGAGGTGCGACAGTACATACGATTTGTCCATTAGAGCCATGATCACATTTAGTGGGCCACCAGAGCTATGCAAAAGTTAAACAAAATGCTGCAATGGTCTCCCTGCCAAAGATTTAAAAACCATATTCTAGCTATAAGACAACATTGCTGCTCAATCTCATTTAATTGCAACCAGTGCAGCAACAGCCTAACTGTAATCGAACTAGAGGCTAAAGAAACAATGGTGAGCCACTGCTCATAAAGGAGCGTGACACAAAATGCGTATTCGAAAGGTACAGCTGCACGCGAAAGCTGCCACTCTTGCTTTCTCCGTGACATTTGATACATATGGCGACTACAGGAATTTTCGGTGAGCATCGAAGAAGCAAATGTTCTCTAGGGAATCACATTTTGAGCACCAATAACAGCCCGGGAAGTACCAATCAGTACACCCCATGTATAATATTTGCGTGTGTATAATGAGACCTAAAGATACAAAACTGGTATAATGTTGTTTAAAGTGTATATCGCCATTATACACAGCTTGTGAAGTAGCACTCCTCAATGATTGGATGCCATCAAAGACTACAACACAAAACACTCTTTTCCAACTGAAAATATAAAATAGCTGCACCGTATCCAGACCTCATTACCATGTGTCAATAAAATGAAAAAACCACAGTCGCAAAAGCAAATAATGGCGATCGCCTCTCCATAGTTTCGAGCAAGTCTAAAGAAACCACAACCGTCTCAACATTGGATTATTGGCTATTTGAAAAGAGTGGTAGTGAACACGCGTGAAAATGAGACAGTAGCAATGCAAATCCCAAAATAGCAGCGTGTCAGTACGCGGTATCTGGTTTAGTCCATGAAAGTACTCTATTTTCAGAACTGAGCATAGTTGCAGCAGTTACGCTGGCTCCTTATTCCTACTATGGTCTTTTTTTATTGCACTAGTAAATATGCCTAATTTGTAAAGAAAATCACTTGGGGGTCAGCAGCTCCTTACTGTCACTGTTTGCATCCCGCCTCATTGCAAGATAACGAAACACCTGGGCTTTGTGCCAGCGCCATTCTAAAAAAAATCACAAAACCCAAGCTTTGCTAAGGCTCTTGACTTCAATGCCTAAATTTGAGTAAATTCTGTGCCTAAAAGGTAGTCATCGGATGCTCAGATAAATACTGAGCTGCTATTTTCGTACAAAAATTTTAGTTCCTGCCTATGTCCACCAATAATTTGCACAAAAATACCTATACAAGTGTTGCTGGGGCATCTTTCTTTGCGACTTAAATCTGAACTGTTTGGTACTGCTTGTAGATTAAACTGATGCAACCTTGGAGTTCTTCATAGATTAGAACCTGTATAGAACAATGTCCAGTCAGGTTTGATACCAAACCAATCATTATGAATAAAATGTATGTCCTTCGAATTACTGACTCCAATAATGATAGGTGAGCAAGGCAATGAAGAATGTGGTTCTTTGAAATTAAAGCAGCTGTTATATATTCACAAATAGTGACAGCACGTTTATACTGCACCCATCGAAGTTATGCCGCAACGAACCGCAGAACATAAGGCAAGAACTGACTGCCGTTGCTTTCTCGCTTTCACTCGTGTTCCAGTGACAAGGAGATTGCGCCATTGACTGAAAGCAACAAATAATCAGATTGGAATTCTAAATGTCGCGGCCGAATCTATGACGGCAGAATACAAGAATTCGCTTCAGAAGCTTTGAGCACATTCATTTGCTGTGACGCGCATGATAAGCAAAATTATGTTTTTTGTGGGGAACCATGGCATTTTAGAAAAAGCAATCTTATTTTTTTTATGTTAATAGCGATGCCGCATACCTTGTTCTGCGAACATGCATGAAATTAAGAGTGGCCAAAAATGCTGCACATATCGAAACTAAAATTACACAAATGCTTCGGAGGGCACTAAAATAAAAATGCCGAAAACCTACAGCCGCTTGCAAGGTGTACTTCAGTGCAGACGCAAGCAGGCTTGTACAAAGCGCTCGTGCGGTGCTTTGCGGAATGAAGGCGAACTTATAACGCAGGCAGTAGGATTGACTGACAATGCAGGTGCTCAAGCGCTGACGCATAGTCATATAAAACAACCCATACACTGGCATCGCGTCATTAAGAAACTGCGCTAATGTTTTGCTCCATTCCCCAGCACAATGCTTCAGCGCTCCACACAAGCCTGCTCACGTCTGTGAGACGGATGTGAGACGGCAGGGATTCAAAAATATCCTCCCGGGCGGCAGTGTCGAGGTAGAAATTTCTCCCCCGCTGGCTAAGGGCGCGGCAAAGCCAGCGCTTGTCTCAATTCGCTCACAATGGCGCCATACCGTCATTCGCAAACCAGAGCGAGGGGCAAGCTAAGCCATCGTTTTACGATATCCACTTCAGTGAACTCGGTTAAGCATCCATCTTTCCTTTCCCTGTCGCGCATCGAAAAGCAGCAGTGTCAAGCGCGAAGCCGCCGCTCACGATATCCGTTCCAAGAGAGGCTCCAGACAACCCGCCGTGCTCAATTCCGCGACGCAATCCGAGACGGCCCCACTGGCGCTGCTAGGCCTAGCGCCTACGTCGCTCACAGTCTCAGCGTCCGCACTCACGACTCTCTCGCCGTCTTCTTATCCTTTGCGCCACGTGCTGTCGATTGCATCTCGACCGAAACCAAAACTTGCTGCTTCGTTCCGAAACTAAACTAAACAGATAAAAGTACACAGTTCCACTGGCACGCTCTTTTGAACAGCAGCAGGAATTCGACCTCGCTCCGACTCAGTAGCCGTACGGTGTTTTTTTCTACACCATTCGGAAGGTATGGCGACAAACACTCCGTTAGAGACGGCTGATAACCGATTGCGGACCTCGTTAGCATACCGTCAGTACTAGCTAGTGTTGCTTTGGTGTTTATGATATCATGCGCACCGTTTTACCGGTGTTCTCGTCTGGCGATGCGGTGTTTTAAAGCGGACGAACACCGATAATCCTCCCATCTCATGTCATTCGTGTTTAGTGTGTAGAGTACATATGAGAAAATGATATACAATATTGCAGGTTGTTGAAATCGGCTATAAATGAAAGCAGCTCGGGTTCGCCATGGGGCCAAATAAGAAATATGTCATCAATGTAACACCTACAGTAAAATGGTACTAATGACCGGCTTTTAAAAAGTTCGGTTTCTATCAAACCCATAAATATGTTTGCATAATTAGGGCCAATGCGCGTGCCCATAGAAGTGCAACTAATTTGAACATAATGCTTTCCCTCAAACTCAGAGTTGTTAAGTTCTAATATCAGTTTAAGTGAGGTGGCCATTGTACAACCATCCACTCTCTTTTTAATGACAGCGTTATTGTAGACGGCCACGACTATCCGGATACCATCTTCATGCAGAATGTTCGTATGGAGTGAAGTGACGTCGAGAGTGACAAGCAAACTACCCTGAGGAATGGCAAGATCAGTGATATCGGACACGAAGTTAGTAGTGTCCTTTATGTAGGACGGAAATGTGGGCGGAATTCTATTAATTAGTGTATCGACGTAACGGGATAGATTTTCCGTAACAGTGCCGACACCAGAAACGATGAGTCGACCCGAAGTGTTTACTCTATGATTTTTTGTTAACATGTAGAATCTACAAGCAACCGGGCTAAGCGGAATTATTGAGCGTAAAACGTTTTCTGTAATTTGGTTATCATTATAACGGTCTAGCAATGTATTCTTGACAATTTCTTTGAACTGATTTGTGGGTCATAATCTAGAAGTCGATAAAAAGAACTGTCTGCTAGCTGCCTGTGCGCCTATGTGACATAATCACTCGTGTTCATTACAAACACTTCAGCCACCCAATGAAAATGCAGTAGCTTCTTCAGCCCAGAGCCCCCCACGTTCAAGGAACTCCACGTCTAACATACTACTGTCAACAAGTGCGCCTTCGACTCACCCGTTATGTGCAAGTGTAGGACCTATTTCAGCCTCATGCAGTTCGTCGACCACCTCTAAGCCTAAGCCACGCTACGCGGCAGCACGTCGGACCACCACTGCTACATCCCAAGGTAGCCAACACAACCTCCGCAGTACCAATCGGAACTCCTCCCGGCCTGGGAAGCATGACTGACTAACCACGCCATTTTCCTGTAACTGTGAATTGCCTCCATCGAAATTCGACCGCTGCGGCCGGGATCGAACCCGCGCCTTTTCGGCTGGTAGCCGAGCCCCATAACCACTCAGCCACCACGGCGGCGAAGCTGAAAGGGCTTTGAAGGGTTCTCAATGGGGTTCAGAAATTCTGCAGGTCGGGTGGGAGGAGTCTTTCCTCGTTGACAATCTCGGCAGGTTTTCACACAGCATATTTAACATCGGCGGATTACTAGCACATCACATAACCTTGGAAGAGGCAAGTTCCTCGATCTCGGCTGCTTGAAGTATCTCTGACGAGGCTGCGTTGCCGTATCCCTTCTCTAAATTTCTATTTACACAGGTCGGGTTCGGCGCTCTCTACCTTTAGTGCATTTAGCCGTGAGCCTGAACCTATTGAGCATTTTCGGCTCTATTGTAGCCGATAGACTTCTTTGAGAAGAAGGTTGCTGGACGAGCCCTTGCGGCCCCTTGGCGTTAGTTTAAGCAGCCCGCTATTTGTTGCTATTTCGTGTATCAATTGGTGCCACCACAGAGGGTTCTGCCACATATCTCCTTCTACCGCTGTTCTAAATTTCCTGCTAGAGTCTACCGACCACCATGCTAAGTGTTACAAATTTTCTTTCTACCAATTATGTTTCGACTTAATATTTCTTTTCTCTTCCTATCTTTGTTATAATATTATTATTATTATATTATTATACCTTATTTTGAAATCAAACCTCTTATCTCTTTTCTGTTCATGAGGAAGAACCCTCCGGTATCGCGTTCCCGCATGCTTTTCTTTTTTATTACTTCTGTACAGGTGAATGGCCACCCGATTCTCTGCTGATCTCCCAGTGTGGGTATGTGCCATCTATTGATGGGCTAACAACAACTGTAAGAAGGCTTGCTCGATTACGGATCAGAGACCAGCAGCGGACCAACGCAAGAGGCTACAACCTACGAGACGCAACGCGGAATACAAGCCAGGGGACCAAGTCTGGGTTTGGACGCCCATTCGCCACCGTGCATTGAGTGAAAAGCTTTTGCGCCGCTATTTCGGCCCGTACAAGGTTCTTCGTCGGCTAGGTGAACTGGATTATGAAGTCATTCCTGACGCAATGACTGCATCCCAGCGACGTTGCGTACGACCAGAAGTTGTCCATTTAGTCCGTCTGAAGCCGTATTATGCGCGCTAAATTACGCTGCTTTTGCAGAGCCAGTTTTTATTTTCGCACGATCCGTTTTATGGGTTGCTAGTCGCATTATATGTTTTAATGCATTGGGTAGACAATTCATTAGAGCGGATTAATGCGGCGAATCTTTGCAGTGTTTGTTCATTCTTCAAATCTGCCGCCTCGCCGCTTCATCGCTTTGTTTTCGATGCCAAACACGACCAGATTTATCTCGATTTATTGCATCCATAAAGAGGTGATATTACGTTGTTCCAGAAGTTTCTAGTAACTTTGCATGCTTTATCTCGAAAGTTCGCTATCAGCTTTAAATTGAGCACAGGCGACAGCGGCAGGCATTCTGTTCGACGACCACCGAGGACGCTTGTTGCTACGCCGCCGCCGAGTGATTCAGTCCACTGTGGGCGCAAGTCAGCCCAAATAAAGTTTTGTTCATACACCATTTTCGCAGCCTTTCTGCTCTCCGAACTGCAGTCACCACTTCGTGACAATATAATTTGCGCCAATACGCACAGCAAGTTTGGTTTCCATATGTGTAGTTCGAAACCTAGGAAATAGAGCAGCGCCAAAGCATGCAACCACATACGAAGAAAGGACAAGTCACAAGCGCGGACGATCAACTTAATTTTATTCAATGAAGGCGCACCTTAAATAAGGCAAGGAACCGAGGTGAAGAAGAGGAGAACGAACAATCTAGAAATATGACAGCAAGCCCAATCAAGAAACAAGACAAAAAAGTCAAAAGTTAGCTGCTTCAAAAAGTCGACCTCTGCAGCAATGAGTGATGAGGGAGTGCCGATGCAAGTGTCGCCATATCTCTTATTATAGAACGCTTCCAGGCTTACTCGCACACTCTTGTCGGCGCTCTTAACTAAAATCGTAGTCTCACCAAACGAGCCACACATCCTCTGCACTTACGTGCGCAACCAAATGTCCGTACTTATCATTTAACTGACTTAAATTTCGGGCATGTCCCCCTAATAGTTTATGTATGCAACGGCCGGATTCGCCTACATAAAGCTTTCCACAAGTCATGGGAATTTTGTTCTACTTCGAAAATCGCTCCAAGAGAGTGCTAGCTTACATTGTACATCCTTCCAATTTTTTAGCACGAACACGTGAATGTCGACTGACCGGTGCAGCGGTGACGATGTGAAGCACAGCGCAAATCGGGAGAGGGCACGAGCATGCGTGCTAATCATGTCTCTGCAGCTAGCGTCGTCTGTTTGGCTGTTCTGTTTCGTGGGAAGCAAGGTCTGCGAAGCAAGTTTTATGACCGAGTTCTGCGAGTGTTTGTTTCGTGTTCTATCTGCAACGTGTTTGCGCCTTTGGACTGGTGCAAACGCGCGGCGTTGCAAACACGACTGTCCCGATGGTATTTGTGGCGAGCGTGTCGAGAGCATTTGGTTTAACAATATTAACGCGACAAAATTGAGTATCCTCTTCAATAAGCTTTTCGTAACTAAAGATTGCAACAGGATTCTTGGGCATGCTATGCAGTTCCCAAATGCAAGCTCTTTTCAGAATAGCTCATGCTATATGCAGCGAATAAAACAATTGTTGGCAGCTTTATGGGCTTCCGCTGCGTACAAGCCGATAGTTCACAGGGGTTGCTTCGCGCTAATGAAAACAGCCTAGCAGACAAAGGTTACTCCAGCAGAAGGAATTGTGGGCGTGCCCTTGCCCTCGCCGGCTTTCTCCTCTCCTTCTCCCGGCGCAGCAGCGCCGGGCAGTCGACGCTTGCGCGTTCAAGTTGTAAAATTGGGAAGGGTGCGCAAATCTTTTACATGACTATTAGTATTAGAGTATGCTTCTACTTTTAGGTTACCCAATCACGTAGGCGACGTAAAAAAGAATCTTGACTTTGTTGAAAAAAAATCAATTAGGCTTACTTATCAGCGATATGTTAGCAATGCTCGCCCTCTACTTATGCAGCAATCTTATCACCTCATCCCCTGCTTAGCGGCGCATTCAAGACCATATCATTCTGTTCCACAAGACCCCGGGGGGGGGGGGGGGGGGTGTACACTTTCTTCTTTGTTATGTCGTTTAAGCGGCGATAATCAACGCAGAATCGAAGTGCGCCGTCTTTCTTTCTCACTAGAACGACCGGTGCCGCCCAGAGGGCCTTTGAAGGCTGGATGACGTCGTCGCGAAGCATTTATAACACCTTGGTCCCGGATCGCTTGTGGTTGTCGCAGCGACGCACAGTAGGGTCTTTGGCAGAGTATTCGGTTGTGCTGGTCGGTCATAATGCGATGATTGGCAATCGACGTTTGCCGGGTCTTCCGCGGTGGCGAAATACACTCGCTGTAGCTTTGAAGCAGATTGCGGATCTGGTCTTTTCTGTTCAGGGGCAGGGCTGGGTTGATGTCGAAAGTGGGCGAGTTCTCTTGGTGAGGCGAATGTTCTGCGGATGGGTCGAAGAGGGCGAAGGAGTCTCGTACGTCGGAAATTTCGTCGAAGAATGCAATCGTCGTTCCTCTGCTAAGGTGCCGGTATTCTTCAGCGAAGTTAGTCAGCAGTACTTCGGCCTGGCCATTCCGGAAATGTGCGATGCCTCTTGCAATGCTGATTCCTCGGTCTAGAAGCAACTGCATCTTGCCCTCGATGATGGCTTAAGCGTTATTGGCTTTCATTACGCTATGGTCACGATAACGCGTGAACGTGGAGGGACGCTCACTTTCTTCTTCATAACACTCAGGGCAACCTGATTTTCCGGAGTTCTCATCGAAGGGATGTCCTCCTCCGTCGAAAGCATGATCAGCTTGGATCACAGCTCAATGATCGCCGGATGCTCACTAAGAAAAGCCATGCCCAACGTCGCATCGCGGGAGCATTGCCGTAGCACACCGAAGGTCACAGGATAGGTGCGTCCCTTGACAGTCACTCGCGCTGTGCATCTTCCTGATGGCGCAATGAGGTGGACCCCTGCGCAGCGAATGGTCCAATCATCACCGAGTAATCGACTCCTGTGTTGACTTGGGTGGTAACTTTAAGGTCGTCGATAGTCCCTTCTAAGTCGGATGTCCTGGCTCTTGCTTTGCACGTCCGTCTCGGCGTTAGGTCACGCCTTCGTCGCGTATGCGATTCCCGGATGGGGCGTATCGTCGAAGCTTTTCTGGGTGGCGATGTCGTTTTGAAGGCAGTTCGCATTTTGGTCGGGATTGTGATTTTGTTGGACGTCGGTGCAGTGACTGTACGTTCTTCATGCGGCGTAGCGGCTGCAGCGTCTCCATGGGACGTGGTCAGTGGATGATCTTCGGCGTTTCGCTCGTGAGCAACCTCACCTCCAGAGATTGCTGTCTTTAGTTTCCCCTACGGGGGCTGGGAGACGTTCCTCCTCCCGCGGATGCGTAGCTGCGGCGCGGTGACCCAAAGCGCAAGGTTGACGGCGATGGTGGACGCAAAAGGCGGTTCGGCGTGTACTCGCCTCGACGCAGGTATTCGTTGATTTCCTGCGGACGTTGGCCCAAGCGTGCTCGTGGGGCGTCAACGGCAAATCCGAGAAGACCGATAGGTCAGTAAGGGCAGTGACGAAGAATGTGGAAGGCCTCACTGCAATGGAAGCACAACAGTCGGTTGTCGGAAGCCCTCGAGGCGTAGCATTTCCGGAGGCGTGAGCGTCACTCAGAGGATGGGCGGATGGGCGAAAAGAAGCGGCGTTCAGATACAAGGTGTTAATGTCGGAGCGGACGTAGCGGTTGTCGTTGGGGCTCAGGAGTGCGTACTGCAGTGGCGGAGGTCATGGCCTGGGGTTCTGTGGCCGTCAGGGTACCAAGCACCTGTTGCACTTTTTCCCGTGCCACATCCATGAGAGTAACTGCATGCGGCTGGCAGGAGGATGACAGTAATCAGCGTAGCTCCTTGCGGACGATTTAGCGGATGACTTCCCGCAAGTTGTCGCTGGTCGCTGCTGGTGGCTGTGTCCGGACGGATTTCACAGACGGCGGAATGGCGGCTGTACTTCTGATCCTGGACATAGAGGGTCTTCTTGATCGTGCTGGATTCTTGCATGAATTCCTAGACTGTCTTTGGCTGCTGGCGGAAGAGGGTACGAAATAGTTGTTCTTTTACGCCACGCACTTAAAACAAAACTCACGTTTCCTGGATCATCACGGGGTCGGCGTGACGAAATATGCGCTTCATCTCTTCGACGTAACGCCGGACGGGCTCGATCGGAAGCTGGATCCTGCACTCGAAGAGTCGATCGGCTCTTTCTTTCTTCACGACACTCGTGAATAAAATCAAAAATACTTGTTGAATTATGCCTCGCGCTCTAAGTGGTCCAACTGCTATACGGGGTTTTCGCCTAGGGATCCATGGAAATTCGGCGGCACCCGCGGCAGTTGCAGTATGATCAGTGTAGACATGTTTGACGAGGTTGTGATGCTCGTAACAATGTCTTTTCGTTGTCGGGTGCGGTCCGGTAGGGTCTCGAAATCAGGCTTCTCTCCCTGAAGACTTCTGTTGGCTTGGTTAATTGCTTGCTCATCCTCTGGAGTGAAACTCAGGGGGCTGGCGTCATGACTTGAAAGGGGCATCGGGAACGTGGAAGGCTACCCCGCACCTCCACCAGATGTCACTAAGTGGTGATTGCGATCTGTGGAGGGGAACGGCAAAGAAAATGGCGTCTAAACAAAACTCTACTTGGGGTGACTTGCGCCCCTAATGGACTGAATTACTCGGCGGCGGCGTAGAAACAAGCGTGCTGAGCGGTCGTCAAACAGAATGCCCGCCCTGCGGACAGTGCTCAATTTAATGCAGATAGCGAAATGTTGAGGTAAAGCGTGCAAATTGACTAGAACCTGCTGCAACAACGTAGAATCAGCTGAACTTGGATGCGGCAAATCGAGGTTAATCTGGTCGTCTCTTGCATCAGAAATCATACGCTAAACGGCGTGGGGGCTTATTTGAGGAATGAACCAACACTGCAAAAATTCGCGGCAATATATATATATATATATATATATATATATATATATATATATATATATATATATATATATATATATATGAGCAGGCGGTGAGGGTCGGATGGATCCGGTACAACATAAACGCAATACACTGGGCACACGGTGGAAAAAAAATCAAGGTGCATAGGGGAATGTTTCTTTTTTTAATATCTAGTGCCAATCAATTAGCTTTTTTAAAGAAAATTACTTATAAAGCAGCAGAAAAAACAACCATGCCGCCGGTGGAATCCGAACCCACGACCTCCGAATATCGCTTCCGGTGCTCTTACCAACTGAGCTACGGCGACAGCCGTCAAGCCTTTTCAAGCTGTCTTTCACAGCTTTTAGTCCTGGCCCCTTTCTTTTCGACGAAAAGAAAAATAAACTTGACTTGACTTGACTATCTGCTGCTTTCGTGGGTATTTATGTTTTGCGTGTAAGCGAACCTTGAGAGTGTTTTTTATGCTGCTTTATAAGTAATTTTCTTTAAAAAATCTAATTGATTGGCACTAGATATTAAAAAAAAAGAAACATTCCCCTATGCACCTTGATTTCGGTGATTGTTGGCTTTATAAATATGTTTGTCAAACGAGCCCCTCACTTCATTTGCCTTGTCTGCTAATAGCTTAACGGGGGTCTCGGTTGTGGCAGTCTTGATGCCATAGGTAGCGTAAGAGGGCTCTCGCACAGTTTCCGCCCTCGCTGTTAGATGACGTTCTACGTCACACTTGCGGTATTACAGGACGTGCTACGTCCACCGCTATGGACGAGGGTGGCGCAGGTGAACACTCTCAAGGTTCGCTTACACGCAAAACATAAATATCCACAAAAGCAGCAGATTGGACAGCCGTCGCTGTAGCTCAATTCGTAAGAGCACCGGACGCGAAATTCGGACGTCGTGGGTTCGGATCCCACCGGTGGCATGGTTGTTTTTTTCTGCTTTATAAGTAATTTTCTTTAAATAAACTAATTGATTGGCACTAGATATTTAAAAATAATAAAAAAAATAAACATTCCCTTATGCTATGCACCTTGATTTCCGTGACTGTTGGCTTCCATAATATGTTTGTCAAACGAGCCCCTCACTTCATTTGTCTTGTCTTCTAATATATATATATATTTCAGGGAAGAAGGATTCTTGGCATGGTCAGTAGTAGTGACTAAAGACAGATCAACGTTTGAAACAATGTAATTCCACGTTTCGGCCGTGGAACGGCCTTCATCAAAATATCAGGATATATATATATATATATATATATATATATATATATATATATATATATATATATATATATATATATATATATATATATATATATATATATATATATATATATTGCAGCGATGGCGTAGAGGTAGAACATCCGCCTCGCGTGCAACATGACCGGGGTTCAAATCCTGGTGCCGCTTAATTCTCCGCCGGGTAAAAAAAAACATCCGCGTGTCGATGGAATTGGATAACCAGGCCTGGAGTGTGGCCTGATCTCGGTGACCAGAACCGACAATGCACTCTCTCACCAGAGCAGGATTTGGTCACCCTGGTGTAGTACTTGGCCACAACCTTCTATGATCAAACCAATTAACCCTCGGCCCTCAGTCCCTAACGGCTGCAGAGCAACTGACCACGGCGGCGGTCAGACCTGTGACGCAGCGGAGGGTGCTAAGAATCTCTGGCTCCGGACAGGCCACCATTGGAATCTGAACCTGGCAACGTTTAACGCTAGAACTTTACCTAGTGAGGCTAGCCTAGCAGTGCTGTTTGAGGAACTAGCGGGAATTAAATGGGATGTGATAGGGCTTAGCGAAGTTAGGAGGACAGGTGAGGCATATACAGTACTAAAGGACGGACACATACTGTGCTATGGCGGGTTAGAGGATAGACGAGAACTAGGTGTGGGATTCCTCAATATAGCTGGCAACGTAGAGGAGCTCTACAGTATTAACGAGAGGGTAGCAGCTATAGTAATTAGGCTGAATAGAAGGTACAAGCTGAAAGTGGTGCAGGCCTACGCACCCACATCCAGCGATGATGACCAGACCGTTGAAAGTTTCTATGAGGACGTAGAATCGGCAATGAATAAAGTAAAATCGCAGTACACTGTACTGATGGGCGACTTCAATGCGAAGGTGGGCAAGAAGCATGCCGACGACCACGCGGTAGGTGACTATGGGATAGGCTCTAGAAATAGCAGGGGAGAGTTTAGTCGAATTCGCGGATAGAAATAATTTACGGATCATGAATACCTTCTTCCGCGAACGAGAAAACAGGAAATGGACCTGGAAGAGCCCCAATGGTGAGATTAAAAATGAAATCGACCTCATACTATGCGCTAAACCTGGCATCATTCAGGATGTGGCCGTCCTCGGAAAGGTGCGTTGTAGCGACCATAGAATGGTAAGGTCTAGAATTAGCTTAGACTTGAAGAGGGAAGGGAAGAAGCTAGTGAAGAGGAAGACAATTAACGAGTTAGCTGTGAGAGGGAAAGCACAGGAGTTTAGGATAGCGCTGCAAAACCGATATTCAGCTTTAACTGAGGAAGATAATCTTGATGTTCATTCAATGCACGATAATCTGACATCAATAATTACGGAGTGCGCAGTAGAAGTAGGCGGTAGGACCGTTCGAAAGGATACCGGGAAGCTATCTCAGGTGACGAAAGATCTGATTATGAAGCGCCAAAACATGAGGGCATCTAACCCTACCGATAGAATAGAACTAACGGAGATATCAAAGTTAATAAATAAGCGCAAGGTAGCCGACATAAGGAAGTTTAATATGGAGAGAATCGAGCATGCTATAAAGAACGGAGGTAGCCTAAAAACAGTGAAGAGGAAACTAGGCATAATTAAAAACCAGATGTATGCATTAAGAGGCAAGCAGGGCAATGTCATTAACAATATGGATAAGATAGTTAACGTAGCCGAAGAGTTCTACACAGTCCTGTACAGTAGCCAATGTAATCAGAGCGCTAATGAGAAAGACAGCAGTGCACAGCAATGCGTCATCCCGCCAGTAACGATCTGTTGAAGGATGGAGGGGACATCGTGCTTGAAAAAACTAGCCACCCTGTATACGCATTGCCTTATGACCTCGACTGTACCAGAAGCTTGGAAGAATGCAAACATTATCTTAATTCATAAGAAGGGAGACGCCAACGACTTAAAAAATTACAGGCCGATCAGCTTACTATCGGTTGCCTACAAAGTATTTACTAAGGTAATCGCTAATAGAGTCAGGGCAACGTCAGACTTTAATCAACCAAATGATCAGGCAGGCTTTCGTAAAGGTTATTCCACAATAGATCATATTCACACTATCAATCAGGTGATAGAGAAATGCGAAGAATATAACCAACCTCTATATATAGCTTTCATTGATTACGAGAAAGCATTCGACTCAGTGGAAACCTCAGCAGTCATACAGGCATTGCGTTATCAGAGTGTAGAAGAGCCTTATGTCCAAATACTGGAACATATATATAGCAACTGCACAGCTACTATAGTCCTCCATAAAGTCAGCCATAAAAGTCCAATAAGGAAGGGCGTCAGGCAAGGAGACATGATCTCGCCAATGCTGTTCACCGCATGATTACAGGAGGTATTTGGAGACCTGAATTGGGAACTGTTGGGAATAAGAATAAATGGAGAATACCTAAATAATCTACGATTTGCTGATGACATTGCCTTGCTGAGTCACTCAGGAGGTGAACTGCAAATCATGATCAATGAGTTAGACAGGCAGAGCAGATCGATAGGTCTAAAAATTAACATGCAGAAAACCAAGGTAATGTTGAACAGCCTAGCAAGGGAACAACAGTTTACAATTGGCAGCGAGAGCCGAGAAATAGTGACGGAATACGTCTACTTAGGGCAGGTAGTGACAGCTTACCCGGATCATGAGAGGGAGATAACCAGAAGGATAAAAATGGGGTGGAGCGCATATGGCAAATTCTCGCAGATCATGAGTGGCAGTTTACCAATTTCCCTCAAGAGGAAAGTGTACAACAGCATAATCTTACCGGTACTCATCTACGGGGCAGAAACTTGGAGGCTAACGAAAAGAGTTCAGCTTAAGTTAAGGACAACGCAGAGAGCCATGGAAAGAAAAATGATGGGTGTAACGTTAAGAGATCGGAAGCGGGCAGAGTGGGTGAGGGAACAAACACGGGTTAATGACATCCTAATCGAAATCAAGAGAAAGAAATGGGCTTGGGCAGGGCATGTAATGCGAAGGCAAGATAACCGCTGGTCCTTAAGGGTAACGGAGTGGATTCCAAGAGAAAGTAAGCGTAGCAGGGGGCGGCAGAAAGTTAGGTGGGTGGATGAGATTAAGAAGTTTGCAGGCAAAGGGTGGATGCAGCTGGCAAAGGATAGGGTTAATTGCAGAGACATGGGAGAGGCCTTTGCCCTGCAGTGGGTGTAGTAAGGCTGATGATATATATATATATATATATATATATATATATATATATATATATATATATATATATATATATATATATTCGGGCCAGCACCCCCTGAGCCAACCGACGTCTCCAGGGAGAGCGGCTTGACTTCGGCACCCTGCCGGGCCGCACCACACAGCGAAAAGACGCTGCTACGAACACCACAGCCAAGCAACCGAAGTTTTCCCTATGACAGCACCTGCCGTGGCAGTGCCGTGACGCTTCGCTTAACTACAACAAAAGTGTAATGAGGACACCCAAGGATCTAAGATTGTAAACCAGAGAATTATGATTTCTACATATATGAACATTAAGCAATTATCGCTATCGCAACAATCTCCTACCGTGTACACTAAATATGTACACCGAAACCGTCAGCGAAAACCGAAGTGCTGGGATACCTAATTTGCATTTTGGTTAATTCCGCATATCAAACACTATTTTTTATTCTCTCGAGGTCGCATATCTGGCTTCGGGAAAAAATGCAGCGCAAAGCGCAAGCAAAGCGCGGTAGAAAAAGGGCAAAAAGAGGTTACGCGATGCCTCACTAAATGACACTGATTGTCAGCATTCAGCAACAAATTGGAACGTCCGTTCGTTTAAAACCAGGCTGCGTGAAGTACTAGTGACGCGGTTGCTGTGCAGGATTCCCAGTTTGAATTTTTATCTAGGCAAATGTCGGTGGACACCGAGAAACCTACGTGACTCGTAGGAAAGACTTACCTCGAGTTCCCTCCCTCCTGCGTAGGGCTCCCGTTATCGCTTGCAGTGTTTATTTATTTATTTATTTATTTATTTACCCTAAAGACCCAGAAGAGGGCATTACATAGGGGCGGAATGATGAAAAGAAAGCACACATAACAAATCAACGCATAACAAATTATGGTAAATATACAGAGGGCAGAGTTTGGGTAACATTTGGTTAAGTGCAGTATAACATATTGAAACCACAAAATTCAACACGTTCAAACAAGTGAGTAATAATTAGGGCAAAATAAGTAACTAAAAATACAATGGCACATAAAAGAGGCTCCGGAGCTGTTCAGCACACAAGAAATGGAAAAGCAAAAAAGGACCGCCAAAAAGTCACGGACACGGTAAACCATTCAGCACTCTATGACGTATTTCCGTGTTCAGAAATGTTAGTAAAGCTGTTTGAAAAGATGATAATTCAGTATGGCCGACAATGCTGGGTGGCAATGAGTTCCATTCATTTATTGACAAAACCAGCGGTGACTTCTGATATTTTAGTGTGTGAGCGAAAATCGGACGTACCTTATGCGCATGATCCAGGCGAGCTGAACAATGAGGTGCAGGAAAGATATGATTTCGGGAGAATGGCGTTTCGCTATAGTATAAGGTGTGAAATAATGACAACCGGGCGAACTTTCTACGTGTAGCAAGAGGTTGAAGATTCATGGCTTGCTTCATTGCCGATACGCTTTGATGACGTGAGTAGGATGACAGTATGAATCTGACGGCTTTATTTTGTTCTGCTTCTATAGCATTTGTAAGAATCGCGTAGGAGGGGTTCCATATAACAGAAGCGTATTCAACAGATGATCTGATAAGCGTTGTATAAGCGCTGTGCCGTGTTTCAGCGTTCGTAAGGGGTAAACGGCGTTTCAAGAGACCAATTTTTTTCAAGGCTTTATTAGTTATGTATTCAATGTGAGCATCCCAGGTTAACTTCTGACTGAAAAACACTCCCAGATATTTTATACACGACACGGAGTCAATTCCACTATTATTTAACCGGTAATTATTCTGTGATGTTTCTGCTACGCTAGAGAATCTTACATGCTTAGTTTTACTGACATTAATATCCATCTGCCACGTTGAACACCATTCAGTTAGTTCTGTTAGATCTGATTGGAGAGCTAGTGCATCAGTCGGGGTGGTTATCTGCCTGTATATTACGCAGTCGTCTGCGAAAAGCCGCATTGATGAAGAAATATTAGAGGCTATGTCGCTTATATTAATTAGAAAATGTAATGGCCCTAATACTGAGCCCTGCGGGACACCGGATAATACGCGAGTGGGTTTAGAAATGAGATCCTCAATTTTGACCGACTGGTAACGATCGGTTAGGAATTTCTCGATCCATGTAGTTGTTTTGTCGTCGAGCTGTAAATTTCGGGTCTTTAGCAGTAAGCGTTTGTGGGCAACACGGTCAAAAGTTTTTGTGAAGTCAATGAAAATGGCGTCTGTGAGATGAGACATGTGTAGGGATTGATTAAGGCCAGTCACAAGCTCAAAGAGTGGCGACTGGCATGATCGGTTTTGCCGGAATCCGTGCTGGTTCTCGAGAAGTAAGTTATTTAGGTTCAGATGGTTCATGATGTGGGAAAACAAGATATGCTCTAGTAGTTTGCAGCAGATACAAGTAAGTGAGATAGGCCTGAAGTTGTTTGGATCGGTGTTACTTCTTGATTTGCGTACGGGAATGATGTGTGCTTGTTTCCAGTCGTCCGGGAGCTGTCCTGTATCCAGAGATTGTTGAAATATCAGCGCGAGCAAACCAGATGATTCATGACATGTTAGTTTCAGAATCTTTGTACTGATCCCATCGGGTCCTGGGGCCTTTTTAGTTCTAGCTTGTCGATTGCGCGGGCGGCGCCATTTGTTGTGATAGTAATAGGTGCAAATTGAAACCGTATGTATGTTGGAGAAATGGGCGGTAAATTATCAGTGGGGAGTTCATTTGTGAACATGTCACTAAAAGATTTGTTGAAGATTTCGGCGCACTCATCTAACGGTAAGGGCGAGCCCTCTCCTGTAGTTAGTGCTGGTAAAATGTTGCTGCTTTTAGGATTTACAGTGCGCCAAAACTTTTTGGGATCACTTTTTAATAGTTTCGGAAGTGTGTCGTTATAGTATTTTTGTTTCTCTTCTTCGAGTTTTCTTTCAGTAAGCGCAGCAATTTCCTTATATTTCATCCAGTCGAGTGGTGCATTGGTTCTTGAACCTCTTCTGTATACCCTCTTTTTTTTGTTTAAGTACCTTTTGCATTCGTTAGTGAACCAGGGATCAATTATTCGGTTTCAGATTGTGAATTTGGGAGCGCATATCTTCTCAAGTTCTTTCAATTTATCACGAACTAAGCACCAGTTTTCATTCGTAGTACGTTTAGTGAAGTCGTGGCGGAAATCAGCTGCAAAGCTTGTTAGAATGCTATTCATTTTAGGTATATCTGCACGTGCGTAATCCAGTATCTCTTTGCTGATCCTTGCGTTATCAGGGCGAGGCAAGCTGAAGCGGCAATGAATAATCTTGTGGTCGCTGATTTCCTCCAGCACAGAAGCAGACGCATGGTCAGGATGGTTGGTGAACACTAGATTTAAGGTATTATTGCCGCGTGTGGGTTCACGAACCAGCTGAGTTAGTTGATAAAGTTGCAACAGATTGAGAAAGCAAATACATTCGGCTCGGTTATTATGATGGCTGACAGAATAATCCAACCAGTTGATAGAAGCATAGTTGAAATCTCCGCACAGGACAAGAATTGTTGTTGTTGTTGTTGTTGACGTCACACAATGGCACATACCCACAAGGGGGATTGGCCATAACCAGGCGGTGACTATTTAAATGACCAGTTGCATGTGGCAAGCGTGGGATGACCTACCAAAATTTGGATCGCATAGTTTTCGTAGCCGAGGTGGTTGCAGGAGGTTAGGGGGGTCATACAAACTAAAATTTAGGCAAAGAAGGGGTAGGGATTACTATAAGTGGTTGTAAAAACTGAAATACAGAAGCTGATAATGGGATGGGCAGGACGAAAGCTCATGAAGGTAGACGTCTTGATTCTAGTAGATAATTTTGAACGGCAGAGCAAACATTCCCATTGGCATGGCCAAGCATAGAAGCGCCAAGAGACAGAACAACCGCAGAAGAAAGGCGCAAACTGAGATTCTGTATTGGAACTTCTAATAGTCGCCTCCTAATCGATGAGTAGCGACGGCAAAAAAGAAGAAAGTGCTCTATTGTTTCCGGCTCCGCACAATACGGACACAATGGGGAGATCGCCAGACCAGGCCTGTATTAGTAAAAATTTAGTTGCAGCACTCGGCAACGAAGCCTCGTGAAGGAAACTTCAAGATTGCGCGATCGCCAGACTGAGCTTCTCCATGGGAACAGTAGGTGCTGGAAGTCGTCCAAGGAAGTAAGCGCTGATGCGCCCAATTCGTTCATTACAGTGTACCGTCGAAAGCATGCCGCCGTGATGTAAGCAGTTGTTGGAAGCGGGTCAACAATCGGTCCACTCAGGGCTGCCTTCGCTAAAGCATCAGCTGATTCATTTAATAGAAGACCCGTGTGCCCAGGAACCCAAAGAAATCGAATTGATGGGATGTGTGGAGGGATCAGGAATTTTAGAATCCGAAAGAGCTGCGATTCAGTGGACGCCGAGAGGGAATTGCATAAAGATAACGAGTCCGTAATTATTATTACTGCTGATAAAGAAATTGGTACCTTGCGCAGAGCGAGAACCACTGCTAGAAACTCAGCCAGATAGACAGGAGTGAAATCTTGGAAACGGAGAGAAAAAGACCAGTCAAGGGACTGGGAGTAAATACCTACACCTGCCTTTTCTGCACACACCGAGCCATCAGTCGCAATTGCAACATGTGAGCTGAAGGTCGACAAATAATCCTGCAATATACCATTTAACCATGTGAAAGGCAGTAATTTTGCATTACGTGGATAAATGTCATCGTAGATTATAGAAACATTTGCAGGGATGGACCGCACCGGAACAATTTCAGGTATTCGCACGTTGAGAGGGCCCAGCAAAGATTCAACGAAACAGATTTGGGGAGTTTGAAGGCGAGACCAACCGACACCCAAGAACTCCGCTCGCTGCCCTAGGAAGATCAACTCGGATGCATGCTGCTCCGAGTCGCAAAACTTTAAAAACGTTTGTACTGTCAAAAGGCGAAACCTTGAAGTAAGAGACGGCACCCGCGCTTCCAGATACAAAACCTTGTTTGCCACGTATTTAGGGAGACCCAAACACAGGCGCAGAGCTTCTCGCTCTAAGAGCAGAAGTGGGCGCAGTTTGTATGCAGCTGCTCCAGAAAACAAAACGCAACCGAATTCCAAGATTGGCCGGATATACATTTTATAAATCAGCAGTAGAGCATGTCTGCGCACACCGCCGCGAGGGCTACTCATCCTTCGCAGAAGGCCTACCGCCCGAATCCCTTTCGCAGCAACCTGATCTATATGTGACCGCCAAGAGAGAGAGGAGTCATAAGTTACCCCGAGATACTTTAGGGAACATACCTGAGGAATGACATGATGACGATAAGACAATGAAATGTGTACCTGTTGAATAACCGGAAAAGGTAACAAAGCGCACTTGTTTACATTAAGGCTTAAGTGTAATTCAGATAACCATCGGTCAAGGGAATTTAAATATGACTGTAAAACCATATACACAGAATGTAAATCACTCGCAGCAGCAAAGAAAGCTATATTGTCTGAATACACGTACGTAGTCACGTCAGGGGAAGTCGGAATCGAACTGAGTAAGAGGTTGAATAGAACAGGGGAGAGAACTGCACCTTGAGGCACACCTCTAGATTGATGAAATTTCCTTGTAGAAACTCCGCGTTGACAACAATAAAATACTCTGTCAGCCAGGAAAGCTGACACCCATTCCACAAAATAACTTGGCAAGCCCAGAGCACGTAGTCTGTACATCAGAGGCCCATGTTCGACACTGTCATATGCTTTCGAGATGTCTAGAGTTACCAGCGCAGCATACTGTCGACGCCGGCGCGCTAGTCGGACACGGCTTTCGAGGTCAGTATGCGCACACCATATAGAGCACCCAGGCTTGAAACCAATCTGACAGGGGTTAAGTAGTCCCTTTTCAGTAATAATGGGCATGATTCGTCCATACAGCACGCGTTCAACCAAGTTCACCAGATTCGATGTCAATGAAATTGGTCGAATGTTGCCTAAGACCAACCCTTCGCCTGGCTTTTTAAGCACCGGGATAATTTTGAAAACACGCCATACATCCGGGATCCATGGGGTTCTAATAGAGTAATTTACCAGCTCCAATATAGCATTGGGGGATTCGTCGAACAGTATTTTAATCATCGCTGAGGTGGCACGATCAGGACCAGGAGCTGCAGAAGGTAACCGATTTATCACCTGGGAGAGCTCAGAGGTCTGTAAAGAACTCCTAAGATAATTTTTCTAGTTCCAACATGTGCCGAGACCCAAATCATTTTCAGTCCTGTGTCAATAGGTAGAACGGTCGGGCGGAATTCCTTTTTTATTGTAATGATTACTCCTCCCGCTCGAGAACTGATCCTATCTTTACGAAAAATTTGAAACGAAGGCGGAAATAACAATTCAGAGTCGGGGATGTCGTCCGAAAGCCAGGTTTCAGTGCCGACAATGACGTCCGCGGAACATGTGTAGATGAATGAATTGAGAACATGAAGTTTCGGTAGTAAACTGCGGAAGTTTGCCAAGAGAACCGAAACGTTATTGGTGTCCATGTGTTTGCTATAGCCGGGCGGGGGAAGTCAGTCTGAAATTTTGTTTGGTTGTTCTTCGCTTGGCTGAGAGTTGGTTTGGTGCCCCAAAAGATTTGCATTGGGTTCTTTTTGTGGCATTCTTCATAATAACATAATTGCTACTGGTACCCTTAGCAAAAAAAGGCTGTTAAGAAAATGCATTTCCAACATATTTATTATTTCGTATTTATTTTGTCCCTACAATTTAACTACAATACGAATCCTAAGTATGCTAGGAATATTATTTTGGATATTCTGAAATATGCATCAAAAATACATTTTCTCTCCGCTTAGTATGTTTATTATATATTAGAAATATACTAAAATATACATTAATTACATCAAAATATACCAAAAATATACAGTTATACATTAAACGTATATTTAAAATACACAATAAATATAATACAGTACATTTAAATTACACTAAAAATAAAAAATTAATATAATAAAAGTTAGCTTCGGCTCGGCTTAAAAAAGACGTACTTGTCGGAATCACCGGATAATACTGACCAACACTGTCAACATCAGAAGAAATGTCTGAACTGGATATAAGCATCAGGAGACATTTGTTACGGTGGTGCAACCTAGAAAGAATGAAAAATAAGGAGCCCCTGCCTACACCACTGACGTACAACAGGCTTAGTCCAATCTGAAAATAAATGAAAACGCCCGAAAGCAATGACATAATTTTGCCACCTGTAGGTCACGAAAATGGAGAAAAATGTGGGGGGAGGTGTAAAAAGCTACATAGCGACCAATGCCTGAGAAGCGGGTCCTGGGAGACTCCTCTGATCTCCCCTGGGAGGTAGAGTAAGGGTTCATCGTTTGGATGAACGGGTTATGGGAATTGGGATGGGAATGGTGACAGCAAGTTTTGCTCTGATCTTTCATTTGTCTGGACTTCATTAGTGGCCCGCCTGGCCAGGACACTTTTAGGGTCAAGATTGCCCAATGGTGCGGCCCCGCTCACGGGATGCCCGACCACCCACAAACGCAACGGGCTCTGACTGCCGGAGACAGGAAAACCTAACCCAAGGTCAGCGACCTCGGGCTCCTCCACGACTTTGAGGGTTTGTTTCGGACCTGCCAGCTACTTGCCGTCGTGTCCGTTTCGCTGTTTTTCAGACACCGGAAATATGAGCGGTGTTATCTGACCGGTAGAGGCTTAGGTCATCAGCCTATTCTCCCTCCGGCCCTAGGCCCCTTGACCTAACACCTCCGGGGGATCCACCTGTGCTTCCAACCAATCAACGATGCACATATTTTCTCCCCTAGCTTGCGTCGCACCTTCTGAGAAGGGAGTGTTCAAGGCTGGGTTGATCGGAACGCAAACCAAAAACGTGGTTCCGGGTGAGAAAACCCGGGCCTACGCCGGTACTTCACAACATCGACGGTTTTCGCACTGGTCGTACTACGCACCCCTACCTCGGCGCCCCGCAATACACCCCATGGCCCCGCGGTCAGCCGTGAGGCCTCCCCCTCGAGGGCATCGATTCCGAGGAGCCTGGATGCTGTAAACCCTAACGCGGACCTGGCCAGAAACCGGCACGTTGGTCGCCAGACGTGCACGCCCCCGCATGCACAGGCGAGTTGCATGTATTTGAAAACCTTTTGATCTTTTAACATGCCTTTCCATGCCGGATTTTGTGGGCCCAGCAAATTGATATAACCAAGCCTGCCTCAGTTCAGGCATCGGAACCCACGGGCGCAACTGGCCCTCACAGCTGCTTGCGAGTCGCTGCCACTCCCATGGGGTTTTGCATCCCCAGAGGATGGGCCCCGGCCAACCCATCCCCACCGCCGGCGTGGCACCGGAACAAAGCCTAGTAGCCGAAACTACACCGGCCCGTATCCGGTGGCGTCGAGTGCCACGACAAGGCCGCACAGTCGGATTTCTCCCCCGCATCAGGAGAAATTGCGAGAGAAAAACGCGTTACTACGAAGTCTATGACAACGGAAGGTCACGTGGCGGGGCCTGGACGTGAATGACTTTGCCACACGAAGATATGCCGACGGAAAGTGACATCAGAAAACAGGAACTTCTCCGACAAGCATGATTCTTGGCTTGGCTTATATATAGCTCCCGAGAGAAGACATTACCTTGCCCTGTGAGGCGCTTTTTGTGCGAAGACTGTGGGTCGGCGAATTGTCGCTCGGGCGTAGGAGTGGTCGCGTTCGAATCTGCGTTCTACGTAGAACCAAACTGCTAGTCGTAAATTGCTTGAGGCATCGGCCAGGAGTCGAAATGTCAACCAAGAATTACATGGACGTCTATGGGAGCCGCTGGGCTTTGAAGTCGGGGTCCTTTTCGCTGGCATGTTCGGGCCCGGAGGCGCCTATGGCGTCATTGCCGGAGTAATGCTATAAGTATTGCGCAGGTAGGCTAGATACGACTCATTGGTGGAAAGAGGAATCGAGTACATCTAGAGACCACTTTCCTATAACTTTCTATATCCTGTTACCACTGCTAAAAAATAGTTGCGTAACTGAAAAACTTGTCAACCACAAAATATATAAAAATTTCATGGTGCCTGTAAAGTTAATAAAAGCCAAGACGGCAAATCTCAGCAGAGAGTGTCATTGTTGAAAAATTGCAGTAGACCACTCAATATTCACGGTACCCGCCGGAGCCTCTATTAAACAGCGGTCTCCATGATGTACTGAAGAATATGACAACGCCTATCGACGCAGAAGAGCCCCCTGCAAGAGGCTTTCCAGCAACCACATTGCTAATTGGTTAAAATACAATATCTACTGCGCATTTAAAAAATAATTCGAAAGCGAAGGAGGAATATAAGCAAAATTTAAAAACATAACTTTGAAATCCTCGTCATCGAAGGCCTTGTATAGATTCATAGAATGCCATAAGAGCTCTCCACTCTCTCACCTCACTACTTCAACTGTGGTGTCACCACAAAAGGCTTATGAAACCTTGCAGCGTATTCCTCAGGGACTGACATTACGTTTCGAAGCGCAGTGAAACGTCCCTTTGTGCAGTCTCAGCCTCTTCAGATTGTATCAAGGATGACGCATCAAAGCTCCTCTCAGTCCTAGCAATGTGGCATCCTGCAGCTCCAGGACAAGACGGTGTCTGTGTTGGTGCCATTAAATTTTTGCCCAGGATTTTACAAGAGAGCTCTTAGATATTGCCAATGCTTCGTTGCAAAATGCATGCATTCCAAGCATTTGGAAGATAGCGAAAATTATTTTTGTTTATGTAAGATGCAGGAAAAGGATGCGTCGTAGGTAGTATTCGGCCAATTGTGCTAACTTCCAATTTAGTCGAAATGATAGAAAGACTAGTGCATCGTGGCATCACAAATGTTCATGATGTTAATGGTCTCAGCTCCACCTAGCTTGGTTTTCATCGCGGATGCTTTATATGACCTGCGCATGTGTATATAAATAGTAGAATTCGGCTCAAGCCATACAGAGGGGAAGTTTCAGCTTTTGGGACTCTAGATGTAGCAAATTCTTGTGGCAATGTAGGAAATACTATATCACTTAACAGACTTGCACAGTTACATCCACCAACCCACATTTATGGGTGGACGCCTGAAAATCTGATACAGATACTTTTACTGCACAGAGGGAACCCTGTGTTCGTATACATATTAACAGTCAAGAGGTGTGTCGCAAGGACTGGTGCTATCACCGTTGCTTTTTAACATTATGGTTGTGGGATACACTGATATTCCTCCTTGTCCCCCGCGACAGCGCCGATTGCGTTAGACGGTACGATTCCTTGTTGGTAGACGATACGTCTACCAACCATTTCTTCCCTAGTGTCCAACCAGGGTGGGGCGAAGGACTTTAAAAATCTCGATGCTAGCTGCGTATAGTCAGGTTGAACTGAATGAGCGTGATAAACAGAACACTGATTTCACCTGTCAGAGAGTCCGTTTTCAACTCAAGAGAATGTATTTTGGCTTCGTAGGAGCACCCGTTACACATCAGAGCCTAATGGACCGTGTTCTGGGAGAGGCGAAGTGGCAACATGCGCTCGCATACCTGGAGGACATCCCGGTGTACTCGAAAACTTTCGAGGAACACCAGTGCCACATGCGGGACGTCCTAGAGAGGCTGGGAGCAGCGGATATCGCTTTGAAGCCGAACAAGGCACAGATCGCCGCCACCTGAATAACACTGTCAGAGTTCACGATCGACAGAGACCGCATTCTGCCGTACGATGATAAGCTTGAGGCTCTGCTTAAGTTTCCGTCAACCACAGAGCTTGCTGGTATGAGACGCTTCCCGCAAATGGCGAACTTTTATCGCCAGTTCATCCCAGATTGCCCAGCGCAGCAGGAGCCTTTTACAAAGCTTTTGAAGGAAGGCGAGCGCTGGAGTTGTGGTCACGAGCAAGTGGATCGATGCTCTGCGTAACCTAACCAAAGTTCTCGCTGACACAGGTGACTTGCAGCTACCCGACCTAAACAAAGAGATTGTGATTTAAACGATGCATGCGACCTGGGCGGAGGAGCCGTGTTGCTTCAGGAGCATGAAGGCGTTCTACTTCCGGTAGCATTCTCGAGCCGTTCGCTGACACCGGCAGAGAGTACTATTCGGTGACGAAGAAAGACTGTCTCGCGATAGTTTTGCTCGGCAATGGTTCGACTATTACGTCGACGGGGTGGCATTTGTGATCGATACGAATCACATGGCGATACGATTCACAAACGACTCAGCAAGCCAAGAGGCGCCCTAGCGCGATAGTCTCTGTTGCTGCAGCGTTGCGACTTTACCGTGCCCTACCGCAGAGGGAACAAGAACGCTGTGGATTTCGCACTCTTGCAAGCGCCGGTGAAGAGTAAGGGACAGACCCGAGCCGTAGCCCACGCAAGGAACACGAACCAACCTTTCATCCAGTGCGAGAGCGCGACCCACGTAGATTACGCGAGTTCCGTGGGGATCGTGGTCATCAGAAAGGAACTGCTCGAAGTTAAGCAGAGAGGTCCGTTTGGTCGAAAGGTGTTCGACAGGCGCTGGGGGAGCCGTGCGGCAAGGCTGCCGCGCACACGGAGACAGATGGTTTAGCGGACGGTGCGGAGCGCTTTGAAACAGCTGGCAGTCCTGTGAGCGCGATGGATTCGTATCTGCTGGATTCTGACGGCGCCCTGCTGAGGCATCTCCCCTCCGAGAACGACACAAACGAGGCGCTCAAGTTGGCGATACCGCGAGCATTGAGAGCAGCAATGTTACGCTACGTTTGGGACTCGTGCATCGCAGGGCATGCAAGCGGCCTCAAGACTTGCACTAACATGTGTCGCTTTACTACCTAGCTTGGCATGAAAAGGGACGTAATACGCTACGCCCTCTCGTGCCATCTGTGCCAATGTGTGAAGCCCCGAGGCGGACGACCACCCGGCCTCACGCACCGAATTAACAGCCAGACGTCCTGCCAAATCGCAGCTTGTGATATCATGGGACCATATTTTATGACACCGAGTAGGAGCAAGTTCTTGCTGGTAGTCAGGCATCACTTCAGCCTGTGGGTTGAACTTTTCCCACTTAGCAATCTCACGACACGAGCGAGTGGAGAAGCTGATGGACGTATTCACCAGGTTCGGATTCCCAGAGCAGCTGATAATGGACATTGCGTCCCACTTCGCTGCAAATGTGTTCGTTCATACGTGCGCTGCACTCGGCATTAAGCACAAGAAAACTACCACTTATGCTCAGTCGAACCCCACGGAACGAGTCACTCACATCCATCGAGTCAATCATCGAGTCAATCGAGTCAAGCATCAATCGAGTGATCAATCGATTCTATCGACAACCACATGCTTGTCGCGTACTCTGAGAGGCGCAAAGACTGTTACTCCTATCTGCCAGATATAGAGTTTTCTTTGCGTTCGACCATGAACCGCTCAACTGGGTATGCGCCGTCTTCTCTCAATTGGTGTAGACACATGCTAAATCAGAGGACCGGATTCTATCGGACAGCAGAAAGATGCCATTCGCTTCCTCAGCACGAGCTGAGTACGTGACGCTGCGGTGCGCTTAGATGACGTAAGCCTTAGGGAAGGCTCGCCACAACCTTATCAATGATAGCGCGCCGAAGGAAACACAGTACGAACGCTCGCACCGGGATGTTCACTACGAAGTGGGCGTTCTGGTGCATCAACGCCTGCATATTCTCAGAGACGCAAGCAAACAGTTTGCGGCCTTGTTGGCGCCGAATTGGATTGGGCTTTTCCGCGTGCGAGACAAAAATCTTTCCACGCTCCTTTACAGGCTGAAGGACTTGCGATGGAATCGACTGCCGGACGGGTGCACGTATGCGACCTCAAACGTTGCGTGCAGCGAGATGAGTAGGTTGAGGAGAGAGCCCGACCCGTGCCGTAGTCGGATAACGAGCGCTGTGATCAGCCGGCGAACCCCACGTCCCGCTATAACATGCGCCCTGGCTAGACCCAGTACCTGAGGGCAGCGCAGCAATGGACCTGGCCTCCAATCCATCGCGGCCGGCGCCAAGGAGGCGGTTGACCGAATTAACGAAAATGGCGCAGCTCCGCGCACTCGGAAGACCGAAACTGGGGACAAGAGGCCTGGCGACGGTGTCATCGCGCGGAAAATAAGCCTTCGGAGCGAAGCAGCTGATCGGGGTAGGCGTGGCGCGGCCGTCAACTGATGCACGTGCGGGAACCGAATAACTTCGAACCCGGATCCCTGGATGGCGGAGAAAGATCAAGTAATGTTGACCCTGCTTCTGCGTTAGGGAGGCTTCTTAAGTAAGAGAGGCTGTGGAGTACACTGGTATCCCTGCATCCCTCCTCGTCCCCCGCGTCAGCGGCGATCGCGACTTCCACGTGCGCGCTGGCCACCGGGAACGTGGAGATAAGGCACTCTTGCGACTCTGCTCCTTCCCGCCCACAACACTGACGTGATGTCACGGCAGCGCACTGCCTACTTCCGAGAGGGTTGCATGCCTGAGCATGTCAGCAACGATCTTCTCTAGGGAGGCAATGCTCGAGGGTGCTAAAAAGAGGAACTCGTGGCTAGGAACGCTCTCTCACTGCTGGCCCACACTTGACTGCCCCGAGGAACCCCTTCGCGGCCCGCCGGCCTGCGAACCTTACTCGGGTCGATAACAACGGCTTGGTGAGATACTGAGAGTCCATTTTTCGAATAGAACACTCTTCCGCAGTGTGATTTGCCTCGCGTTAGGAATACAAACCATTTACCCAGATTCCACAAGTCGAATCGTTTAAATAGCTGGCTGTTACTTAACAACTAGGTTTAGATTGGCGCCTTCGTATCAGTAACAATGTGCTTAAAGGACTACGCGCTCTAGGTCGGCTGACACGAATCGCCAATAAAAACTTTGCGATTCGCTCCGGCACATTATTGTTGCTATACAAAGCCTGCGTAAGATCAATACTTGAATTTGGCTGCATTCTGTTCTCTGGTAGCGCAAAATACAGGGTTCAAACCTAATCTTACTGGAAAAGCGCGCTCTACGTCTCTGCATTGGTCTTCAAAAATCAGTTTGAAACGCCCTACCTAATCTGGAAGTCCGTATTCCTGGTCTAAATTCCAATTTCAAATACTCATGATGCGAACATTACTCTGGTTGTTGGACCTGGTGACTGATGTCGGTGCTCCTATCTTTGTGTCTAAGCCGGCCTTATTCTTTTCTCAGCATTGGTCATGGCGACAAATTACGTAGCACAGTATCTTGTAGCACCGATTGGTGTTAGTATCTGATCTTTGCAGTGGGTAGATGATAGAGAGAGAGAGAGAGAGAGAGAATCAACTTTATTCAGAGCCTGCAGTCGGTATGGCTTTCCTAACATGGTTGCCGAGTTTCCGCCTCCGTCAGCTGCCAGAAAGCTGCAGTTTGTATCTTTTCGCAGGATTTTGCATGGAGCTATTTTGTCCACATCCCAGAATATATTCCTATATTCTTTGCGGAATTTTTGGCTCTTGGAATGGCCCTGGACTTAAATTCATGTCATGTGTCGAATGTTATGACTCTCTTTCATTGCTTGTCAGTTTTAGTCTCCCTTGAAACTTTAAAAATATTTTTTGAGCCATTTTCTGCCATTTTTTATTTCATGCATGTTGAAGAAGGTCCGTTTTGCCTGGGTTTGTGGCCATGCAGGTAGTCATTCAAACGAGGTGGCTGATTACTTTGCAAGGTCGGCCCTTGACGGGTAAGTGATACTTCCCCACCCGAATTGGAGTCTGCTGGCGATTTCCAGGTTTCAGCGGTTCCAACACATATCAGCCAGGTTACGCGATCCCTTACAAAGTACCACTGCTTATCAGCACTTAGCATTTACTTGGAACAAAGAGCGTCCGCAGAATTTTTTCCAAGGAGTGGCACCCGTTGGTTGTTGGCGCCGGGGAGGGGGAGGGGGGGCAGCGGTATGTTCGCAGCAAAAACGCACTATTTACAGAGCAAATTTATTTATTTACTTATATATAAATTGGTATAATACACGCAAGAAAGAAATATTACAAAAAGCTAATTAACGCGCACCTTGGAGAGATACAGTGCAGTTTATTACCAAACAAACAATTAAAACGAATGAAATTGCAAAAAGATACTATCACTTCGTGGAGAAGAGTGCTCAGTCTTGCTGCATGCGGGTTCTCGTCTCACTCGAATTGATGACTAGCACACAGCACAATATGTTCACAAACACGAAACCAGTCACACTGTCAGGCTTCCTTGAACAGCAACGGCAGACGCCTCGGATTTGTTTGGCGAACTTCGTGATGACACGGGTGATAAAGGTATTTCTGGGCTTGTTTACACGCTCTCGGTGCACACTCATCCTACAAAGGCCGTCCAGCCTGTCGTTTTTCATCGTTGAGCGTAGGCAGGTTTTCACTCATTGTACTGGAGGAGCGTTCAACCTTACTGGTAGTAACTCGAAAAGCCAGAGCCACCTCCATGGCTTTTGCAACACTGACGAAGAATGTCTTGGCCTAAAGTAGAAGCTCGCAGTAAGTTAATGGGTCTCCAGTTTTGTTGCACCACGTCTCGTACCAAGAGCTGGCCTCTTCCTTGAAGTTGCCGATGCCTTAAGAGCATTGGAGTCATTTGACGAGGGCAGCGAACTCAATATGGCTCAAGTGCTTCATTTTTGATGGATGCAGGTGGAGAAGTTTGAAGCTCCTGTCATTACTTTCAGAAAAGAGGCGAGCTAAAGGAGCAGTGAGAGAGTCCAAGTACAGCACTTATATTGCCACACGGTGGTATTCGTCCGGCGAATGAATCCCGCAGTTTCCTCGGTGGGCCTGACGAGAGACTCGTCTTGGTAAAGATATTACCACATTTAAGTGACTGGCTGCCTCCCTCTGCATTTACGATGTCAGAGAACTCCTCTACAGCGTTTCTCCGGTGGCCGCGAAAAATACGTTGCAGCTCATTGATGTGGTCATGCACAGAATGGAAGTCCGTGCATAGACCTTGCTGTATATTCGTACCCAATTAAAGCCGAGCGCTGCACTTCGCTACAATCTGCAAGCAGACGATGAAAGATGAGTTTGTTGTTGCGCAGTAGAGGATGTGAGTTCGTTGTCTAGTTTCAGCGTTCGAGCATGATTCCGTTGACGGAAGCTCCTTGAATTCTTCGACTTAGGCCCCGTAATGCTGAGAGAAGGTCCTAATAGACTTGCATTTTGCAGATCATCTTGTCGCACACAGCATCGGAGTGTTGGGCACTAATTTTCTCTGGAGTACGCCCTCGCGGAAGAAGTTTATAGTTTGTTTGAATATCCCAATTGTGTTTCGAATTTTAAACACGTCGTTCAAATCGTAGATGACGAGATTTAGTTTGTGACTTGCGCAGTGGAAAAATAGTGCCTTCGCTAACTCGTTCTGTATTATTTTGTTCACTCCCTCTTCTTTTGCAGCCATTGGAGAGCATCTATCGTACCGCTGTCCAACGAGGTTCGAAAGAATCAGCCCGGCATTCATCAAAAGCTTCAAGATTGCAGCGGTGATGCCAAACTATTCTAATTGCTCCAGTTCTATAAATCCCAAAATCTGCTCTCGAACGCACACTTAGGCTCCCGCCTTGTCAATAAAGCGAACGTCTATGGACCTCAGCTCATTTTCCTAAATATTTCTAGTTTCGTCGACAAGAACAGAAAAATCACACGCTGTGCTAGCTTCGGCAACTATCTGGTCTCTCAGGATGTCTGCACATATTTTGATTATCTCATTCTGGGCGCGGACAGAAGTGTACTTGGCATTGCCAGCAGAAGAAGCGAAGAGCTCCTGAAGTCATCTCCAGCTTCGACACGAAAACCAAGGAGATTTATAAAGATTCCATTATCGGAGTGCTTGCTGCGAATTAGCAAGTTATGCGTCGCGCAAAAGACAATGGTGGATTCTACTGGAAATAGTTTCTCACGATTCCTTTCAACTTGCTCGTGCATTGATCTGTTCAGCTGCAGTACAGGGGGTAGCTTCTTGCCTTTTATCACATTCATAATGTTCTCTGAGGCTGTGATTGCCTCCTGGTGTCAGTGTGATTTTACGGGGTCCCTGCACGTATCTTGAATTTTTCTGTAGTTACTGAAAGCACGCACGATAAAAATACCTTGAGAATCCCGGTGAACAACCGGAGGAAACGTGACACAAAAGCGACTTAGGGAGCCTTTTGCTGCCGCTGAGTACGCAAGCCAAGAGGCATAATCTCCCAGCCATTGGTGGCGAAAAGGCCTCTTTCCAGGTGTTACAACCTTCTTAAAGTCGTAAGTAAAATTTGGCGATCATTGCTTAGCAAGAAGACATAACTTCAAAAAGTCCAGTATGCCAGTGTGTTCGCTTTGCCCAGAACTGGGCAAGTGATATTCTTGAGGCAAGTTGTTTTCTTGCTATTGTCTCCGCACTTGAGTCCCATGCAAAGAGAAAAGGAATCGTCTCAGCTTACTGCGTCACTGGTGCTCAGTGTTGGCGGTGTACCTTCTATGAAGTTGACGACATCAGCTACTGTCCGGTGAAGAAAGCTTGCATCACTCATGTCAAATACTACACCGTCGTCACGTGTCACGCCAGAATCTTCAGGGACGCATTTGGATAACGCTTCTTCAGACAGCCGCTGACGCTTGAAGAAGCGTCGAAAGTCCATCATTCGGCACAATGCGAGACAAAGCTGGCTATACAGTTTCTCGTGGTTGATAGTGTTAGAAAATATATACACATTGATTGGAATAACAGTTGAACGCTTACGCTAAAATAAAAAAAATGGCTATAATTCAACGAAGACTTATTTACAGGATAAATGCACGCTTCCAGATTCGTACACATCGCTCCACCTTGCACGCACATCCGCACAGTGGAGCAACCGCACACACACTGCTCGCCGCTCGTCACTCTCTCGTCCGCTGCCGCGGTTGTTCTCTGGTCCGTTGACAACCGGCCGCTTGAAAACACCAAAGCACCAACACAGAGGAACGCAAACGTGCTAGGGCTTAATTGCTGCAATGTCCCCGAATGCGCACTTTAGGGGTAAAAGGAACGCTGGGCGACTTCCGAGGGGAAGGGACCCTCGCCTCTCCGGTCGTAAAATTTGTTTTGTGTGTTTTGTGAGGTATAGAGTCCCAAGACGGCTCAGGCTATGAGGGACGCAGTAGTAGAGAGCTCCAGATAATGTCGACCACCTGGGTCAGCCTGGGTCTTTTTACCATGCACTGACATCTCACAGTACATGGGCGCCCTCTGCATTTCGCCTCAATCGAAACGCGGCCGCATCGGCCAGGATCGAACCAGCGTACACGGGCTCAGCAGTCGAGAGGACTACCCGATGAACCACCGCGCCGAGGCTCCGGTCGGAAAATGTCAAGGAGGCACTCACAGAAACAAACATATGCCCACGGAAAGGACGCCATGGAATGGGCGGTCGATTACAATAGCGTTCATACAAGGTGGATGGGTCGCGGATCATAACGAACATAAGAATATTGACAGTAACGTTAAATGCCGCATTGGAATGTAGAATAAATGTTTAACATTAATAAATAATATTATGTGTAATAAAGAAAGCATTAATTCAACATTGAGAGTAAACAGTATATTGATGTGGTGACTTTTTAATGTCAATATGTTGTTAAAAATTACCATATAATGTTATATGTTGTGCCAAACCATTAGCTTAATATTCTAAATGAACATTGTTTTAATATAGTACTCTAAACCTTATTACAATGTAGGAATCAGAAATATAAACAAAAGTGCAATATGTTTGTCCCAGACATTTCATCTCTGTTCCTACAGTAAAAATAATACTCGACTAGCTATACGTTGCAACCAAATTTCATATATTGTGCCCGCCATGCATTCTATGCACCGCTCCAATATTTCGTTAGGAAGTTTTCTTAATTACCCATTCGCCACTATTACTCACCAGCCACCCGTTGGTAACAGGTGTTCGGCAGCAGTGCTTCTGTGGCGCATGTTCTTATTTCCCCTGCATTTTTGCAGCCTACGTATCGGATCACCCCAAGACTTGGCCCTTTTCATCAACATGACAAGCACGAGTCCGTTCTGAAGCCTGCTTATCACCAACCCCTGCTTCTGCGCACGCCCGCGGAGCGCCATCTGCATCACCTGAGAAGGCCACATATACCCAACTCTGGAATTCGACGCTTTCGTTCGGCAGCAGTGCTTCTGTGGCGCATGTTCTTATTTCCCCTGCATTTTTGCAGCCTACGTATCGGATCACCCCAAGACTTGGCCCTTTTAATCAACATGACAAGCACGAGTCCGTTCTGAAGCCTGCTTATCACCAACCCCTGCTACTGCGCACGCCCGCGGAGCGCCATCTGCATCACCTGAGAAGGCCACATATACCCAACTCTGGAATTCGACGCCTTCGTTCGGCAGCAGTGCTTCTGTGGCGCATGTTCTTATTTCCCCTGCATCTTTGCAGGTAAGCCCGCGTTTTTTTTCCACTTCCAAAATATTGTAGGCCTTTTCCGCGCTGCTGCCGAGCCAAGTTGTGCCTTACGAGTTGTGTCTTACGAGCTGTGCAGAGCCAAGTTGTGCTTACAGCTGTTTGCCCTGTGTGCGTAGCCTTCTTCTGATCCCATTCAGTCATGACAGGAACCAGGGGAAAGAAGGATAAGGACGCGGAAGAATGCACTGAATGTACACAGTGCACCAGTATGAGGCAGGAACTTAAAAAATTCCGAAAAGAAATGTTAGCTGAGTTCCAGGAGCTGAAGAAAAGCGTCGATTTCTGTAGCGAATCATGTGATGACATATCCGAAACAAAGGTTGATGTTAAGGAACTCATCAAGGAAGTCAAAGCGTTACGAGACACTAATCATGCAATGAAAGAGGAAAACCGCAAGCTTGCCCGACGTGTAGATGAACTGGAACAATATTCCCGAATAAATAACCTTGAAATAAAAGGGGTTCCTAAGGACGGTGACACAACAGACATTGTGGTCAAACTAGGAACACTCGTTGGCCAACCTATCTCAAAAACTGACATTGATATCTGCCATAGAGTACCCACCTCAAAAGAAGATGAAAAGAACATCATTGTGCGCTTTGCCCGGCGGGAGAAACGCAATTTAGTATTAGCAAAGGCGAAGAAAACGCGAATAACAACAACAGACCTCGGCTACAGCCCCGAAAGCGCCGTCTTTGTTAATGAACATCTAACACGCAAAAACAAGCAACTGCTAGGTGCTGCCATCACAAAGAAAAAAACAGGTTAACTGGAAATTTGCATGGACGGAAGATGGAAAAATCTTTGCGCGTCAAGCTGAAAACACCACTGTACTCCGAATCAACTGTTTGGACGACTTGGAAAAAATGGCTAGGCAAACCGACACACTTTGATCAGGCTAGCAATCCTGTCCTTGGCCCTGTACCTGCAGTCTTTAGTAGTTTTCTACCGCCCTCTTGGCAGTACAACCTTCCGATCTGAAAAATTTTCACCATAAAGGTCTTTTATCTTTTCTTCACCTTAATGCACGTTCATTAGAAAACAAGCACGATGACCTTCATTATTTAATTAATGCAACTGACATTTCTTTCGATGCGATTATGGTATGTGAAACGTGGTACAAAAATAGTTCTGTCCCGTTCTTGTCGCACGACTACCAAACATTTGCGTTAAATCGCCCCCTGCAAAATGGTGGCGGCGTTATGCTATTGATGAAAAACAGCTTTAACGTGTACCCTGTTCCTGAGTTTACTGAGTCGACTGACGACTACGAAATAGTGACAGCGCGTGACAATTCACAATTTTTCTCAGTTCTTTATCGTCCTCCAAAGGGTGATCTGAAAAATTTCCTACTTTTTCTTGAAAGCCTTTTAGATTTTATATCTCTTAACAAATACTCTCTTTTTCTTGGCGGTGACCTAAACATTGATATCCTCAAAACATCTAAGGCTAAAAATGATTTCCTGTCCATTCTAGAGTCATATGGGTTTCTAAACATTATAAATGAACCAACACGTGTTACATCAGTGTCAGCAACTCTACTCGATCTGTTCATCACTATTACTGATAAAAGTGTTTCTTCTTGCGGTGCACTTGCTAGCGACATCAGTGATCACTTGCCCATTTTCGCCTTCATTCATGTAAAAGATTATCCTGCACCTTCAAACGATCCGCCGATTTGTAGACAAGACATAACCCAATCTTCCTTGGTATCTTTTCGAGCCGATGTTCAGTGTCATGACTGGAGCCATGTTCTTTCAAGCACTGATGTAAATGCAATGTACAAAGCCCTTGTGTGTCAAATTACAGATCTTTACCAAAAGCACTTTCCATCTGTAGCGCGACGAAGGAACAGGAAATCACGGAAACCGTGGGTAACACGTGATCTGGTCAATAAAATTAACATAAAAAACCATCTTTACTGGAAATTTGTGAAAAGCAAGGACATAAATTTATTAAAAGCGTATAAAACATATAGAAATAGGGTAAATAAAGAGCTCAAAGTTGCCAAGGACGAATACTTTGCTACCTATCTACATGACGCATCCGGAAACGTCGAGCTGTTGTGGAAACGCCTAAATAAGATCATTAAACCAATCAGTCATTCCAACATCACCAGCATAAAAATCAACAATGAAGACATAAGCGGCACTGATCTATCTAATGCGTTCAATGCGCATTTTGTCTCCGTTGGGGAAACTGACTGCGCAAGCACAGCTTACTCTCCCACTGCAGATTGCATCCCTAATATCTCTGGAAGTATGGTATTCTTTCCC
Organism: Amblyomma americanum; assembly: GCF_052857255.1. Taxonomy (NCBI): domain Eukaryota; kingdom Metazoa; phylum Arthropoda; class Arachnida; order Ixodida; family Ixodidae; genus Amblyomma; species Amblyomma americanum. The sequence continues at coordinate 70,374,069 of NC_135500.1, read as the reverse complement.
ACTAATGAAAGTGAAGTGATTTATGTATATAATAACCTCAAAAATTCTAAATCTCGTGATGCAAATGATATGCAAATTGCCCCTATTAAATACATTATTGATATCATCGCTCCAGTGTTGACTAGCATGTATAACTTAGCCTTTGAGCAAAATACATTTCCAGAGCTAATGCAAATAGCCAAGGTGACTGTAATACACAAAGGAGGTGAAAAAAATAATATAAATAACTTTCGACCCATTTCAATTCTCCCAGTGTTCTCAAAAGGTTTAGAAAAAATTATGCACATTCGTCTTTATTCATTTTTAGGCAAGCATCCACTCATTTCACCTTGCCAACACGGTTTTCTGAAACAAAAATCCACAGAATCAGCTGAAATCATTATTAACGCTCTAGAGCATAAGAAACTAGTTTTAGGCATATATATAGATTTTTCAACGGCATTTGATTGCGTGTGTCACAAAACGTTAATAATGAAACTTCAGCATTATGGCATACGGGGAAATTCCAATGCTCTCTTATCATCGTACCTTCAACACCGCTCTCAGTATGTTAGCCATAATAATAAAAATTCCAGCGTCAAAAAACTTACTTCCGGTGTCCCTCAAGGCAGTATTCTCGGTCCCCTCCTATTTGTTCTTTACATAAATGACATCTTTTCCACTATAAGCGAGGTACAATGGATCGGATATGCAGATGATACCGCGCTCTTAATTACCGGAGATAACCCAAACAATTTGATACACACAGCAAATATAGCATTACAGTTTGTTAAGCGTTGGTCCGAAAATAACTTCCTGAGAATTAATGCAAAAAAGACTCAAGCAATACTTTTTCGTGCAAGAAACACCACTGTCACTCCCACAGAAAAGCTATTTCTAGCGAAAGACGAAATAGATATACGAACGCACGTTAAATCACTGGGGTCTTTTTCTCAGAAAACCTAACCTGGGATAAGCACATTGAACACGTTTGCTACAAATTAAACAGAATCGCGCGAATATTGAGTAGGAATCGGCATATATTACCTACAAAAGTAAAAAGGATGGTGTACAACGCCTTATTTTTATCTGCACTTAATTATTGTCATCTTGTATGGGCGACCACATCCAAAGAAAACATTCATAAACTAAAAATACGTCAAAAACGCGCAATTAGAGCCATTGCGAATATTTCATACCCTGATCATACGTCCGCATACTTCGCATCCTATCGCATACTTCCAATTGAAACCATGTATTCGTTCCGCCTTCTTTGCCAGTACAAGACTGCTGTTCGCACTAATAATCAATATTTTCTTCAGCTATTCAACCTTGACATACGCACCCATAGTCATAACACCAGACACAATAATTCATGGGTCGAACGTTTCTGCCGCACAACATATGGCAATCAATCTTTATCGTGCCACATCGCCGTCCTCTTGAACGCACTCAGTCGCGTTGATGTTGATACAAATACAGAATCTGCACGCTCACTCTTCAAAAAATTAGATCGTAATGCATCCGCTTTCTGTTAATACCCTCACCATTGTCTCTGGCTTCATTTCTTATCCTCCGCTGCGCTATTGCCCACCTGTCTGATTTTATATCCCTTCCTTTTTTCTTTATATCGTGCAGCTAACGACATTTTTGCTTACATAGTGCTGCATCTACGCCCTGTACCACGTGCATTGTATTATGTCAGCCGCTTACTTTTTGCATCTCACGTATAAAACCCTGAAATTGTCGTCCATATGTATATATCTTGTACAATGCTTGTCATTGAGCGTCCTTTGTTTATTTTTCTTGAATTGCTGCTGAACTGTACCCAAGGGGGCCGGGCTTCGTCAAGCTGCGCATGTGCAGCTTTTTTCCGTTGCCCCCTTTCTTCCTCTCGGAGAAAAATAAATTTGACTTTGACTTTGACTTTGACACAAGGTAGTACCCCTTAGGAGGCGAATGTGTTATTTGCATGCTGTGCTGTGTGTGGAGTTCAAGTTCTGCCACCGTAGTTCGTCGTTGAAAAATGTCAACTTGTGTGCCGTCAGAATTGGTGGACCCGCATGCTTGTGGGAGGTTGCTTTAACATTTCCGAGAATGTTATATTTACTTTTGTTGATTGTTATATAATGTTATTAGAACGTTAAATATATAACATTGCATAAACATAAAAAAGTACATCAGGAACCTACAAATAACTCTCGACGAAAGCAAAAAAGTAACAATGTTATAATGCTTCGGTCCTATATGGGATCAATAACATTGGATATGGTGCAAAGATGTGGCGGGCAGTAGCTTACGATTATGTAGTGCGCGGTAGCAATTGCCTCATCTAGCTGGGAAAAGGTTTGTCCTTCCTTTCCAAGTTTTCTCCTATCATTTTTGTCGTGCCCTGACTGTGCTGATGACCAATTGGGAATTTTCCAGGTAGCACCGAAACATTATAGCAATGTTACTTTTTGTTTGGTCGAACATTAACTCAATGTTCTTAATGTATTTGTAAGTCAAATGCTTCTTTGGGCCACATTAAGTTTTATAAGTGTATGACGGCTACACCGCAGATCGAGCGGCGCCACTCTGCAGGAGACGGCCTGCCAAGGGTACACCGAAAGGGTTTCTCATTGTACAAAGATGCACGTGCTGGGAAACACGTAGCCGTGTCGGCTCGTCTTGTGGGAAGATGGTCGGAATCATTTACTCGCGGCGGCCGTTGTGGCGAGGCCTCCCACACCGAACGGACACTAAGCCAAATGCACTATCACAATGGTTTTTTATTTTTTTTCATTTATTTAACCCTCAGGGCCAAAGACATTAAAGAGAGGAGTGGTTACAAAACAAAAAATACATAAATAAATACAATGCATATTACAGAAGAAGTAATATCATTCTCCTGTTATACAATGTTAGCTAGTGCAGAACGAAAATGCTGGTTATCAATTATGTCGACGATATCTGCGGGAAGGCGGTTCCATTCACGTCATGTACGAGGCAAGAAAGACTGAAATGCCGTTTTAGTGTTACATGATTCAATGCCAACTTTGTGACGATGATCAATGCGATTTGACACGTATCTGGGGGACGAAATGAGGGAATCGCGAAGCGTGGGGTGATGGTATAGTTTATGAAAAAGGCTCAAACGAATTGTCTGCCGGCGGGATGCTAAAAGAGATAAAGAAAGATTAGCTTTCATGCTTGTTACACTTGCGGTACGGTTAAAGTTGGACAGGATAAAACGAGCAGCGTTATTTTGAACCAGCTCAAGCAAAGTTGTCAGTTTTTCATGATGCGGATCCCATATCGCTGCGGCATATTCCTGATTAGAACGTATTAGTGTTTTATAAAGCAATAATTTCAAAGAAGATGGAGTTTTGGAAAAGTTACGGCGCACGTAGCCCAACATGCGGTTAGCTTTGTTAGCAATGTACGTAATATGGCGAGTCCCGTTAAGGTCAGCAGAAATATGAACACCCAGGTATTTATATGAAGTAACCGCTTCCAAGGCAACGTTATTTAGGTTATACACAGGCGGAGAGTTGGAACTTCTTGATAATCGCATAATTTTGCACTTATTTGTATTAAGTTCCATTAGCCATTAATTACTCCAAAAACAAATGTTATATAGATCACGCTGGAGAATTTTAGCATCGTCGGGAGATTTTATTTCGCGGAAAACAACACAGTCGTCAGCAAACAAACGAATGTTAGATGATACAATGGAACGGAGATCATTGATGTAAATAAGAAATAAAAGGGGCCCAAGCACTGACCCTTGTGGCAAGGCCGAGTAAACTTCGCTGAAAGATGAATTAAAATTATTAGCGTAAACGAACTGCGATCGGTTAAAAAGAAAGTATTCAACCCATTTCAGAACATTGTAGTCAATATTCAGTTGGGTTAGCTTTAAAAATAGTAAGCGGTGACATACCTTGTCGAATGCTTTCGAGTAATCTTGGAAAATGCAGTCAGCTCCTGATGCGCGATCTAAAATATGGTGAAGTTTGATTGTGAAGCTGGCAAGTTGGGTTTCACAAGAAAATGACCTCTGAGAGCCATGCTGTGCAGGTGTAAAAAACGAATTGTCATCAAGAAAGTTCACAAGCTTAGTGAAGATGACATGTTCTAATAGTTTGCAACAAGTACTAGTGAGCGAGATGGGGCGATAATTTTTTGGGGATGTTCTATTTCCTGATTTGAACAATCTAACCACGTTCCCGACTTTCCATTGTGTTGGCAGAATGAAACTATCCAGAGTCTGCTGAAAATTTTTTGTTAGTATTAAGGAACTGTAGACAATTGTATTTAATAAAAATTTTGCATGAATGGAGCCAAAACCGGGCGATGAATGAAATTGTAGGGCATCAATAAGTTTAGCAACGCCAGATGAATCGATGACAATTTGAGGCATAGTTCTGAAATTATACCTGAGTGGAACGGGATGTTTGGTGTTTGATGTGCGTGAGAAGTTCTGAACAAAAGTTTCGTTAAGTTCTATGCGCATAAATGAGCCGGAATAGGGTCACCTGACGCGTCCGTTAAGTTAATAGATTCTTCAGTAGGGGGTTTGACGACGCGCCAAAATTTTTTAATATTGGTAGATAGCATGGATGGTAAAGTGTTAGAAAGGAAGTTATCTTTTGCTTGCTTAAGCGCAGTTATATAGGCATCAGTGGCAGTCTTGTATGCGTTCCAGTGAGCGTTACATGGTGATAGCCTGGCTGTGCGATATCGGCGCTTTTTTCTGTTAGATAGTCGTCTTATATGGGGGGTATACTATGGGGCTTGAGGATTAAAAGTGATGGTGCGTCTTGGAACATATTTCTGTGTTAGTTCGTGAACTTTGGCCGTGAACATATCCCAGTTAGTTTGCACAGAGCAATCGTCAAAGTATCTGAAGAAGTTTTGAGTAAAAACTGATAATTCATTGTTAATGGCATCGAAGTCTGCTCTAATATAATCTAGTATGGTTTTTTTTTTCTTGCAGGTTTAGGACCGTTTCAGTGGCAGGCGTACAAACCTATCCTGATTATAGCGAGCGACGAAGACGAAAACAAGATGCCCTGTGCACTGTCTGCCTCCATGTCGCTGTGTCCCCAGAGATGAAAGAAACAGACACCCATCTCACGGCTCGAAACACATGCTCGCCGGTGCCTCTGTATGTCTCCGACAGGTCGCCCTTCAGCAGAGCTAACGATGTCGTCGTTTGAAAACGGCGGAACGACGCGTGCCCAAGCGCCCCACTTCGCTGGAACGACCCAGAGCGTAGAAGCGGGGCTGCTTTTACCTGTTTGGCTGAGCGCACCGCCACCCGTGCAGTGCGGTGCTTTCCCCTACGTTTTCGCTATTGATGCAGCCATCACTCGAGGTTCGAGTAAGGAGGCGCGTCGAGTAGCATACAATACGAGGATGACGGCGGCAACGTGCGAGGGGGGGGGGGGGGGGCGAAAGAGAAGACTCCCGACAGGAGGGGGCTCGGATGCCTTTTCAGGAAAGAGGGCTCTTGTCTTAGGTCACCGTGTACGAACATACTATATCTTGTATTTGGCTTTAATTTGCTTTGTGTATTTGGCCGAGCGCTGGGTTTGAGGCGGCCGCTTCGTAAGCAGAATCTGCTCGTTGTCGGTTCTCTCGGTTCCCTGTTAAGTCGCTGACTCGCTGTTCATTAAGAATAATTATGTGTTCCTATCTTAATTCGTTGAAATAGATCGCATAATGACACTGCTGGCCTCGGCTTTCAGCGCACTACAAGCGTACAAGCTTTCTGGGCGGCGGATTTATATAGGCTTGGTTCGGTGGCGGGGTGGTCGAAATTTTGTCATTTCGGCAAGGAGTGTCTACAAGCAGAGATGACGCCACGGGAAGGTGTCACATTTTTCTTAATAAGTGTGGCGGTCTACGCATTTCTTAAAGGCAATATACGTGAAAGCGGAATTCTCGCGATAATGCTGCGAAGATCTCAAAGTTCAAAATTGAAAACATCAAGCGTTTCTCTCAGAACTGCTCGCAATATTGAGCCTGTCATTCTTTCACTTCCGTGCCATAACCAGCCAGATTACGTCATAGCGTGCAGAGTGCAATGTTTTCCCGCAATCCTGAATAACACTTCTACGGATTTGAAGATCCTGAGTGTGCTAATCGCCTTTTATCTCGAGCGAAAAGATTATTGTCCAAATTTCCGGGGCGGTGCAGCCGCCCTCTCTTGCCCCCCATCCCCCATCTGGACACCTATGCTTGGAACGTCACTTGTTATAAAACCAGGCTGTGTGAGGTATCAGTGATGCGGTTGCGGTGCAGGATTCGCAGCTTGAATTTCTATTTATGCAGATGTGGGGGATACCGACAAACCTATGTGACTCATGCGCGGAAGTTGAATCTGTGGACTATTTTCTCTCTCTTCTGTTTAAAGCTCGTACTTCAGAGAAAGATTTATTTCCGGTCGCTCTGTCCAGGTTAGGGCTCCCGTTATCTCTGCCAGTGTTATTATTGCTTGGTGCGAACGCCAAATGATTTCAATGGGGTTCTGTTTGTGCGATTCTCTATGATTACATAGTTACCACTGGTAGGTTGATTTGCTGAGATCGAGAGAGAGAGAGAAGAAAAAAACGGTTTTGTGGATAGAATGTTTGGCTAGGCGCTCATTTCAGGAGCCCATTGGATTTGCCGCCGCTGTTGCCCGGTTCACCAGCGAAAGCTGGTCCTCCGAATTTGAGCTGGACTGCGCCGCCTCCCAGTTCTCAATTGTTGGGTTATTGAATCATGGTATAGCTGGCTTTTTTTTGCATGCCCATAACGCATGGTATAAGTCAGCTGGTTCACCACAGAAGGCGCAGTGCGGATGATATAAATTTAGAAACATTTAGCGAACTATTTTAAAATTCTAAGTACTTGTCTTCTTTCACGAAAATGCTGCTTGCTGTTTTTCTTTAAATATTCTTCTGTGGTTCTTCATTGATACATTTTTAAAAATTCACGCTTGGCACTAATATTTTATCGTAATCTCGTGTGGAGATGTCGTTTTTTATGTCAGTACATCTAAATCCCCCTACACCTACACCTACATCCCCTGGTGTAGGTATGTGCCATGTTTTAAGAGGAAGGAGGAGGATGAAAAACCGCACAAGGGGGAACTCTTGCGGGAAGTTGAATCTGTAGACTATTTTGCTATCTACTGTTCAAATTTCACACTTCAGAGAAAGATTTACGTGCAGTTCCCTCTGTCCCTCTGTCCTCTGTCGATTACCTTGCCGAGTGGGGTGCAATTAAAGAACCCTTGACTATGTGCTCCCACCATTAACATTTACCCTCAACACGACACTTGCCCGAACTCGCATGTTTTGCCACCTTTTTCTGTTTCTTTTGTGCATGTCTGGGTGTTTTCATGCTCAGTACTCGCGTGTCCAGTTAAGCTCACGGCGCCGCTGATTCTGCCTTGAGTCGGGCTGCCGAAAAGGTTCCAGATGACGGAAGTCTCGTGTTCGGTCTGCATTTTATTTTGTTTAACTGTTTACTCTTTATGGCCTGGGCACGCGAGTGCACGCATCACTAAATTTTCTATGTTAGACAATTCCGCCACTGTCTGTTCGTGTGCACCTAAATCGCCGCCGCTCTGTTCCCTTGAGGGGTGGCCATTATCCCCTCCCGCTCCTCGTTTTTCTTTCTTTTTTCTGGTCCCGGGTGGACTCCCTGAGGTGGCGGGGGACAGCGCGTTTTTCATTATTTGTTCCCCCTTTTTCCCTTTCTCTCTCTCTCTCTTTTCTAATATTCTTTCCTTTGTGCTCTCCTTTTTTTTCCAGCCTTCGTCTGTTTCTTTTGTTCATATGTCGTACATGTGTGCTAATGCCAAATCCTTAAGAAGAGGAAGAAGATCCCTGTAACTGCACTCTTGAGAAAGGACAGGCTCTGTCCGAAACATCGACTCAAAATAAATTATGACTAACTGAAGCGTTTCACAACTTTGTGTATATATATTAATATATATATATATATATATATATATATATATATATATATATATATATATATATATATATATATATATATATATATATATATAAACAAGCGAAGGGAAATGAGGGGCTCGTTTGAGAAACATATGACGGAAGGCAACGGTCACCGAAACCAAGGTGCACAAGAGAATGTTTATTCTTTTTTTTTAATTTGTGGTGCTAAAATTGAGGAATAGTGATTCAATTATTCTGTCGCGTAACGGAAATAATTCATAAAGTAGCAGAAAAAACAAACATGCCGCGGGTGGGATCGAAACCTACGACCTCCGAATATCGCATCTGGTGCTCTGCCAACTGAGAGACGGTGACGGCTGTCCAATCTTCTGCTCTCGTGGGCAGCAGCAGCAGATTGGACAGCCTCCGCCGTACTTCAGTTGGTAGAACACTGGACGTGATATTCGGAAGTCGTGGGTTCGGATCCCACCCATAGCATGGTTGTGTTTTCTGCTGCTTTATAATTAATTTCCGTTAAGCGACAGATTATTCGCAGTATTGTTCTGCCATTTCAGCACTACAATTAAAAAAAAAGCTCTAGCTTTTGCACCTCGATTTCGATGACTGTTGGCTTCTTTCATATATATATATATATATATATATATATATATATATATATATATATATATATATATAAAGCAGAGAAAGTTAACAAAAACAGGGGCTCGTCTGCTAATAGCTTATCGAGGATCTCGGTTCTGGCAGACTTGATGCCATAGGTAACATAAGAGGTCTCTCGCACAGTTTCCGCCCTCGCCGTTAGATGACGTTCACATCACACTCGCGGTAATACAGGATGTGCTACGTCCACCGCTATGGACGAGGGTGGCACAGGTGAACACTCTCGAGGTTCGCTTACACCCAATAAACATAAATACCCACGAGAGCAGCAGATTGGACAGCGGTCGTCGTAGCTCAGTTGGTAGAGCACCGGACGCGATATTCGGAGGTCATGGGTTCGGACCCCACCGGCGGCATGGCTGTTTTTTTCTGGTGCTTTGTAAGTAATTTTAATTAAGCGATAGATGAATAGAAGTATTGATATCCCACTGATCAGCCCTACACATTAAAAAAATTAACATTCCCCTATGCATTTTGGTGCATAGAGACGAACGTCTTAAACCATCTAATTTGACGTTTCGGCCGTGGAACGGCCTTCATCAGTTTAACAGAGTAGGAATGGAGGACATAGAATGTGACGGCGGGTGCGCAAATGCGTACGAACATGTAATGCACAGAAGATTAAAAACGTACCATACACGTGACTAAAACGCGATTTGTAGGTACCGAATGTGGGTCCCAATGGCTGAACAGGAGGTGTACGTTGCGAAATTTAGTGCGTTATCAATCTTATCTATAGAATGCGACAACAGATGAATAAACGTGTCATGCTTACAGTGCAAAGGTGAGAAACCAGAATTACTGGACGGCAAAACTTAAGAAGCTAGAATTTGTACACTCTCAAAACATTAAAAAACACGTGGTCACTAAAAAACGCAGGTCACGAAAAAGCCCCACAAACGCTAACAGTATTAGCCTTTATTACATCCTGACAAAAAAAAATAACTCATGACGGTATCTGCCTGTTCTGTCCGAGCACAAGAAAAGAAGAAATAAGAAGCATACCCTTGCGGCGATGTAACAAGATGAACGTAGCGAAATTTTAGCCATATGATGCAGCGGCAAGTTGAACATACAGGTGCGATTAAACGCAAACGTGGGGTGCGATATACATGAAGAAAAAGCACGAACAGAATAGCACTAGCAACTGTGGATATCTGGGTGCTTGAGCTGGTTGGGTTCTCAATTTTCCCGTGCTTTCGTTGAAACCACAAGATACTGTATTCAACTTATAGATCAGGAAAGACTAATTTCTCGGTCGTGATTAGATTTAAATGCAGATTCCAGAATAGTAGCTGTAATATGATCAAATGAATGACCTGGGAGCTGAACATGTCTTGATAGGGCAGGTTTGGGAGGGATTTACATGGGCTCTGTGGTTATGGAAGCGTAATCTAAAGGGGGCTCAGTCTGGCCTACATGCTGAAGGTCTTATATGGTACAGAAGAGTTGGTAAATGAGGTTCGCACTATCGCAGGTGAAGTCACCCTGAATTTTTAAATGAAAGTTACAACCCGTACTGCTAACGCTCTGAGACGTAGTCGTATGCGTACAAACTTCACAGCGGCTCTTGTTGCAAGGGTGACAGCCTGTGGGTTGCGGAGCATTAGTTTTTGAAGAAGTTAGTATGTCCCGTAGATTTCTCGATCTTCTATGAACAGCCCTTGGTGGTTCTACGAATGTTTCCTTCAGGCGAAGACTTTGCATGAGAATATTATAGTGTTTCTTTAAGATTGCCGAAACTTTTAGTGCGGATGCAGAATGAGTGAGGACAAGGTTGGTATTCGAGTAGGAAGTATCTGGTTTTTTTTTAGCCAGTAGAATTCTTCGGGATTGTGTATCTGCGCTCTCTATGGCATCATTGATCAGCTGAGGGCGGTAATTTTGTGTAATGAGCGCGCAACGAAGTGTGGCGGAGCTGCTTTTAAAGTCAGATTGTTTCGATCAGGTACGTTTGAATTGAAATGTTTGACTGGAGGGGATGCTGCTTTTAACTTGTTTGACATGGCTACTGTCAAAGTGCAAATACTGCTGGCGGTTAGCAGGATTTCGGTACACCGTTGTAGTCAATCTGTCTTCGTGAAGCGAAACCTTGACGTCAAGAAAATGCACTTTACAGCTACACACTAAACACAAATCAACCCAGATGGGTGTTTTTGGCTTGTCCTCTAGCGTCCTCCCAAATCGAGGTTCGATATACACCGTTAGACTTGGGGTAGATTTCAACCCCAAAAAATACGGAGGACTTACGGTTGGCGAAGGGAGCAGATTGGGTGTAGATTTTTACACCTAAAAATACGATGCGCTTCCGGTTAGCAACGGGAGGTTTCAACCGCGGCGATACGCTGCGCGGTGGCTGCGGTGTCGTGTTTATGCAGGCGCCAAGATTTCTCAACGCTGGCTTCTAGGAGGAGGAGGTGATGACAGCACTCCGCTTTTCTAAATTGCATTTTTGCTCTTTCCTACAAGGCTACTAGGACTGCTAATTATATCCGCGGAACGGTGCTAGTTAGTTAATCACAATCAGGTTGGAATGCGCTTTGTAATCATGAACAAAGCCCAATCGAACTTCAATGTTGAGATATAACGACCAGCTCTGTTCCGTCCATGCGGTTACGAAGTAGTACTGTAAGGAACAGGGCAAGAGCGCTGGATACAAAGTGCATCGGACAGCTGTCTTCACGTCCTCCTGGATGCCTGCGCTGCACGATCGTGGCGCCATGCATACACACGACGTCGCAGTCACGTCCCAGCGTACTGCCGTACATCGCGAAAACAAAACGAGACCAGCGCCGGCGGCAAGGAAACGTCTTTAATCTGAATCCGCTGTGGATATGGCAATTCTGTAAAAAATACACAAACCATGGCTCCGGCGCTAGCCGAAAGTATCTTGACGGGGTGGTTCTCAATGGGCAAGAAAAGCAGAGTTGGGGAGACGACAGGCAATGAAACTGAAAACAAGACCGTGGTAACGGATCTACGTGCCAAATTCCTGCAACACATTTTTCGTCTCGTAAAAAGTATACCATCTCTTCACTGTGGTCGAAAAACTGAATCCCTGAAATTAAAGAACCTGAATGGTGCACAAGCCACTTGCGGGCAGCTGCACATTGCGCAAATAATGTTTGCCATCTCTCTGCCTTTAGAAGTTTTTTTTTAAAAATGCTTTTGTATATTGTGTCCTTAAAATCCATTCATTACTGTCACTTATTTTTGCAGTCTATAATGGACCTTTTTAAAGAAAATTTTGAATTCCATGCTGCACTCGCGCATTGAAAATATTTTTGAGCACTATTTTCATCCAGTCTATAAGTCCTCAAAGTCGATAAAAGCAGAAGGATTGGCCCTAAGGATTACACAAAAATATTGCATATAGCTTGTGCTCCGTGGTTTTATTTTCGAACAAAAATATAGTTCTTGGATTTAACCTTCATTGTGCAAGGTAGCTGTGTAAGTTTGTTAGACATTTTTTTTCCGAGACTGCAGTTCTAAGCACCTTACAGAACATTGTTACTAGCACGTCCTCAAAACAGTGTTCGCAATTTAACTTGTGCATGCGACTTATTCATTCTATTGGATGTTCGAAAATACTGAATTACACATACCACCGCTACGAATAGCACTGGATTATCACAAAGGTCAGTTACTAACCTACACACATATCTGAAAAATTAACACCAGCAGCATTAAAAGACTGCTTAACACGTCAAGGTTATTCAATTGAAAAGAAATTGAAGAGCCTGCGTAAATTAAAGAAAAGGTCAAAAAGACCTGTAGATTACAATTTTATTTTTTAAATGGAGGACAATAAACAACATTTGAAACCACAATTCTTCGACAGGTATTAGAGATAGGGACTAACTTGAAATCAGCACCAAAAAGTAATGAAAATGATACAATAGCAAATCTTGAAAAACAATGCAGATTTAACTTGAAAACTTCTTCGCTACACTTCAGGCTAACTGCTGCTGTCAGATAAGATTAGCTAAAAAAAATATTGTGCACCAGACAATTCCCAGTGGCTAATTCCATGTGGCTAACTTCAAGATGCAGATTACGAACTACAGTAAAAGAAATACTAAACGGACATCCTATAAGAGCCTACTACATCTACAGTAAAATATCACAGGTATCCAACCTTTAATGTATGTGTTTGTTCTTGAGAAACACATAGGATGAACATAACCTGAGAAAACGTATATAATTCATTCAATTTAACACACAATCACATAAAAAGAACACAAAACAAAACTTTACACTCAATATATGGAGGCCTATGCTCTAGAGAAAGCTTATGTGCCCCGAAAAATATGTTATACCACCCATTTGAAGGAGCCTGTGGCAAATAAAATGGAGCACTCCTAACTTATATGGAAAAAGTTAGAATACAGAAACACATGCACACATACTTTTCAATCTAGCTAACAAGTAATGACTAGAGCTGAAACACAAGGAGTTAGTCAACCTGGTATTACGTGACAGTGCGCACTACAACCGAAGCCAAAACACATGGGCTAAAGGCAAAGCGCTAAGGACACATGCATTCTGTTTGATCGGGAGAAAGGCATTTATCACCTTCACTTTAGGACGAAGTAAATACAAATTCCAGAAAACTTCCCATAGCAACCGATCATACTAAGGACTAGTAACTTTGTGATTAAATAAGCAATTGAATTTCTGAAGACCTGTTTCCAAGCACATATTTGCTTGAAAACTTAATTGTTCACCAAATCTATTATCACAATTTTTTTTCTATATAAAGGATATGTATAAATGCTAGCAAATGTGTCATGTGGCAGAACGGTAAGTCTATTAAAAAACATAAAAAATTACAAAATGCTGACAGTGCTCCCAGCAAGCTCTCCGAGCTAGATGCAAAAAGATAAATACCATGATTAGCCCATGCCGGCGAAACATTTGGTGTTATGATTCTTAGGGTCAACGAAATGTTGCTGTTCATGTTTGTCACGTCTTTCCATGCTGTCACATAATGCGAGTACAGCATTTGTCGAAGTTCAGAGCCCAAAGAATTCGCTTCTGAGCCTTGTTGTGCATAGCTAGCATTTCAGATCTCTTGAAGGTACAGAAAATCTTGCCCTGACCTCCGTGAATGTTGGACATTCATGGATGATCAGAGGCCTTATTACACGGCTTAGAAGCCAAATCCTTTGGCTCTGCACTTTTTGACAAAGGCTATACATCAGTTTTATCACTAATTCATGCTAATATTGTTGTCATTTTTCTTCGCTCTGGCCAACTGTATCATGTTAACATTGATAAGTTATCCGAGCACAGTTTGTGTTCCACTACCAGTACTCCGAACAGTACTAAAAAACTAGACGTGTAAAACATGTACAGGCCAATAGAAGAGGCAGCTCTGAAGGAAAGACAAAATGGCTTTTAAAAACTGATGAGCTCATGACCATCGAAGCGTGGTTTATTTACGCCAAGTATATAAAACACTCTCAAGAAAGGTCAGCAGACAGAGTGCCTTCTTTAGATTTTCCAAACGGAACACCCAGAAGGCTGCAAACAGCAGAATCCCCACAGATGCGATGAGGTTTTTATTGCAGGGTGATGGCCAATGAGCAGGAAAACTGCTCCTTGATAAGTGAGGAGGAATGCTGTAAGTGCTTGGTCCTGAAAAATTAAAAACGAAATATCACTGACATTTCTAACACTTGTAGAAGTGCAAAAAAATACTATCGCATTTCAGTATAATGCACATTATGACTACACTATCCTAGGGATGAATTCATGAGGGGGTGGTCTCCCCTCCTCAAAGTGAGAAATTTTACGTAGAAAAATCATGCTCAACCCAATTTTTTCAAGAATAAATTCAAAGAAATGCGAGGTTCAAACATGTCACTGACCGATTTTTAAAGATAATGGTAACCAGGCTAATGTACTTGGAGCTATCAACACTGTCTAGCTTCAACTTCATTGCCCACCACTACGTGCAGGAGACCTTGGTGACAAGTTTTGTACAAAAACTTTTTGAGTCATGATTCGTCAGTATCGATGAATCATTTTGCGAGAATTTTGCTTGGAAACCAAAGTGTCCATATTACAGAGGTGCGACAGTACATACGATTTGTCCATTAGAGCCATGATCACGTTTAGTGGGCCACCAGAGCTATGCAAAAGTTAAACAAAATGCTGCAATGGCCTCCCTGCCAAAGATTTAAAAACCATATTCTAGCTATAAGGCAACTGTGCTGCTCAATCTCATTTAATTGCAACCAGTGCAGCAACAGCCTAACTGTAATCGAACTAGAGGCTAAAGAAACAATGGTGAGCCACTGCTCATAAAGGAGCGTGACACAAAATGCGTATTCGAAAGGTACAGCTGCACGCGAAAGCTACCACTCTTGCTTTCTCCGTGACATTTGATACATGTGGCGACTACAGGAATTTTTGGTGAGCATCGAAGAAGCAAATGTTCTCTAGGGAATCACATTTTGAGCACCAATAACAGCCCGGGAAGCACCAATCAGTACACCCCATGAATAATATTTGCGTGTGTATAATGAGACCTAGATACAAAACTGGTATAATGTTGTTTAAAGTGTATATCGCCATTATACACAGCTTGTGAAGTAGCACTCCTCAAAGATTGGATGCCATCGAAGACTACAACACAAAACACTCTTTTCCAACTGAAAATAAAAATAGCTGCACCGTATTCAGAGCTCATTACTACGTGTCAATAAAATGAAAAAACCATAGTCGCAAAAGCAAATAATGGTGATCGCCTCTCCATAGTTTCGAGCAAGTCTAAAGAAACCACAACCGTCTCAACATTGGATTATTGGCTATTTGAAAAGAGTGGTAGTGAACACGCGTGAAAATGAGACAGTAGCAATGCAAATCCCAAAATAGCAGCTTGTCAGTACGCGGTATCTGGTTTAGTCCATGAAAGTACTCTATTTTCAGAACTGAGCATAGTTGCAGCAGTTACGCTGGCTCCTTATTCCTACTATGGTCTTTTTTATTGCACTAGTAATTATGCCTAATTTGTAAAGAAAATCACTTGGAGGTCAGCAGCTCCTTACTGTCACTGTTTGCATCCCGCCTCATTGCAAGATAACGAAACACCTGGGCTTTGTGCCAGCGCCATTCTAAAAAAAATCACAAAACCCAAGCTTTGCTAAGGCTCTTGACTTCAATGCCTAAATTTGAGTAAATTCTGTGCCTAAAAGGTAGTCATCGGATGCTCAGATAAATACTGAGCTGCTATTTTCGTACAAAAATTTCAGTTCCTGCCTATGTCCACCAATAATTTGCACAAAAATACCTATACAAGTGTTGCGGGGGCATCTTTCTTTGTGACTTAAATCTGAACTGTTTGGTACTGCTTGTAGATTAAACTGATGCAACCTTGGAGTTCTTCATAGATTAGAGCCTGTATAGAACGATGTCCAGTCAGGTTTGATACCAAACAAATCATTATGAATAAAATGTATGTCCTTCAAATTACTGACTCCAGTAATGATAGGTGAGCAAGGCAATGAAGAATGTGGTTCTTTGAAATTAAAGCAGCTGTTATATTTTCACAAATAGTGACAGCACGTTTATACTGCACCTATCGAAGTTATGCCGCAACGAACCGCAGAACATAAGGCAAGAACTGACTGCCGTTGCTTTCTCGCTTTCACTCGTGTTCCAGTGACAAAGAGACTGCGCCATTGACTGAAAGCAACAAATAATCAGATTGGAATTCTAAATGTCGTGGCCGAATCTATGACGGCAGAATAGAAGAATGCACTTCAGAAGCTTTGAGCACATTCATTTGCTGTGACACGAATGATAAGCGAAATTATGTTTTTTGTGGGGAACCATGGCATTTTAGGAAAAGCAATCTTATTTTTTTATGTTAATAGCGATGCTGCATACCTAGTTCTGCGAACATGCATGAAATTAAGAGTGGCCAAAAATGCTGCACATATCAAAACTAAAATTACACAAATGCTTCGGAGGGCACTACAATAAAAATGCCAAAAACCTACAGCCGCTTGCAAGGTGTACTTCAGTGCAGACGCAAGCAGGCTTGTACAAAGCGCTAGTGCGGTGCTTTGCGGAATGAAGGCGAACTTATAACGCAGGCAGTAGGATTGACTGACAATGCAGGTACTCAAGCGCTGGCGCATAGTCATATAAAACAACCCATACACTGGCAGCGCGTCGTTAAGAAAACTACGCTCCATGTTTTGCTCCATTCCGCAGTACAGTGCTTCAGCGCTCCACACAAACCTGCTCACGTCTTTTTCGTACAACGATATTTAAGACGCAAAATCACTTACCATGACGGATAGACGGATGTGAGACGGCAGGGATTCAAAAATATCCTCCCGGGCAGCAGTGTCGAGGTAGAAATTTGTCTCTCGCTGGCTAAGGGCGCGGCAAAGCCAGCGCTTGTCTCAATTCGCTCACAATGGCGCCATACCGCCATTCTCAAACCAGAGCGAGGGGCAAGCTCTGCCATCGTTTTACGATATCCACTACAGTGAACTCGGTTAAGCATCCATCTTTTCTTTCCCCGTCGCGCATCGAAAAGCAGCAGTGTCAAGCGCGAAGCCGCCGCTCACGATATCCGTTCCAAGAGAGGCTCCAGACAACCCGCCGTGCTCAATTCCGCGACGCAATCCGAGACGGCCCCACTGGTGCTGCTAGGCCTAGCGCCTACGTCGCTCACAGTCTCAGCGTCCGCACTCACGACTCTCTCGCCGTCTTCTTATCCTTTGCGCCACGTGCTGTCGATTGCATCTCGACCGAAACCAAAACTAGCTGCTTCGTTCCGAAACTAAACTAAACAGATAAAAGTACACAGTTCCACCGGCACGCTCTTTTGAACAGCAGCAGGAATTCGACCTCGCTCCGTCTCAGTAGCCGTACGGTGTTTTTTTCTACACCATTCGGAAGGTTCCGAATGGCGACAAACACTCCGTTAGAGACGACTGATAACCGATTGCGGACCTCGTTAGCATACCGTCAGTACTAGCTGGTGTTGCTTTGGTGTTCATGATATCATGCGCACCGTTTTACCGGTGTTCTCGTCTGGCGATGCGGTGTTTTAAAGCGGACGAACACCGATAAACCTCCCATCTCATGTCATTCGTGTTTAGTGTGTAGAGTACATATGGTAAAATGATATACAATATTGCAGGTTGTTGAAATCGGCTATAAATGAAAGCAGCTCGGGTTCGCCATGGGGACAAATAAGAAATATTTCATCAATGTAACACCTACAGTAAAATGGTACTAATGACCGGCTTTTAAAAAGTTCGGTTTCTATCAAACCCATAAATATGTTTGCATAATTAGGGCCAATGCGCGTGCCCATAGAAGTGCCACTAATTTGAACATAATGCTTTCCCTCAAACTCAGAGTTGTTAAGTTCTAATATCAGTTTAAGTAAGGTGGCCATTGTACAACCATCCACTCTCTTTTTAATGAGAGCGTCATTGTAGACGGCCACGACTATCCGGATACCATCTTCATGCAGAATGTTCGTATGGAGTGAACTGACGTCGAGAGTGACAAGCAAAAAAACCCTGAGGAATGGCAAGATCAGTGATATCGGACACGAAGTTAGTAGTGTCCTTTATGTAGGACGAAAATGTGGGCGAAATTCTATTAATTAGTGTATCGACGTAACGGGATAGATTTTCCGTAACAGTGCCGACACCAGAAACGATGAGTCGACCCGAAGTGTTTACTTTATGATTTTTTGTTAACAAGTAGAATCTACAAGCAACCGGGCTAAGCGGAATTATTGAGCGTAAAACGTTTTCTGTAATTTGGTTATCATTATAACTGTCTGGCAATGTATTCTTGACAATTTCTTTGAACTGATTTGTGGGGTCATAATCAAGAAGTCGATAAAAAGAACTGTCTGCTAGCTGCCTGTGCGCCTATGTGACATAATCACTCGTGTTCATTACAACCACTTCAGCCATCCAATGAAAATGCAGTAGCTTCTTCAGTCCAGAGCCCCCCACGTTCACGGAACTCCACGTCTGGCATACTACTGTCAACGAGTGCGCCTTCGACTCACCCGTTATGTGCAAGTGAAGGACCTATTTCAGCCTCATGCAGTTCGTCGACCACCTCTAAGCCTAAGCCACGCTACGAGGCAGCACTTCGGACCACCACTGCTACATCCCAAGGTAGCCAACACAACCTCCGCAGTACCAATCGGAACTCCTCCCGGCCTGGGAAGCATGACTTACTAACCACGCCATTTTCCTGTAACTGTGAAGTGCCTCCATCGAAATTCGACCGCTGCGGCCGGGATCGAACCCGCGCCTTTTCGGCCGGTAGCCGAGCCCCATAACCACTCAGCCACCACGGCGGCTGAAGCTGAAAGGGCTTTGAGGTGTTCTCAATGGGGTTCAGAAATTCTGCAGGTCGGGTGGGAGGAGTCTTTCCTCGTTGACAATCTCGGCAGGTTTTCACACAGCATATTTACCATCGGCGGATTACTAGCACATCAGATAACCTTGGAAGAGGCAAGTTCCTCGATCTCGGCTGCTTGAAGTATCTCTGACGAGGCTGCGTTGCCGTATCCCTCCTCTAAATTTCTATTTACACAGGTCGGGTTCGGCGCTCTCTACCTTTAGTGCATTTAGCCGTGAGCCTGAACCTATTGAGCATTTTCGGCTCTATTGTAGCCGATAGACCTCTTTGAGAAGAAGGTTGCTGGACGAGCCCTTGCGGCCCCTTGGCGTTAGTTTAAGCAGCCCGCTATTTGTTGCTATTTCGTGTATCATTTGGTGCCACCACAGAGGGTTCTGCCACATATCTCCTTCTACCGCTGTTCTAAATTTCCTGCTAGAGTCTACCGACCACCATGCTAAGTGTTACAAATTTTCTTTCTACAAATTATGTTTCGGCTTAATATTTCTTTTCTATTCCTATCTTTGTTATAATATTATTATTATTATTATATTATTATACTTATTTTGAAATCAAACCTCTTATCTCTTTTCTGTTCATGAGGAAGAACCCTCCGGTATCGCGTTCCCGCATGCTTTTCTTTTTTATTACTTCTGTACAGGTGAATGGCCACCCGATTCTCTGCCGATCCCCCAGTGTGGGTATGTGCCGTCTATTGATAGGCTAGCAACAACTGTAAGAAGGCTTGCTCGATTACGGATCAGAGACCAGCAGCGGACCGACGCAAGAGGCTACAACCTACGAGACGCAACGCGGAATACAAGCCAGGGGACCAAGTCTGGGTTTGGGCGCCCATTCGCCACCGTGCATTGAGTGAAAAGCTTTTGCGCCGCTATTTCGGCCCGTACAAGGTTCTTCGTCGGCTAGGTGAACTGGATTATGAAGTCATTCCTGACGCAATGACTGCATCCCAGCGACGTTGCGTACGACCAGAATTTGTCCATTTAGTCCGTCTGAAGCCGTATTATGCGCGCTAAATTACGCTGCTTTTGCAAAGCCAGTGTTTATTTTCGCACGATCCGTTTTATGGGTTGCTAGTCGCATTATATGTTTTAATGCATTGGGTAGACAATTCTTTAGAGCGGATTAATGCGGCGAATCTTTGCAGTGTTTGTTCATTCTTCAAATCTGCCGCCTCGCCGCTTCATCGCTTTGTTTTCGATGCAAAAAAACGACCAGATTTATCTCGATTGATTGCATCCATAAAGAGGTGATATTACGTTGTTCCAGAAGTTTCTAGTAACATTGCACGCTTTATCTCGAAAGTTCGCTATCAGCTTTAAATTGAGCACAGCCGACCGCGGCAGGCATTCTGTTCGACGACCACCGAGGACGCTTGTTGCTACGCCGCCGCCGAGTGATTCAGTCCACTGTGGGCGCAAGTCAGCCCAAATAAAGTTTTGTTCATACACCATTTTCGCAGCCTTTCTGCTCTCCGAACTACAGTCACCACTTCGTGACAAAATAATTTGCGCCAATGCGCACAGCAAGCTTGGTTTCCTTATGTGTAGTTCGAAACCTAGGAAATAGAGCAGCGCCAAAGCATGCAACCACAGACGAAGAAAGGACAAGTCACAAGCGCGGACGATCAACTTAATTTTATTCAAAGAAGGCGCACCTTACATAAGTCAAGGAACCGAGGTGAAGAAGAGGAGAACGAACAATCTAGAAATATGACAGCAAGCCCAAACAAGAAACAAGACAAAAAAAGTCAAAAGTTAGCTGCTCCAAAAAAGTGGACCTCTGCAGCAATGAGTGATGAGGGAGTGCCGATGCAAGTGTCGCCATATCTCTTATTATAGAACGCTTCCAGGCTTACTCGCACACTCTTGTCGGCGCTCTTAACTAGAATCCTAGTCTCACCAAACGAGCCACACATCCTCTGCACTTACGTGCGCAACCAAATGTCCGTACTTATCATTTAACTGACTTAAATTTCGGGCATGTCCCCCTAATAGTTTATGTATGCAACGGCCGGTTTCGCCTACATAAAGCTTTCCACAAGTCATGGGAATTTTGTTCTAGTTCGAAAATTGCTCCAAGAGAGTGCTAGCTTACATTGTACATCCTTCCAATTTTTTAGAACGAACACTTGAATGTCGACTGACCGGTGCAGCGGTGACGATGTGAAGCACAGCGCAAATCGGGAGAGGGCACGAGCATGCGTGCTAATCACGTCTCTGCAGCTAGCGTCGTCTGTTTGGCTGTTCTGTTCCGTGGGAAGCAAGGTCTGCGAAGCAAGTTTTATGACCGAGTTCTGCGAGTGTTTGTTTCGTGTTCTATCTGCAACGTGTTTGCGCCTTTGGACTGGTGCAAACGTGCGGCGTTGCAAACACGACTGTCCCGATGGTGCTTGTGGCGAGCGTGTCGAGAGCATTTAATTTAACAATATTAACGCGACAAACTTGAGTATCCTCTTCAATAAGCTTTTCATAACTACATATTGCAACAGGATTCTTGGGCATGCTATGCAGTTCCCAAATGCACGCTGTTTTCAGAATACCTCATGCTATATGCAGCGAATAAAAACAATTGTTGGCAGCTTTATGGGCTTCCGCTGCATACAAGCCGATAGTTCCCAGGGGTTGCTTCGCGCTAATGAAAACAGCCTAGCAGACAAAGGTTACTCCAGCAGAAGGAATTGTGGGCGTGCCCTTGCCCTCGCCGGCTTTCTCCTCTCCTTCTCCCGGCGCAGCAGCGCCGTGCAGTCGACGCTTGCGCGTTCAAGTTCTAAAATTGGGAAGGGTGCGCAAATCTTTTACAAGACTATTAGTATTAGAGTATGCTTCTACATTTAGGTTACCCAATCACGTAGGCGACGCAAAAAAGAATCTTGACTTTGTTGAAAAAAATCAATTAGGTTTACTTAGCGATATGTTAGCAATGCTCGCCCTCTACTTATGCCGCAATCTTATCACTTCATCCCCTGCTTAGCGGCGCATTCAAGACCATATCATTCTTTTCCATGAGACCCCGGGGGGAGGGGGGGGGGCGTACACTTTCTTCTTTGTTATGTCGTTTAAGCGGCGATAATCAACGCAGAATCGAAGTGCGCCGTCTTTCTTTCTCACTAGAACGACCGGTGCCGCCCAGAGGGCCTTTGAAGGCTGGATGACGTCTTCGCGAAGCATTTATAACACCTTGGTCCCGGATCGCTCGTGGTTCTTGCAGCGACGCACAGTAGGGTCTTTGGCGGAGTATTCGGTTGTGCTGGTCGGTTATAATGCGATGATTGGCAATCGACGTTTGCAGGGTCTTCCGCGGTGGCGAAATACACTCGCTGTAGCTTTGAAGCAGATTGCGGATCTGGTCTTTTCTGTTCAGGGGCAGGGCTGGGTTGATGTCGAAAGTGGGCGAGTTCTCTTGGTTAGGCGAATGTTCTGCGGATGGGTCGAAGAGGGCGAAGGAGTCTCGTACGTCGGAAATTTCGTCGAAGAATGCAATCGTCGTTCCTCTGCTAAGGTGCCGGTATTCTTCAGCGAATTTATTCA
Source organism: Amblyomma americanum (assembly GCF_052857255.1). Taxonomy (NCBI): domain Eukaryota; kingdom Metazoa; phylum Arthropoda; class Arachnida; order Ixodida; family Ixodidae; genus Amblyomma; species Amblyomma americanum. The sequence continues at coordinate 70,351,523 of NC_135500.1, read as the reverse complement.
GCAGTACTTCGGCCTGGCCATTCGGAAATGTGCGATGCCTCTTGCAATGCTCATTCCTCGGTCTAGAAGCAACTGCATCTTGCCCTCGATGATGGCTTAAGCGTTATTGACTTTCATGGCGCTATCTATGATCACGATAACGCGTGAACGTGGAGGGACGCTCACTTTCTTCTTCAGAACACTCAGGGCAACCTGATTTTCCGGAGTTCTCAACGAAGGGATGTCCTCCTCCGTCGAAAGCATGATCAGCTTGGATCACAGCTCAATGATCGCCGGATGCTCACTAAGAAAATCCATGCCCAAGGTCACATCGCGGGAGCATTGCCGTAGCACACCGAAGGTCACAGGATAGGTGCGTCCCTTGACTGTCACTCGCGCTGTGCATCTTCCTGATGGCGCAATGAGGTAGACCCCTGCGCAGCGAATGGTCCAATCATCACCGAGTAATCGACTCCTGTGTTGACTTGGGTGGTAACTTTAAGGTCGTCGATAGTCCCTTCTAAGTCGGATGTCCTGGCTCTTGCTTTGCACGTCCGTCTCGGCGTTAGGTCACGCCTTCGTCGCGTATGCGATTCCCGGATGGGGCGTATCGTCGAAGCTTTTCTGGGTGGCGATGTCGTTTTGAAGGCAGTTCGCGTTGTGGTCGGGATTGTGATTTTGTTGGACGTCGGTGCAGTGACTGTACGTTCTTCATGCGGCGTAGCGGCTGCAACGTCTCCATGGGACGTTGTCAGTGGATGATCTTCGGCGTTTCGCTCGTGAGCAACCTCACCTCCAGAGATTGCTGTCTTTAGTTTCCCCTACGGGGGCTGGGAGACGTTCCTCCTCCCGCGGATGTGTAGCTGCGGCGCGGTGACCCAAAGCGCAAGGTTGACGGCGATGGTGGACGCAAAAGGCGGTTCGGCGTGTACTCGCCTCGACGCAGGTATTCGTTGATTTCCTGCGGACGTTGGCCCAAGCGTGCTCGTGGGGCGTCAACCTCAAATCCGAGAAGACTGATAAGTCAGTAAGGGCAGTGACGAAGAATGTGGCAGGCCTCACCGCTATGGAAGCACAACAGTCGGTTGTCGGAAGCCCTCGAGGCGTAGCATTTCCGGAGGCTTGAGCGTCACTCAGAGGCTGGGCGGATGGGCGAAAAGAAGCGGCGTTCAGATACAAGTTGTTAATGTCGGAGATGACGTAGCGGTTGTCGTTGGGGCTCAGGAGTGCGTACTGCAGTGGCGGAGGTCATGGCCTGGGGTTCTGTGGCCGTCAGGGTACCTAGCACCTGTTGCACTTTTTCCTGTGCCACATCCATGAGAGTCACTGCATGCGGCTGGCAGGAGGATGACAGTAATCAGCGTAGCTCCTTGCGGACGATCTAGCGGATGACTTCCCGCAAGTTGTCGCTGGTCGCTGCTGGTGGCTGTGTCCGGACGGATTTCACAGACGGCGGAATGGCGGCTGTACTTCTGATCCTGGACATAGAGGGTCTTCTTGATCGTGCTGGATTCTTGCATGAATTCCTAGGCTGTCTTTGGCTGCTGGCGGAAGAGGGTACGAAATAGTTGTTCTTTTACGCCACGCACTTAAAACAAAACTCACGTTTCCTCGATCGTCACGGGGTCGGCGTGACGAAATATGCGCTTCATCTCTTCGACGTAACGCCGGACGGCCTCGAGCTGAAGCTGGATCCTGCACTCGAAGAGTCGATCGGCTCTTTCTTTCTTCACTACACTCGTGAATCCCATCAAAAATACTTGTTGAATTATGCCTCGCGCTCAAAGTGGTCCAACTACTATACGGGGTTTTCGCCTAGGGATCCATGGAAATTCGGCGGCACCCGCAGCAGTTGAAGTATGATCAGTGTAGACATGTTTGACGAGGTTGTGATGCTCCTAACAATGTCTTTTAGTTGTCGGGTGCGGTCCGGTAGGGTCTCGAAATCAGGCTTCTCTCCCTGAAGACTTCTGTTGGCTTGGTTAATTGCTTGCTCGTCCTCTGGGGTGAAACTCAGGGGGCTGGCGTCATGACTTGAAAGGGGCATCGGGAACGTGGAAGGCTACCCCGCACCTCCACCAGATGTCACTAAGTGGTGATTGCAATCTGTGGAGGGGAACGGCAAAGAAAATGGCGTCTAAACAAAACTCTACTTGGGGTGACTTGCGCCCCTAATGGACTGAATTACTCGGCGGCGGCGTAGAAACAAGCGTGCTGAGCGGTCGTCAAACAGAATGCCCGCCCTGCGGACAGTGCTCAATTTAATGCAGATAGCGAAATTTTGAGGTAAAGCGTGCAAATTGACTAGAACCTGCTGCAACAACGTAGAATCAGCTGTACCTGGATGCGGTAAATCGAGGTTAATCTGGTCGTCTCTTGCATCAGAAATCATACGCTAAACGGCGTGGCGGCTTATTTGAGGAATGAACCAACACTGCAAAAATTCGCGGCAATATATATATATATATATATATATATATATATATATATATATATATATATATATATATATATATATATATATATATATATATATATATATATATATATATGAGCAGGCGGTGAGGGTCGGATGGATCCGGTACAACATAAACGCAATACACTGGGCACACGGTGGAAAAAGTGACAATCTTTTTTGTTACTTTTTCCAACGTGTGCCCACTCTATTGCGTTTATATATATATATATATATATATATATATATATATATATATATATATATATATATATATATATATATATACTTATACATATACATATTTCGGAATACCAACAGTCACCGACATCAAGGTGCATAGGGGAATGTTTCTTTTTTTAATATCTAGTGCCAATCAATTAGCTTTTTTTAAAGAAAAAAACTTATAAAGCAGCAGAAAAACAACCATGCCGCCGGCGGAATCCGAACCCACGACCTCCGAATATCGCGTCCGGTGCTCTTACCAACTGAGCTACGGCGACGGCTGTCAAGCCTTGTCAAGCTGTCTTTCACAGCTTTTAGTCCTGGCCCCTTTCTTTTCGACGAAAAGAAAAATAAACTTGACTTGACTTGACTATCTGCTGCTTTCGTGCGTATTTATGTTTTGCGTGTAAGCGAACCTTGAGAGTGTTTTTTATGCTGCTTTATAAGTAATTTTCTTTAAAAAATCTAATTGATTGGCACTAGATATTAAAAAAGAAACATTCCCCTATGCACCTTGATTTCGGTGACTGTTGGCTTTATAAATATGTTTGTCAAACGAGCTCCTCACTTCATTTGCCTTGTCTGCTAATAGCTTAACGGGGGTCTCGGTTCTGGCAGTCTTGAAGCCATAGGTAGCGTAAGAGGGCTCTCGCACAGTTTCCGCCCTCGCTGTTCGATGACGTTCTACGTCACACTTGCGGTAATACAGGACGTGCTACGTCCACCGCTATGGACGAGGGTGGCGCAGGTGAACACTCTCAAGGTTCGCTTACACGCAAAACATAAATACCCACGAAAGCAGCAGTTTGGACAGCCGTCGCTGTAGCTCAGTTGGTAAGAGCACCGGACGCGATATTCGGACGTCGTGGGTTCGGATCCCACCGGTGGCATGGTTGTTTTTTTCTTCTTTATAAGTAATTTTCTTTAAAAAACTAATTGATTGGCACTAGATATTTAAAAAAATAATAAAGAAAAGAAACATTCCACTATGCACCTTGATTTCCGTGACTGTTGGCTTCCTAAATATGTTCGTCAAACGAGCCCCTCACTTCATTTGTCTGCTCTGCTAATATATATATATATATATATATATATATTTCAGGGAAAAAGGATTCTTGGCACGGTCAGTAGTAGTGAATAAAGACAGATTAACGCTTGAAACAATGTAAGTCCACGTTTCGGCCGTGGAACGGCCTTCATCAAAATAGCAGGATATATATATATATATATATATATATATATATATATATATATATATATATATATATATATATTGCAGCGATGGCGTAGAGGTAGAACATCCGCGTCGCGTGCAAGAGGACCGGGGTTCAAATCCTGGTGCCGCTTAATTCTCCACCGGGAAAAAAAAAATCCGCGTGTCGATGGAATTGCATAACCAGGCCTGGAGTGCGGCCTGATCTCGGTGACCAGAACAGACAACGCACTCTCTCACCAGAGCAGGATTTGGCCACCCTGGTGTAGTACTTGGCCACAACCTTCTATGATCAAACCAATTAACCCTCGGCCCTCAGTCCCCAGCGGCTGCAGAGCAACTGACCACGGCGGCGGTCAGACCTGTGACGCAGCGGAGGGTGCTAAGAATCTCTGGCTCCGGACAGGCCGCCATTGGAATCTGAACCTGGCAACGTTTAACGCTATAACTTTAGCTAGTGAGGCTAGCCTAGCAGTGCTGTTTGAGGAACTAGCGGGAATTAAATGGGATGTGATAGGGCTTAGCGAAGTTAGGAGGACAGGTGAGGCATATACAGTACTAAAGGACAGACACATACTGTGCTATCGCGGGTTAGAGGATAGACGAGAACTAGGTGTGGGATTCCTCATTAATAAGGATATAGCTGGCAACGTAGAGGAGCTCTACAGTATTAACGAGAGGGTAGCGGCTATAGCAATTAGGCTGAATAGGAGGTACAAGCTGAAAGTGGTGCAGGCCTACGCACCCACATCCAGCGATGATGACCAGACCGTTGAAAGTTTCTATGAGGACGTAAAATCGGCAATGAATAAAGTAAAATCGCAGTACACTGTACTGATGGACGATTTCAATGCGAAGGTGGGCAAGAAGCATGCTGACGACCACGCGGTAGGTGACTATGGGATATGCTCTAGAAATAGCAGGGGAGAGTTATTAGTCGAATTTGCGGATAGAAATAATTTACGGATCATCAATACCTTCTTCCGCAAGCGAGAAAACAGGAAATGGACCTGGAAGAGCCCCGATGGTGAGATTAAAAATGAAATCGACCTCATACTATGCGCTAAACCTGGCATCATTCAGGATGTGGCCGTCCTCGGAAAGGTGCGTCGTAGCGACCATAGAATGGTAAGGTCTAGAATTAGCTTACACTTGAAGAGGGAACGGAAGAAGCTAGTGAAGAGTAAGACCATTAACGAGTTAGCCGTAAGAGGGAAAGCACAGGAGTTTAGGATAGCGCTGCAAAACCGATATTCGGCTTTAACTGAGGAAGATGGTCTTGATGTTCATTCAATGCACGATAATCTGACATCGATAATTACGGAGTGCGCAGTAGAAGTAGGCGGTAGGACCGTTCGAAAGGATACCGGGAAGCTATCTCAGGTGACGAAAGATCTGATTAAGAAGCGCGAAAACATGAGGGCATCTAACCCTACCGATAGAATAGAACTAACCGAGATATCAATGTTAATAAATAAGCGCAAGGTAGCCGACATAAGGAAGTTTAATCTGGAGAGAATCGAGCATGCTATAAAGAACGGAGGTAGCCTAAAAACAGTGAAGAGGAAACTAGGCATAGGTAAAAACCAGATGTATGCATTAAGAGACAAGCAGGGCAATGTCATTAGCAATATGGATAAGATAGTTAACGTAGCCGAAGAGTTCTACACAGTCCTGTACAGTAGCCAATGTAATCAGAGTGCTAATGCGAAAGACAGCAGTGCACAGGAATGCGTCATCCCGCCAGTAACGAAAGATGAAGTAAAGAAAGCCTTAGAAGCAATGAAAAGGGGAAAAGCAGCTGGGAAAGATCAGGTAACAGCAGATCTGCTGAAGGATGGAGGGGACATTGTGCTTGAAAAACTAGCCACCCTGTATACGCAATGCCTTATGACCTCGACTGTACCAGAAGCTTGGAAGAATGCAAACATTATCTTAATTCATAAGAAGGGAGGCGCCAAGGACTTGAAAAATTACAGGCCGATCAGCTTACTATCAGTTGCCTACAAAGTATTTACTAAGGTAATCGCTAATAGAGTCAGGGCAACGTTCGACTTTAATCAACCAAATGATCAGGCAGGCTTTCGTAAAGGATATTCCACAATAGATCACGAGAAAGCATTCGACTCAGTGGAAACCTCAGCAGTCATACAGGCATTGCGTAATCAGGGGGTAGAAGAGCCTTATGTCCAAATACTGGAAGATATATATAGCAACTGCACAGCTACTATAGTCCTCCATAAAGTGAGCCATAAAATTCTAATAAGGAAGGGCGTCAGGCAAGGAGACACGATCTCGCCAATGCTATTCACCGCATGTTTACAGGAGGCATTTGGAGGCCTGAATTGGGAACAGTTGGGAATAAGAATAAATGGAGAATACCTAAATAATCTGCGATTTGCTGATGACATTGCCTTGCTGAGTCACTCAGGAGGTGAACTGCAAATCATGATCAATGAGTTAGACAGGCAGAGCAGATCGATAGGTCTAAAAATTAACATGCAGAAAACCAAGGTAATATTCAACAGCCTAGCAAGGGAACAACAGTTTACAATTGGCAGCGAGAGCCGAGAAATAGTGACGGAATACGTCTGCTTAGGGCAGGTAGTGATAGCTGATCCGGATTATGAGAGGGAGATAACTAGAAGGATAAGAATGGGGTGGAGCGCATATGGCAAATTCTCGCAGATCATGAGTGGCAGTTTACCAATTTCCCTCAAGAGGAAAGTGTACAACAGCATAATCTTACCGGTACTCACCTACGGTGCAGAAACGTGGAGGCTAACGAAAAGAGTTCAGCTTAAGTTAAGGACAACGCAGCGAGCCATGGAAAGAAAAATTATAGGTGTAACGTTAAGCGACCGGAAGCGGGCAGAGTGGGTAAGGAAACAAACACGGGTTAATGGCATCCTAGACGAAATCAGGAGAAAGAAATGGGCTTGGGCAGGGCATGTAATGCGAAGGCAAGATAACCGATGGTCCTTAAGGGTAATGGAGTGGATTCCAAGAGAAAGTAAGCGTAGCAGGGGGCGGCAGAAAGTTAGGTGGGCGGATGAGGTTAAGAAGTTTGCAGGCAAAGGGTGGATGCAGCTGGCAAAGGATAGGGTTAATTGGAGAGACATGGGAGAGGCCTTTGCCCTGCAGTGAGTGTAGTAAGGCTGATTATATATATATATATATATATATATATATATATATATATATATATATATATATATATATATATATATATACGTGTGTGTGTTTGTGTGTGTGTGTGATCGAAACCAAGACTCACCGAAACCAAGGTGCAGCTTGGTTTCGGTGACTGTTGGCTTCCTTCATAGTTTGAAAAAACGAGCCCCTCATTTCCTTTACCTTGTCAGCTATATATATATATATATATATATATATATATATATATATATATATATATATATATATATATATATATATATATAATCGGGCCAGAACCCCATGAGCCAACCGACGTCTCCAGGGAGAGCGGCTTGACTTCGGCACCCTGCCGGGCCGCACCACACAGCGAAAAGACGCTGCTACGAACACCACAGCAAAGCAACCGAAGTTTTCCCTATGACAGCACCTGCCGTGGCTGCGCCGTGACGCTTCGCTTAACTACAACAAAAGTGTAATGAGGACGCCCAAGGATCTAAGATTGTAAACCAGAGAATTATGATTTCTACATATATGAGCATTAAACAATTATCGCTATCTCAACAATCACCTACCGTGTACACTAAATATGTACACCGAAACCGTCAGCGAAAACCGAAGTGCTGGGATACCTAATTTGCATTTTGCTTAATTCCGCATATCAAACACTATTTTTTATTCTCTCGAGGTCGCATATCTGGATTCGGGAAAAAATGCAGCGCAAAGCGCAAGCAAAACGTGGTAGAAAAAGGGCAAAAAGAGGTTACGCGATGCCTCCCTAAATGACACTGATTGTCAGCATTCAGCAACAAATTGGAACGTCCGTTGGTTTAAAACCAGGCTGCATGAGGCACTAGTGACGCGGTTGCTGTGCATGATTCCCAGTTTGACTTTTTTTCTAGGCAAATGTCGGTGGACACCGAGAAACCTATGTGACTCGTAGGAAAGACTTACCTCGAGTTCCCTCCCTCCTGCTTAGGGCTCCCGTTATCGCTTGCAGTGTTATTATCGTTCGGTAAGTGCCCCAAAAGATTTGCATTGTGTTCTTTTTGTGGCATTCTTCATAATTACATAATTGCTACTGGTACCCTTAGCAAAAAAAGGCTGCTAAGAAAATGCATTTCCAACATATTTATTATTTCGTATTTATTTTGTCCCTGCATTTTATCTACAATACGAATCTTAAGTATGCTAGGAATATTATTTTGGGTATTCTGAAATATGCATCAAAAATACATTTTCTCTCCGCTTAGTATGTTTATTATATATTAGAAATATACTAAAATATACATTAAATACATCAAAATATACCAAAAATACACAGTTATACATTAAACGTTTATTTAAAATACACAATAAATATATTACAGTACATTTAAATTACACTAAAATATAAAATTAATATAATAAATAGTTAGCTTCGGCTCGGCTTAAAAAAGACGTACTTGTCGGAATCACCGGATAATACTGACCAACGCTGTCAACATCAGAAAAAATGTCTGAACTGGATATAAGCATCAGGAGACATTTGTTAGGGTGGTGCAACCTAGAAAGAATGAAAAATAATGAGCCCCTGCCTACACCACTGACGTACAACAGGCTTAGTCCAATCTGAAAATAAATGAAAACGCCCGAAAGCAATGACATAATTTTGCCACCTGTAGGTCACGAAAATGTAGAAAAATGTGGGGGGAGGTGTAAAGAGCTACATAGCGACCAATGCCTGAGAAGCGGGTCTTGGGAGACTCCTCTGATCTCCCCTGGGAGGTAGAGTAAGAGTTCATCGTTTGGATGAACGGGTTATGGGAATTGGGATGGGAATGGTGACAGCAAGTTTTGCTCTGATCTTTCATTTGTCTGGACTTCATTAGTGGCCCGCCTGGCCAGGACACTTTTAGGGTCAAGATTGCCCAATGGTGCGGCCCCGCTCACGGGATGCCCGACCACCCACAAACGCAACGGGCTCTGACTGCCGGAGACAGGAAACCTAACCCAGGGTCAGCGACCTCGGGCTCCTCCACGACTTTGAGGGTTTGTTTCGGACCTGCCAGCTACTTGCAGTCGTGTGCGTTTCGCTGTTTTTCAGACACCGGAAATATGAGTGGTGTTATCTGACCGGTAGAGGCTTAGGTCATCAGCCTATTCTCCCTCCGGCTCTAGGCCCCTTGACCTAACACCTCCGGGGGATCCACCTGTGCTTCCAACCAATCAACGATGCACATATTTTCTCCCCTAGCTTGCGATGCACCTTCTGAGAAGGGAGTGTCCAAGGCTGGGTTGATCGGAACGCAAACCAAAAACGTGGTTCCGGGTGAGAAAACCCGGGCCTACTGCGCCGGTACTCCACAACATCGACGGTTTTCGCACTGGTCGTACTACGCACCCCTACCTCGGGGTCCCGCAATACACCCCATGGCCCCGCGGTCAGCCGTGAGGCCTCCCCCTCGAGGGCATCGATTCCGAGGAGCCTGGCTGCTGTAAACCCTAACGCGGACCTGGCAAGAAACCGGCGCGTTGGTCGCCAGACGTGCACGCCCCCGCATGCACAGGCTAGTTGCATGTATTTGACAACCTTCTGATCTTTTAACATGCCTTTCCATGCCGGATTTTGTGGGCCCAGCAAATTGATATAACCAAGCCTGCCTCAGCTCAGGCATCGTAACCCACGGGCGCAACTGCACCTCACAGCTGCTTGTGAGTCGCTGCCACTCCCATGGGGTTTTGCATCCCCAGAGGATGGGCCCCGGCCAACCCATCCCCACCGCCGGCGTGGCACCGGAACAAAGCCTAGTAGCCGAAACTACACCGGCCCGTATCCGGTGGCGTCGAGTGCCACGACAAGGCCGCACAGTCGGATTTCTCCCCCGCATCAGGAGAAATTCCCAGAGAAAAACGCGTTACTAAGAAGTCTATGACAACGGAAGGTCACGTGGCGGGGCCTGGACGTGAATGACGTTGCCACACAAAGAAATGCCGACAGAAAGTGACATCAGAAAACAGGAACTTCTCCGACAAGCATGATTCTTGGCTTGGCTTATATATAGCTCCCGAGAGAAGACACATTATCTTGCCCTGTGAGGCGCTTTTTGTGCGAAGACTGTGGGTCGGCGAATTGTCGCTCGGGCGTAGGAGTGGTCGCGTTCGAATCTGCGTTCTACCTAGAACCAAACTGCTAGTCGTAAATTGCTTGAGGCATCGGCCAGGAGTCGAAATGTCAACCAAGAAATACATGGACGTCTATGGGAGCCGCTGGGCTTTGAAGTCGGGGTCCTTTTCGCTGGCATGTTCGGGCCCGGAGGCGCCAATGGCGTCATTGCCGGAGTAATGCTATAAGTATTGCGCAGGTAGGCTAGATACGACTCATTGGTGGAAAGAGGAATCGAGTACATCTAGAGACCACTTTCCTATAACTTTCTATATCCTGTCACCTCTGCTCAAAAATAGTTGCGTAACTGAAAAACTTGTCAACCACAAAATATATAAAAATTTCATGGTGCCTGTAAAGTTAATAAAAGCCAAGACGGCAAATCTCAGCAGAGAGTGTCATTGTTGAAAAATTGCAGTAGACCACTCAATATTCACGGTACCCGCCGGAGCCTCTAATAAACAGCCGTCTACATGATGTACTGAAGAATATGACAACGCCTATCGACGCAGAAGAGCCCCCTGCAAGAGGCTCTCCAGCAACCACATTGCTAATTGGTTAAAATACAATTTCTACTGCGCATTTAAAAAAAAATTCGAAAGCGAAGGAGGAGGATAAGCAAAATTTAAAAACTTTGAAATCCTCGTCATCGAAGGCCTTGTATAGATTCATAGAATGCCATAAGAGCTCTCCACTCTCTCACCTCCCTACTTCAACTGTGGTGTCACCACAAAAGGCTTATGAAACCCTGCAGCGTGTTCCTCAGGGACTGACGTTACGTTTCGAAGCGCAGTGAAACGTCCCTTTGTGCACAGTCTCAGCCTGTTCAGATTGTATCAAGGATGACGCATCAAAGCTCCTCTCAGTCTTAGCAATGTGGCATCCTGCAGCTCCACGACAAGACGGTGTCTGTGTTGGTGCCATTAAATTTTTGCCCAGGATTTTACAAGAGAGCTCTTAGATATTGCCAATGCTTCGTTGCAAAATGCATGCATTCCAAGCATTTGGAAGATAGCGAAAATTATTTTTGTTTATGTACGATGCAGGAAAAGGATACGTCGTATGTTGTATTCGGCCAATTGCGCTAAATTCCAATTTAGTCGAAATGATAGAAAGACTAGTGCATCGTGGCATCACAAATGTTCATGACGTTAATGGTCTCAGCTCCGCCTAGCTTGGTTTTCATCGCGGATGCTTTATATGACCTGCGCATGTGTATATAAATAGTAGAATTCGGCTCAACCCATGCAGAGGGGAAGTTTCAGCTTTTGGAACTCTAGATGTAGCAAATTCTTGTGGCAATGTAGGAAATACTATATCACTTAACAGACTTGCACAGTTACATCCCCCATCCCACATTTATGGGTGGACGCCTGAAAATCTGATACAGATACTTTTACTGCACAGAGGGAAGGAACCCTGTGTTCGTATACATATTAACAGTCAAGAAGTGTGCCGCAAGGACTGGTGCTATCACCGTTGCTTTTTAACATTATGGTTGTGGGATACACTGATATTCCTCCTTGTCTCCCGCGACAGCGCCGATTGCGACTTCCACGTGCGCGCTGGCCTCCGGGAATGGGGAGAGAAGGCACTCTTGCGACTCTGCTCATTCTCGCTCCGACTCTGCTCATTCTCGACTCTCCTCATTCACGGCAGCGCACTGCCTAATTCGGAGAGGGTTGCATGCCAGAGCATGGCAGCAACAATTTTCTCCTAGGGAGGCAATGCCCGAGGGGATAAAACAAGGAACTCGTGGCGGGGAACGCTCTCTCGCTGCAGGCCTACACTTGACTGCCCCGAGGAATCCCTTCGGAGCCCGCCGGTCCCTGAACCCTACGCTGGTAGACATCAACGACATGGTGAGCTACTGAACGTCCATTTTTTTGGATAGAGCACTCTTCCACTGTGTGCTTTGCTTCGCGTTAGGATAATAAACTTTTTCCTAGCGTGCCCTGCTGTTGCCTATTTGATCTGGACCCGCCGTGGCTGCGACTCTGCGCCATGGGTTGGGGAAACATGTCGCGCACGAATAATGCCTGCGTTTAGCTGGCACAGAATTCCGTCTGAACGCAGTGACCCCATATATTTGCTCCCAACGTGGGGCCAAATAGGCAATTGAGCAGTGAACTTTGTTCGAGCGAACCACTAGCGTCGTTCCAACAAAGTATGACAGCCAACAAGCTGACTTTCAGTCTTTGTTCATGCTGTGAGACCTAGCGGCACCAAGCCAGGGCTTCCTACTAGACGCGCCTTCGGAAGGGCTTGAATTTGCGAATCTTGGGCGTTCCACGCTGAATAGCCGTGAAACGTCACCTGACGCGATGGCAGAACTTAGGGTTGGTAGGGGGAGCTCCACATCGGGCGCCTCGCCGTTCCGCGGCGCGGAGAATGAGGCACTAAGGCCTCATCCTTCGACGCCAACAGCGCCTGCGCTCAACTTCGAGGGCATTAGTCCGTAGTCACCCGAGGTGCTCTTGCAGAAAATGCAGGTTATGCAGAGTCTAGCGTGCATTTTGGAAAACAGATTGAAAATCACGGCCCAGGCACCACGTGTTAGAATATACTTGCCTACCTACACCGGGTACCATGACAGCACGGGAGCAAATGAGTACTTCGACCATCTGCTGCATTATCTGCAAGAATCAGGAATTGCAGACACCAAAATGCTCGCGCGTGTAGTGACTGCTTCTTTGACGGAGCAAGAGGCTCGCGGTACCGAGTAGCTGGCTTCCAAGGGACACCAATAGAAGAGTTTCGCGCAAGCTTCCGCGACGAATTCCTTCCCGCAAAATATGACTGGCGTTTGAGGAGGGAAATGGAGCTCCACACCCAGCACCCAGACGAGTCTCTGTTAGAGTACGTCCGAGCGATGGACAAACTTAAACGCCTCGCTGACCCTCGCACCACGAATACCGAGAAATTTGATCGTGCCACGAGGCAAGTGCACCCGACTTTCATGGCCTACCTGAGAGTAGTAAGCTTAAGAGATTTGGAGGAGTTGGCTGCTGAGGCGAAGTGCATTCAGAGAGGCATCCTCTCTGCGTGTGCGTATGGGCCGCCACCACCCCATCGCTGCCACTTGAGCTGCGCTGCGCATGAAATAGCAGCTCAGCGCTCAGTCCACCCAGAGCTGAAGCGTCAGCACAGTTTGCTGAAGAGCGTGTCCCAAGGGGTTTGGAGTTGTCTGACCGCTCTTTGGACCCATTCAGCTACGCGTTGCGAGCAGCAAACGCTGCCGCAGAGTGGAACGATCATAGGCGACATCACGAGGCCGACACGCGGCGGCACGAGCGCCCCTCGCCCTCCGCACCGCGAGTTCAAGACGACTGAACGGAACGTAGCTAGCAGCGCCTAGCCTGTTGGGGCCAGGACAACCGTTGCTACCAGTGCGACCAGCTGGGTCACTTCTGCCGCGAATGTAGTCACCTTCCCGTCCGTGACCAAACAAGGTAGGGAAACCTTCAATCGACCTTCAATTTCGCGCTTCGTACGCAGAGAACGCGGTTTGCCTTTGGTATGTCGCGTAGAAAGTTCTGTTGACTTGTCAGCGCCGGTCATTGAGCTAACGATAGCTCGACAGAAATTGACCGCGTTACTGGATAAGAGAGCAAGCGCTTCTGTGTTCGGTGACGAGCTGTTAAAGCATCTCCGTGAGAACGAAATTCGGTTGAGAGACTGCAATACCACATTTGGCCTCGCGAGCGCCACAGCGCGATCAAGCAGTGCAACTAGGATAGTTATTCGCTGGCAAAGACACGTGCGGCGACAACGCCTCGTTCATCTTTCTTGTTTATCCGCTCCTGTAATTCATGGACGAGACTTCCTAGCCAAGACAGGTATTGTGATAGACATAAGCAGCAGAGGCTACCGGGAGCGCACGTCACGCGTCTTGAAACTTTTCGCGAAAGCGCCCCCGGAATCGCAGACTATTCAGACTCCGAACATGGCGCGAGTAGGGGGAGGCCGTGACAAATCCACCCCACCAGCCCGAAAACTAGGAGGCAAGCGGGGAATTGCCGCTGAGAGAGAGAACAGAGAGGAGGCTGCCGCGGTATAAAACTGCTCTGCCATGCAGGGAAGGTCAGAGCACCCCTTGTTGTCTGGAGTGAACAGCGTGTTGGAGAGAGAGAAGGCACGGCTGTTATCGCTCCTTTACTGATTCAACGCGACATTCATTGACCGCCCTGGCCTCACTGCCCTAATCAGGCACAGAATAGACACGGGTGGCGCGCTGCCTTGGAAGTGCTATCCTAGACCAATTAGCTTCTCTAAGAGAAAAGCACTGGACAGCGCCTTAGACGAGCTTATCACACTGGCGTTGTTGAGAGGCCTAAGAGCCCTTGGGGCTTCCCTATAATCTTACATTCAAAGAAAGACGCTATCTATCAACATTGCATGGACTACCACAGAATGAATAAGGTTACGAGAAAAGATGTGGTATGCATCTTTTCTGGTTGGATGGTTGGTAGACGGTACGTCTACCAACCATTTCTTCCCTAGTGTCCAACCAAGGTGGGGCGAAGGACTTTAAAAAACTCGATGCTGGCTGCGTATACAGTCAGGTTGAACTGAATGAGCGTGATAAACGAAACCCTGATTTCACTTGTCAGAGAGGCCGTTTTCAATTCAAGAGAATGTATCTTGGCTTCGTAGGAGCACCCGTTACACATCAGAGCCTAATGGACCGTGTTCTGGGAGAGGCGCTCGCATACCTGGACGACATCCCGGTGTACTCGAAAACTTCCGAGGAACACCAGTGCCACATGAGGGACGTCCTAGAGAGGCTGGGAGCAGCGGAAATCGCTTTGAAGCCGAACAAGGCACAGATCGCCGCCACCCGAATGACACTGTCAGAGTTCACGATCGACAGAGACCGCATTCTGCCGTACGATGATAAGCTTGAGGCTCTGCTTTAGTTTCCGTCAACCACAGAGCTTGCTGGTATGAGACGCTTCCCGCAAATGGCGAACTTTTTTCGCCAGTTCATCCCAGATTGGCCAGCGCAGCAGGAGCCTTTTACAAAGCTTTTGAAGGAAGCCGAGCGCTGGAGTTGTGGTCACGAGCACGTAGATCGATGCACTGCGTAACCTCACCAAAGTGCTCGCTGACACAGGTGACTTGCAGCTACCGGACCTAAACAAAGAGATTGTGATTTAAACGATGCATGCGACCTGGGCATATGAGCCGTGTTGCTTCAGGAGCATGAAGGCGTTCTACATCCGGTAGCATTCGCGAGCCGTTCGCTGACACCGGCAGAGAGTACTATTCGGTGACGAAGGACTGTCTCGCGATAGTTTTGCTCGGCAATGTTTCGACTATTACGTCGACGGGGTGCCATTTGTGATCGAGACGAATCACATGGCGATACGATTCACAAACGACTCAGCAAGCCAAGAGGCGCCCTAGTGCGATAGTCTTTGTTGATGCAGCGTTGCGACTTTACCGTGCCCTACAGCAGAGGGAACAAGAACGCTGTGGATTTCGCACTCTTGCAAGCGCCGGTGAAGAGTAAGGGACAGACCCGAGCCGTAGCCCACGCAAGGAACACGAACCAACCTTTCATCCAGTGCGAGAGCGCGACCCACGTAGATTACGCGAGTTCCGTGGGGATCGTGGTCATCAGAAAGGAACTGCTCGAAGTTAAGCAGAGAGGTCCGTTTGGTCGAAAGGTGTTCGACAGGCGCCGGGGGAGCCGTGCGGCAAGGCTGCCGCGCACACGGAGACAGATGGTTTAGCGGACGGTGCGGAGCGCTTTGAAACAGCTGGCAGTCCTGTGAGCGCGATGGATTCGTATCTGCTGGATTCTGACGGCGCCCTGCTGAGGCATCTCCCCTCCGAGAACGACACAAACGAGGCGCTCAAGTTGGCGATACCGTGAGCATTGAGAGCAGCAATGGTACGCTACGTTTAGGACTCGTGCATCGCAGGGCATGCAAGCGGCCTCAAGACTTGCACTAACATGTGTCGCTTTACTACCTAGCTTGGCATGAAAAGGGACGTAATACGCTACGCCCTCTCGTGCCATCTGTGCCAATGTGTGAAGCCCCGAGGCGGACGACCACCCGGCCTCACGCACCGAATTAACAGCCAGACGCCCTGCGAAATCGCAGCTTGTGACATCATGGGACCATATTTTATGACACCGAGTAGGAGCAAGTTCTTGCTGGTAGTCAGGCATCACTTCAGCCTGTGGATTGAACTTTTCCCCCTTTACAATCTCACGACACGAGCGAGTGGAGAAGCTGATGGACGTATTCACCAGGTTCGGATTCCCAGAGCAGCTGATAATGGACATCGCGTCCCACTTCGCTGCAAATGTGTTCGTTGATACGTGCGCTGCACTCGGCATTAGGCACAAGAAAACGACCACCTATTATGCTCAGTCGAACCCCACGGAACGAGTCACTCACATCCATCGAGTCAATCATCGAGTCAATCGAGTCAGGCATCAATCGAGTGATCAATCGAGTCTATCGACAAGCACATGCTTGTCGCGTACTCTGAGAGGCGCAAAGACTTACTCCTATCTGCCAGATATAGTTTTCTTTGCGTTCGACCATGAACCGCTCAACTGGGTATGCACCGTCTTCTCTCAATTGGTGTAGACAGATGCTAAATCAGAGGACCGGATTCTATCGGACAGCAGGAAGATGCCATTCGCTTCTTCAGCACGAGCTGAGTACGTGACGCTGCGGTGCGCTTAGATGACGTAAGCCTTAGGCAAGGCTCGCCACAACCTTATCAATGATAGCGCGCAGAAGGAAACACAGTACGAACGCGCGCACCGGGATGTTCACTACGAAGTGGGCGTTCTGGTGCATCAACGCCAGCACATTCTCAGAGACGCAAGCAAACAGTTTGCGGCCTTGTTGGCGCCGAATTGGATTGGGCTTTTCCGCGTGCGAGAGAAAAGTCTTTCCACGCTCCTTTACAGGCTGAAGGACTTGCGGTGGAATCGACTGCCAGACGGGTGCACATATGCGACCTGAAACGCTACGTGCAGCGAGATGAGTGGGTAGAGGACAAAGCCCGACCCGCGCCGCAGTCGTATAACGAGCGCTGCGATCAGCCGGCGAACCCCACGTCCCGCTATAACATGCGCCCTGGCTAGACCCAGTACCTGAGGGCAACGCAGCAATGGACCTGGCCTCCAATCCATCGCGGCCGGCGCCAAGGAGGCGGTTGACCGAATTAACGAAAATGGCGCAGCTCCGCGCACTCGGAAGACCGAGACTGGGGACAAGAGGCCTTGCGACGGTGTCATCGCGCGGGAAAATAAGCCTTCGGAGCGAAGCAGCTGATCGGGGTAGGCGTGGCGCGGCCGTCAACTGATGCACGTGCGGGAACCGAATAACTTCGAACCCGGATCCCTGGATGGCGGAGAAAGATCAAGTAATGTTGACCCTGCTTCTGCGTTAGGGAGGCTTCTTAAGTAAGAGAGGATGTGGGGTACACTGGTATCCCTGTATCCCTCCTCGTCCCCCCCGTCAGCGGCGATCGCGACTTCCACGTGCGCGCTGGCCACCGGGAATGTGGAGATAAGGCACTCTTGCGACTCTGCTCCTTCCCGCCCACAACACTGAGGTGATGTCACGGCAGCGCACTGCCTACTTCCGAGAGGGTTGCATGCCTGAGCATGTCAGCAACGATCTTCTCTAGGGAGGAAATGCTCGAGGGTGCTAAAAAGAGGAACTCGTGGCTGGGAACGCTCTCTCACTGCTGGCCCACACTTGACTGCCCCGAGGAACCCCTTCGCGGCCCGCCGGCCCGCGAACCTTACTCGGGTCGATAACAACGGCTTGGTGAGATACTGAGAGTCCATTTTTCGAATAGAACACTCTTCCGCAGTGTGCTTTGCCTCGCGTTAGGAATATAAACCATTTAGCCAGATTCCACAAGTCGAATCGTTTAAATATCTGGCTGTTACTTATCAACCAGGTTTAGATTGGCGCCTTCGTATCAGTAACAATGTGCTTAAAGGACTACGCGCTCTAGGTCGGCTGACACGAATCGCCAATAAAAATTTTGCGATTCGCTCCGGCACATTATTGTTGCTATACAAAGCCTGCGTAAGATCAATACTTGAATTTGGCTGCATTCTGTTCTCTGGTAGCGCAAAATACAGGGTTCAATCCTAATCTTATTGGAAAAGCGCGCTCTACGTCTCTGCATTGGTCTTCCAAAATCAGTTTGAAACGCCCTACCTAATCTGGAAGCCCGTATTCCTGGTCTAAATTCCAATTTCAAATACTCATGATGCGAACATTCCTCTGGTTGTTGGACCTGGTGACCGATGTCGGTGCTCCTATTTTTTGTGTCTAAGCCGGCCTTATTATTTTCTCAGCTTTGGTCATGGCGACAAATTACGTAGCACAGTACCTTGTAGCACTGATTGGTGTTAGTATCTGTTCTTTGTAGTGGGTAGATGATAGAGAGAGAGAGAGAATCAACTTTATACAGAGCCTGCAGTCGGTATGGCTTTCCTAACATGGTTGCCGAATTTCCGCCTCCGTCAGCTGCCAGAAAGCTGCAGTTTGTATCTTTTCGCAGGATTTTGCATGGAGCTATTTTGTCCACATCCCAGAATATATTCCTATATTCTTTGCGGATTTTTTGGTTCTTGGAATGGCCCTGCACTTAAATTCATGTCATGTGTCGAATGTTATGATTCTCTTTCATTGCTTGTCAGTTTTAGTCTCCCTTGAAACTTTAAAAATATTTTTTGAGCCATTTTCTGCCATTTTTTATTTCATGCATGTTGAAGAAGGTCCGTTTTGCCTGGGTTTGTGGCCATGCAGGTAGTCATTCAAACGAGGTGGCTGATTACTTTGCAAGGTCGGCTCTTGACGGGTCAGTGATACTTCCCCACCCGAATTGGAGTCTGCTGGTGATTTCCAGGTTTCAGCGGTTCCAACACATATCAGCCAGGTTACGCGATACCTTACAAAGTACCACTGCTTATCAGCACTTAGCATTTACTTGGAACAAAGAGCGTCCGCAGAATTTTTTCCAAGGAGTGGCGCCCGTTGGTTGTTGGCGCCGGGGAGGGGAGGTGGGCAGCGGTATGTTCGCAGCAAAAACGCACTATTTACGGAGCAAATTTATTTATTTATTTATAAGTAAATAAGTATAATACACGCAAGGAAGAAAATTACAAAAAGCTAATTAACGCGCACCTTGGAGAGATACAGTGCAGTTTATTACCAAACAAACAATTAAAACGAATGAAATTGCAAAAAGATACTATCACTTCGTGGAGAAGAGTGCTCAGTCTTGCTGCATGCGGGTTCTCGTCTCACTCGAATTGATGACTAGCACACAGCACAATATGTTCACAAACACGAAACCAGTCACACTGCCAGGCTTCCTTGAACAGCAAAGGCGGACGCCTCGGATTTGTTTGGCGAATTTCGTGACGACACGGGTGATAAAGGTATTTCTGGGATTCTTTACACGTTCTCGGTGCACACTCATCCTACAAAGGCCGTCAGCCTGTCGTTTGTCATCGTTGAGCGTAGGCAGGTTTTCACTCATTGTACTGGAGGAGCGTTCAACCTTACTGGTAGTAACTGGAAAAGCCAGAGCCACCTCAATGGCTTTTGCAACACCGAGGAAGAATGTC
The DNA here is from genome assembly GCF_052857255.1 of Amblyomma americanum. Lineage (NCBI taxonomy): Eukaryota > Metazoa > Arthropoda > Arachnida > Ixodida > Ixodidae > Amblyomma > Amblyomma americanum. Next base: position 70,331,728 of record NC_135500.1, on the reverse strand, counting down.
TTGGCCTAAAGTAGAAGCTCGCAGTAAGTTAATGGGTCTCCAGTTTTGTTGCACCATGTCTCGTACCAAGAGATGGCCTCTTCCTTGAAGTTGCCGATGCCGTAAGAGCATTGGAGTTATTTGACGAGGGCAGCGAACTCAATATGGCTCAAGTGCTTCATTTTTGATGAATTCCGGTGGAGAAGTTTGAAGCTCCTGTCATTACGTTCAGAAAAGTGGCGTGCTACAGGAGCAGTGAGAGAGTCCAAGTACAGCACTTATATTGCCACACGGTGGTATTCCTCCGGCGAGTGAATCCCGCAGTTTCCTCGGTGGGCCTAACGAGAGAATCGTCTTGGTAAAGATATTACCACATTTAAGTGACTGGCTGCCTCCCTCTGCATTTACGATGTAAGAGAACAGCGTTTCTCCGGCGGCCCCGAAAAATACGTTGCAGCTCATTGATGTGGTCATGCACAGAATGGAAGTCCGTGGATAGACCTTGCTGTATATTCGTACCCGGTTAAAGCCGAGCGCTGTACTTCGCTACAATCTGCAAGCAGACGATGAAAGATGAGTTTGTTGTTGCGCAGTAGAGGATGTGAGTTCGTTGTCTAGTTTCAGCGTTCGAGCATGATTCCGTTGACGGAAGCTCCTTGAATTCTTCGACTTAGGCCCCGTAATGCTGAGACAAGGTCCTAATAGACTTGCATTTTCCAGATCATTGTCGCACACAACATCGGAGTGTTGGGCACCAATTTTCTCTTGAGTACGCCCTCGCGGAAGAAGTTTATGATTTGTTTGAATATCCCAATTGTGTTTCGAATTTTAAACACGTCGTTAAAATCGTTGATGACGAGATTTAGTTTGTGACTTGCGCAGTGGAAAAATAGTGCCTTCGCTAACTCGTTCTGTATTATTTTGTTCACTCCATCTTCTTTTGCAGCCATTGGAGAGCATCTATCGTACCGCTGTCCAACGAGGTTCGAAAGAATCAGCCCGGCATTCGTCAAAAGCTTCAAGATTGCAGCGGTGACGCCAAACTGTTCTAATTGCTCCAGCTCTACAAATCCCAAAATCTGCTCTCGAACGCACACTTAGGCTCCCGCCTTGTCAATAAAGCGAACGTCTATGAACCTGAGCTCATTTTCCTAAATATTTCCAGTTTTGTCGACAAGAACAGAAAAATCACACGCTGTGCTAGATTCGGCAACTATCTGGTCTCTCAGGATGTCTGCAAATATTTTGATTATCTCATCCTGGGCGCGGACAGAAGTTTACTTGGCATTGCCTGCAGAAGCGAAGAGCTCCTGAAGTCATCTCCAGCTTCGACACGAAAATCAAGGAGATTTATAAAGGTTCCACTATCGGAGTGCTTGCTGCGAATTAGCAAGTTATGCGTCGCGCAAAAGACAATGGTGGATACTACTGGAAATAGTTTCTCACGATTCCTTTCAACTTCCTCGTGCATTGCTCTGTTCAGCTGCTGTACAGGGGGTAGCTTTTTGCCTTTTATCACATCCATAATGTTCTCTGAGGCTGTGATTGCCTGTTGGTGTCAGTGTGATTTTACGGGATCTCTGCACGTATCTTGAATTTTTCTGTAGTTACTGAAAGCGCGCACGATAAAAATACCTTGAGAATCCCGGTGAACAACCGGAGGAAACGTGACACAAAAACGACTAAGGGAGCATTTTGCTGCCGCTGAGTACGCAAGCCAAGAGGCGTAATCTCCCAGCCATTGGTGGCGAAAAGGCCTCTTTCCAGGTGTTACAACCTTCTTAAATTCGTAAGTAAAATTTGGCGATCATTGCTTAGCAAGAAGACATAACTTCAAAAAGTCCAGTATGCCAGTGTGTTAGCTTTTCCCAGAACTGGGCATGTGATATTCTTGAGGCAAGTTAGTTATTTTCTTGCTGTTGTCTCCGCACTTGAGTCCCATGCAAAGAGAAACGGAATCGTCTCAGCTTACTGCGTCACTGGTGCTCAGTGTTGGCGGTGTACCTTCCATGAAGTTGACGACATCAGCTACTGTCCGGTGAAGAAAGCTTGCATCACTCATGTCAAATACTACACCGTCGTCACGTGTCACGCCAGAATCTTCAGGGACGCATTTGGATAACGCTTCTTCAGACAGCCGCTGACGCTTGAAGAAGCGTCGAAAGTCCATCATTCGGCACAATGCGAGACAAAGCTGGCTATACAGTTTCTCGTGGTTGATAGTGTTAGAAAATATATACACATTGATTGGAATAACAGTTCAACGCTTACGCTAAAATAAAAAAATGGCTATAATTCAACGAAAACTTATTTACAGGATAAATGCACGCTCCCAAATTCGTACACATCGCTCGACCTTGCACGCACATCCGCACAGTGGAGCAACCGCACACACACTGCTCGCCGCTCGTCGCTCTCTCGTCCGCTGCCGTGGTTGTTCTCTGGTCCGTTGACAACCGGCCGCTTGAAAACACCAAAGCACCAACACAGAGGAACGCAAACGTGCTAGGGCTTAATTGCCGCAATGTCCCCGAATGCGCACTTTAGGGGTAAAAGGAACGCTGCGCGGCTTCCGAGGAGAAGGGACCCTCGCCTCTCCGGTCGTAAAATTTGTTTTGTGTGTTTTGTGGGGTTTAGAGTTTGGCATCAGTGGTTAGTATAGCATTTAGAATAACTGGAGCAGTGCAAGCCACACGTATTTTTTCTGATGTTTTGATGTATGTTGAAGTATGCGCATACGTCCAGGCATTCTCAACAATCGTAGGATCCGTTAGGAATACGTTTCGTTTTGTGAAAAATTAAGTCTGGATTTAAGAACACTAAAAGCGTGTTGGCGTTGATACATTTCGATCCAACGTTGACTGAAGTAGCAAAATTCTCGGGCCCAATATTAAAAGAGTGTTGCCAAAGCTTAGTCATACATAGGGCTGGGGCAGCAGTGACTTCATTATCCAAATGTAGGTAGTGCCACTCGACGACACCTCCAACGATGACTCTATATGTCCGCTTTTTCCCAAAATACTCGATTCAAACAATTTCAAGAAGGTACTTGCAAGCATTTTTATCCGGGAGCGAGAAATCTTCGGCAGTGCTGAAACCTATGTCCTTTACTTCCGCCTTTCAAGAAAACAGTAGCTTTCTTTCTAAAAGTCGAGGTTTGAATCTTACAGGGATGTGACGGTCAGCACTATGCAGGTGGAGGCAGTGCACGCGTTGTAAGTGAGCAGGGTCAGCTCTTCCATGGTGTGAGGTGCACAACAAATCTTCACTGGATTTTTTAATGTGGTGCGTCGGCAGTGGTGCGTCGACAGCGGAGCACTGCGCGTGCCAGCGCCGCGTTGCACGAGTGCACGTCCGCATAATGTTTGCGTGGCGAGACGGCAAAGGGCGAGGTGAGCACGAAGAGCGGAGAGCTGACGTGTCAGAAAACCGAGGTGTGAAGGCAGACAGCGCAGCGGTCATTCACGCGTGGAGGTGGCAGCCGTCGGTCTTTCCGCCGTATTCAAGAATAAAACTTAAGTTGTGACTTAAGTTTGTGACTTAAGTTCTGAGTAAAGTACGAGTGGCGAAGAAAGTTTCAAAAACGGCACTTAAGCAACATTTATGAAAGTAGCGCTTCTAGATGTAAGTAGGCACCATGGGAACGAGGCTAAGCAATAATTTCTGTATATCTTATAAATTCATGAACAAATAAAGAGCAGAAGCGCCAGAACAGCACTGCTAATACATAGTACAAGTCTCAGGTAACGTTTTAACAACAACAAAAAGTTTTTTGGCTAGCTTTGGAGAACTATTTTTGTTTGTCTGGCCACAGGCAAAGACGTCACTATAGTAGCGCGCGTATCGACGTCGTAGTCTTTCCGCTCGCGCGCGTCCATTGGCTGCATCATCGCCAGCATCGCCAGCTCTTTTTCTCTGCTTTATATTGTTATCGCGCATTTTAATTGTAAATTCCCTGCTTGTGGCGTATATATTTTTGGTATTATATTTATTAATAGTGTGTAGTCATTTTTAGTGCGTTTTGTTTACTGTACTGCTTCATTCTTTGGTGCTTTGTTGCGACACGCGCGTGATGGAGAAAACGGAGAACAAAATAACTTCTCCGGAGTGGAGCGAGCTCTTCTTCTCAACCTCGTTGACAAGCACAAGGCCGTACTAAAAAAGAAGAAAACCGATGCCGTGTCAGTCGCAAGGAAAAGGAAAGAATGGGAGATTATAGAAACTCATTTCAATTCCCATCACAACGTGCGCCCACGGATATGACTCCAGCCGAAGAAATGCTAGGAGAACCTGAAAAATAAGTGGGGAAAAGAGAAAGCGGGCGACACCCGGGAGATATTTAAGAAAAGTAAGTCCTGTTTTCTTTCATCTGTGATTCTTAATTTTTCCTGACGAATTCAGAGGTTCTCTCCTAGATTAGAGAACTGTTCCGATTGTTTGCTGCGTGCATTTTATGACTAGCTTTCCCCTCCGCCCCTCGGAAAAAAAACAACTACAGAGAACGTTTACGAGATTCTAATCTGAGCGAAAGCATGAATTTTTGCTACGTAGAAGACGACGGTGAGCAGGCAGTGCCGCGAGACGGAACAAATAAATGTCGAAGACGACGCTCTCTAATCCACGGCGCGAGAATGTGTTGCAATTTAACAAGAGGTGCGTTCGCTCCGACGTTAGCGTAGTGGTCTCGCTCAGCAGCCGTAAAATATCTGCTCCTGCAGCCGCTGGTTCGATTCCCGTTTGTTGATAATTTGACCTCAAACTCAGCTCAAGGCAGTAACTCCCCCACTTTGAGTGGGGGGTCCAGGTTTTCGAGTTTATTTGTTCTATGCTTTCTTTAAATGTTTATTCAATTTTAATAATATTTTATATTATCCTACTTCCCTGTCCGAACCTCTATTTCAGATGGACATAAAACTTATTCAATTGAATTATATATATATATATATATATATATATATATATATATATATATATATATATATATATATATATATATATATATATATATATATATATATATATATATATATATATATATATATATATATATATATATATATATATATATATATATTGTTACGGTGTGGGAGGCCACGGGGTGGCCACGGGCCCGCCCAGAGAAATATAGCAGCAGTACGGAGGAGAGCCGGCGAAGCACGACCGGCGGCGGCCAAGCTTTCTCGTTCTATCTCCCTCGTGCTAGAGCCGCGCGCTCGCCGCTCGCGCTCGCTCTCCGCCTCTTCTTTTATTCCCGTATCACCTTTCCACCGGGGGGGGGGGGGCGGAGAAGTCAGGCCGTGCTTTGATGCAGGGTTTCCTGGGGCAATGCAATGTGGGCTCGCAGATAGGAAACGGTCACACTCTTCGTTGAATTCGAAGTGTGTGAGCTGGGCGAAGGTGTCTGCAGTCGCCGAAGAAGGTCCCACACCGGTTAGGCTAACTTCAGGGACTTTTATGCATATTGAGCGGCGTTCCGTTTATGGGACTGCATTGCGTGGGGAAGGCATGGAGCCAGCAGGCGACGACGGCACTGATGAGGACCCGGTAGCTAAGTCGGGGTCACCGCAGGCGCCGTAGACATATCGCTTCATGTTTGAAACATGCTCTGGGAAAATGTGGTGCACACCGCATGGTCGATGCTCTGGCAGGTCTTCGAGGCGGTATGTCACGGGGCCGAGTCGGGCAACGACACGGTAAGGGCCGCGGTATCGGGGCAAGAGCTTTGCGGCACGGCCAGTCGCACGGATGGTGCGGCGAACGAGGACCAAGTCACCGGGCCGGAAGGGGGGATGTGGTGGTGCTGCCGCGTTGGCCGCTTGCACACGCGCGTGAGCCGTGAGGAGGTTGCGCTGGGCGTCGAGGCGGGCGGAATGAAGTCGTTGAGCAGGTTCAGTTGGTGACGCAGTAGGATGGGGAAGGCCCAACTGCGCGTCGAGAGGGATGGAGGGCGTTCTGCCATAGACGACTGAGAACGGCGTCACATGCGTTGTTTCTTGCGCTGCAGTGTTGACTGCAAAAGCTGCAGCAGAAACAAAACGATCCCAGTTTGTGTGGGACGGAGCGACGTAGGTTGCGAGTATATCCGTGAGGGTATGGTTAACACGCTCCACGAGGCTATTGCACTGCGGATGATTGACGGATGTAGTGGAATGCGCAATGCCGAAGGAGCGGAGGGCTCGCTCGAATTCATGGGACATAAAGCAGCTCCCACGGTCCGTGATGAGGCGCCGGGGAACACCGTGCCGAAGAACGAGATGCTGTTCCACAAACGCGACGGCATGAGCGGACGACGTGTCTGGAACGGGCAGTGCTTCGACCCACTTGGAGAAGTAGTCGATCGCAACCAGAACATACCGGTTGCCGGCACGCGTCTTCGGAAACGGGCCCAAATGATCCAGTCCAACCAGCTCGAAAGGTGAACTTGGTGGCGAAAAAGCCTGCGGGGGTGGCTTGGTTACACCTGTGGACGGTTTTCTGTACTGGCATGTCTGGCAGGACGCCACGTGTTCCTTGACATCTCTGGACATATTAGGCCACCAAAACCGCTCCGACACTCGTGCGTAGGTCTTGCTGCGACCAAGGTGACCAGCCGTGGGAGCGTCGTGTAAGCCGCGCAAGATTTGCGACCGCAGTGTTGCCGGCACAACTGGCAACCAGACGGGTGGTCGACCACGGAGCCGCTTCACATGACACAAGAGGTCGTCCTTCATTCGATAGACCCGGCGTAGTTGGCGGAGGCCTGCGCCGGCGGCGGTGCGAAGGGAGTGGATTATGGCAGCGATGGCGGGATCTTGCGTTTGTGCAGTCCTCAGGTCCGTCAAAGCCGTCACGGAACATGGGTGGCGAGAAAGGAAATCGGCATCTTGATGGGCAGAGCCGCGCCGATGCACTATTGTGAAATTGTACTCTTGAAGTTGCAGGGACCAGCGTGCAATCTTGGCATTCAAATGTTTGGCGGACTGCAGCCAAGTGAGAGCGTTATTGTGACGGTGAAGTGACGGCCGTACAGGTAGGGACGGAACTTCTCGACGGCCTAGACAACGGCGAGGCACTCGAGTTCCGAAGAGTGGCGGCGGCGCTCAACGTCGGAAAGCTGGCGGCTGGCATAAGCTAGGACTTTGTGGTCACCAGACTCGTCTTCTTGCAGGAGGACAGCGCCGAGCCCATCTTGGCTGGCATCCGTGTGGAGGACGATAGGGGCCGATTCGTCGTAATGGGCCAATGTAGGAGGCTCGAGGAGGGCGTGCTTGACGTCAAGAAACGCGAGCTGTTGGGCCTGCGCCCAACTCCACGGTGCATTCTTCTTCAGCAGGGCGGTCAATGGAGCGCTGCGCTTGGCAAAGTTCGGAATGAAACGACGGAAATACGAAGCAAATCCAAGAAAACTTTTGAGCTCCTTGGCGGTGGTGGGAGCTTTGTAAGCTGTAAGCGCTTTTTAGCTTTTCAGGGTCGGGACGGATGCCATGCCGGCTCACAACGTGACCCAAGTACGTCACCTCCGCGAAACCGAAGAAACATTTTTTTGGTTTTAAGCGAAGCCCAGCAGAGGTAAGGGCTCCGAGGACGAGTTTGAGGCGTCTCTGGTGTTCTTCAAATGTAGCCGCGTAGACAATTACGTCATCCAGGTAGACCAACGCCATAGTCAACTTCAAATGGCCGAAGACTCGGTCCATGAGACGCTGGAAGGTGGCTGGAGCGTTCGAGAGACCGAAGGGCATACGGTTGAACTGGTAAAGGCCGTCGGGAGTCACGAAAGCCGTCTTTTCCGCATCATCGGGGTGAACAGGCACCTGCCAGTAGCCCGAGAGCAGATCTAGCGTGGAAAAATAACGGGCCCCCTTCAGGCGGTCAAGCGCATCGTCGAGGCGAGGCAGCGGGTACACGTCGCAATTAGTAATAGCATTTAGCTTCCGATAGTCAACGCAGAAGCGGAGTGTTCCATCCTTCTTGCGCACAAGGACGACAGGGGAGGACCAAGGGCTACAAGAAGGGGCAATGATTCCCTGGTCAAGCATGTCGCACACGTGCTGCTGGATGACTCTCCGTTCGGCTGGCGCTACACGGCGAGGTTGGTGATGAACGGGCCCGCGGTTTTCGGTGTTGATCCGGTGTTGAGCCCAGGAAGTGCACCCGAGTTCACCGGCGCTGAGAGCAAGGCAACTGCGATGCTCGAGCAGCAAGGTCTTCAGAGAGGCGAGCTCCGCGCAGGTCAGGTTGGGTCCAAAGTTAAATTCTTCCCATGATAGGATCGCCGGCGCTGGAGGGTGGCGAGGCGGGGCTTCAGGTTGCAGAGACGCCACTGGTGACCCGGGGTCCAAAACTGAGGCTGTACCCAATTGCGTGCCGGGAATCAGCGCGAGAGGTACGCTGCTGATGTTGAGTATAAATACGTGGGCCTCTCCTTTGAGCACAGGCAGAAGGCTTCGAGGGGAGGTCATCTGACGGGCTGGAGCTGAACACCGGATGGGTTCGAACAGCACGTCTGCTGTGACCGGACTGTCAAGCTTGGCATACACCCACGTTGCCGCACCCGGTGGCAGGGTCACGGCGGACGCCACAGTCACGGTAGTGACGTCGAACGGCTTGACTCTACACGGCCACTTCGTCGCGAGGTCACGCAGAGATGCTGAGGCACGCTTGGTCGCCGACACCAGGGACTGCCACAGGGCGACATTGAGGCTGGAAACCCGGCTAAGCCAGCCCGGCCCACAGAGAGTTCGGCTCGCCCGTGGTTTGGTTCTAGTAAAATTAAGGACGACTCCGGCTTGCTGGCACCACCCGCACCCGAGGACCACTGGCCAAATAGGGCTGTCTGCGACAACAAACTCGGTGGAGATGGTATTTCCGAGTGCTGTCAGGTTGATGACGACACGTCCGACTTGCTCCACAGGGGTGCCGTTAAAAGCTAAGAGCCGGGTTTTGGCGGGTGGCAGAAGCAGGTGGGGCGCGTTAGCAACAAACGATTTGTGCAGTACATTGACAGCCGCTCCAGTGTCAACCAAGGCCTTTACGTGCCGGTCAAGCAGGGCGACGTCGACGAGCACGTAAGGAGCATCAGTGGTAATCGGAGCCGACGAAAGGAGGGGACGCGGAGAACGAAGGAGTGTGGGGACGGACTTTATTCGGCGGAACGGTGCCCCCGAAGTTCCGCCAAATCGTTTCCCGACGTTGGAGGGTCGGCACAGTCCCTCGCGTAGTGTCCCCGCAGGCCGCAGCGGAAGCAGGTCATGCAGACGTCGTTACGCAGGCGTCGGATAGAGGCCGCAGTTGGGGCTGCGGACCGAGGAGCCTGCACCCGGACGCTGCGCTCGGCAGACGGTGGCGACCCCCGCGTGGCCAGCAAAGTCAATTCCGCCTCGATGGCGAGCGCCATGGCGGCGCGGACGGAATCAGGACGGCCAGAGCGGACCAAGCGCTGCACCTCGGGGAGTCGGATGGCGTCGACAAACGCCTCGGTGCCGACCAGGGCCACGGCGTTCTGAGGCGCTCCCGGCAGCGACTGCAGAGCCAGGCGCTCAATGGCGGCGGCGAGGTCCTGGTACGTCTCCCCGGGCTCTTGACGGCGGGCTCGCAGGCGGTGGTACTGCACACGGGGTTGACCTGAGGCACCATAGTGGTCGGCGAGGAGGCCCGCCAGAACAGTGTAAGAGCCCAGCTGGTCGGGCGGCACGTTCTGCAGCAGCTCGGTGGCGCGGCCCCTCAGTTTTGCAACGAGCATCCATGCCTTCATTTGCTCGTCCCAGCCTCTCGCCGCCGCAATACCGTCCAGCTGGATGCGGTAAGCATCCCACGAGATGGTGCCGTCAAATGTGGGCAATTCCACAACGTCCAACGAACACTGCGGCGAGGACGCACCCGCGCCGAGCACGCCATTGGCGGCCACGACCGCAGGCCCAGCGACGGCAGAGCCGTAAACAGCGGCGGCGGGGACGCCCAAAGGCACCTGACCTGTGCTCGGCTCGGCTGGCACCAGGCGACGGAGTTCGCGCCGGAGAGCTTCCATCTCCCCAGCCTGGGCAGTCAGACGGGCCTCCCATGCGTCCATCCGTTGGGTGACTGTATCCAGGAGGCGCTCAACACCGGCGTCCGGATGCTGCGAAGAGCCGAGCCTCAACGAGCGCCTAGGTCTAGCGGCGCCGGCCGCCGCGTCGTCGGCGCTATCGGCTGGTGGTGGACTCCTCTCGTCTGGCACGTCGGGTGCTTGATTCTGGGAGCGGGTGAGCGGCATGATCCCACCGCTGCCACCAAAATGTTACGGTGTGGGATGCCACGGGGTGGCCACGGGCCCGCCCAGAGAAATATAGCAGCAGTACGGAGGAGAGCCGGCGAAGCACGACCGGCGGCGGCCAAGCTTTCTCGTTCTATCTCCCTCGTGCTAGAGCCGCGCGCTCGCTGCTCGCGCTCGCTCTCCGCCTCTTCTTTTATTCCCGTATCAATTCTTCTTTTATTCCCGTAGCAGATTGGTAAAATAAACGAGGGACTCGTTTTGACAAACTTATGAAGGGAGCCAACAGTTAACGAAACCAAGGTGCATAGGGGAATGTTTATTTTACTTTTATTTTTTAAATGTGTAGTGCTAATCAGTAGGTTAATAATACTTAGATTAATCTATCCCTTAAAGAAATTTACTTATAAAGCAGAAGAAAAAACAATCATGCCGCCTGTGGTTTCCGAACCCACGACCTCCGAATATCGCGTCCGGTGCTCTTACCAACTGAGCTACGGCGACGGCTGTCCGATCTGCTGCTCTCGTGGGTATTTATGTTTTACGCGTGTAAGCGAACCTTGAGAGTGTTCACCAGCGCCACCCTCGTCCATAGCGGCAGACATAGCACGTCCTATGTTACCGCGAGTGTGACATGAAACGTCACCTAACGACGCGGGCGGAAACTGTGCGAGAGCCCTGTTATGCTACCTATGGCATCAAGACTGCTAGAACCGAGACCCTCCTTAAGTAATTAGCAGACAAGGTAAAGGAAATGAGGGAGTCGTTTTGACAAACCTATGAAGGGAGCCAACAGTCACCGAAACCAAGGTGCATGGGGAAATGTTTTTTTTTTATTGTGTAGTACTAATCAGTAGGTTAATAATACTTAGACTAATCTATTGCTTAAAGAAGTTTACGTATAAAGCAGCAGAAAAAACAACCATGCCGCCGGTGGGATCTGAACCCACGACCTCCGGCGCCGGTGAACTCTCTCAAGGTTCGCTTACACACATAAAACATAAATACCCACGAGAACAGCAGATTGGACAGCCGTCGCCGTAGCTCAGTCGGTAAGAGCACCGGGCGCGATATTCGGAGGTCGTGGTTCGGATCCCACCGGCGGCATAATTGTTTTTCTGCTGCTTTATAAGGAAATTTTTTTAAGCGATAGATTAATATAAGTATTATTAACCTACTGATTAGCACTACACATTAAAAAAAATAAACATTCCCCGATGCACCTTGGTTTCGGTGACTGTTGGCTCCCTTCATAAGTTTGTCAAAACGAGTCCCTCATTTCCTTTACCTTGTCTGCTAATTACTTAAGGAGGGTCTCGGTTCTGGCAGTCTTGATGCCATAGGTAGCATAAGAGGGCTCTCGCACAGTTTCCGTCCGCGTCTTTAGATGACTTTTCACGTCACACTCGCGGTAACACAGGACGTGCTACGTCCGCCACTATGGACGAGGGTGGCGCTGGTGAACACTCTCAAGGTTCGCTTACACACGTAAAACATAAATACCCACGAGAGCAGCAGATTGAACAGCCGTCGCCGTAGCTCAGTTGGTAAGAGCACCGGACGCGATATTCGGAGGTCGTCGGTTCGGATCCCACCGGTGGCTTGGTTGTTTTTTCTGCTGCTTTATAAATACATTTCTTTAAGCGATAGATTAATACTGATTAGCACTACACAATAAAAAAAATAAACATTCCCCCATGCACCTTGCTTTCGGTTACTGTTGGCTCCCTTCACGCACACGCACACGCGCACGCACACACACACACATATATACGTGCACATGAGGAGTGATCGACTGCATTAAAAGGGTTTGCCCATACTATTTCAATGCTGCTAGTAATCATGGTCATAAACAAAGCTCAGTCAATGAACAGTTTCTCTTTTCACCTGATGGATTTAGGTTACATAAATAAAGCAATTATTTATTTATTTCAAGCACTTACAGCGCCCATGAGGCATTATTGTAGGGGTAATATAGCTACATACAATACCACATGCAAAGAAGGTATTTGGAAACATGTCAGCAAGGTGACAACAATAATATAAGTAGATTAAAAAAAATACGTAACATAGATCCGCACAGCGCTGCTAAAACGTTCGAGACCTGGAAGAAATACATCGGGTCACCATTTCAACCGCACTTTGGAAATAAGGTGCACAAACCACATCATTCGGAACCTTATTCCAGTCCAGAATTATGTTAAGGAAAAATGAATACTTAAATACATTAATGCGGCATTGATAACTCTTAATCTTTTTCGTGTTGTCTAGTCTCTCCGAAGTGTAAGATGGCTGCTTTAAATAAGTGTTTTTATTAATACCGGTACAATAATTGTAAATGCTATGCAAGAGCTTCAGCCTGCAAATTTTTTCTTCGGGTTGCCAAAGTCTTCTACACAATACGCTCGCGAAGTTCTGAGCTCTTTATATAAAAATTATAATTCCCGGTCACAAACCTTGCAGCATGTTTCTGTACCATTTCTAACTTGTCAATGAGCGTACCCGTGAAAGGGTCCCATATACACAAGCGTATTCTAATATTGGCCTGACATTTGTAAAATATAATGTTTCTTTTAGTACCTGGGGAGAGCTTTTTAAATTCTGTTGGAAAAAATATAGAAGGCGAGAAGCTTTGGCAGTTATCATGTCAAAGTAGGCTATCCAATCTAGGGATGCTGTGAGTATAACACCAAGATACTTAACCTTATCTATAGTTTCTATAGTGTCATGGTTTAAGAAGTGCGATCCTAAAATTTTCTTTTTTTTGTTTGTAAATTGCACATGAAAACACTTAGATATATTCAGTGCCATGTCCTACTTCATGCACCAGTCACCAATTTTTCAAGGTCAGCCTGTAAGACGCACAAATCATCAAGGCACGTGACTGGGGATACAAAACGCAATCGTCCGCATACAGTCTGACAGTGGATCTTAGGCAGACAGGTATGTCATTGATGAATATGAGGAACAGTAACGGTCCGAGCACAGAACCCTGTGCACTCCAGATAAAACACCCACAGGCGATGATGACGCACCATTTATTACCACCTGCTGCTGGCGTGCGCTTAAATAATCTTTCAGCCAACCGAACAGGTAGTAAGGAAGGCCAAGGCGTGATATTTTTTGGAGAAGGTGGTGCTGCACAACATCAAAAGGCTTCTTCAAATCTAGAAAAATGGCGTCTATCTGAAAACAGTTGTTTATCCCGGATGCAATGTCATGAATGAACTCAGTTAGCTGCATTGCACACGTCAGTCCTGATCAGAAGCCGTGCTGCGCTGATGTGAAAAAACTGTTATCTTGAAGGTGTTTTACAAGTCCAGAAGAGATTATGTGCTCCAGGGTTTTGCAGCGAACAGACGTCAAAGAAATGGGGCGGTAATTGAAGACCTGGCTGCGATCACCTTTTTTGTGAACTGGCGTGACATTGGCTGTTTTCTAATCTTTAGGTAATTTCGCGATCTGTAGTGACTTGTTGAATAAAGCAACCAAGAACGGACTAATACTCTCTGCGCAGTGCTTTAGAATAAAGTTACGAATGCTGTCAGGACCTTCTGCGTAATGCGCATTTTGGTTTTGTAGCAGTGATTTGACACCTTGTTCGGATATAACCATATCTGGCATTGCATTCAGCTGTTCCTGCTTTTCCGTAATGTGTCTGAGGACCCAGCTGAGAAGACGGAATGAAAATATACATTGAAACATTCTGCTCGTGCTATGTCATCTTTCAATAAACGTTCGCCATCCTTGATGGCCGGAATGCCAACAACATCCTTTTTGTTTCATTTGATAAATCGCCACATTTCGTTTGGGTTCGTTTTTAATTTTTCTGCCAATGAGGATAGGTACAAGCGCTTTGCTGTCTTTAATTCGCTCTTAAGGTTTGCAGTCAGGTTTTTCAGTCGTGCTTACAAAGATGAGATTTTTGTTTTACCAAACATTTTGTAAACCTGAGCTTTCTTTCTATTTGATGCACGCATGCTTTTATTGATCCATGGTTTATCCACTCATTTATTAGGTGACATCAACCTTCCGGGAATAAACTGATCAAACGAGAAACAAGAGATTATTCCTGAATGTTGTACACAGTTCGTCTACATCACAGGAAATAGAACTATCTCTGAAAACCGCAAAAAATGAATCAAGTTTCCTAGCTATGGCTTCGTAGTTACATTTTGCATACATGTAAACTTTCCTATGACATTGCTTCGGCACTTCTATTCGTTTGCATACGACTGTTGCCGCTACCACTTCATAATCACTAATTCCAGGTGTAGATACTACGTTTTTACATTATCACTTTGATTAGAAAAGAGCAAATCTAAGGTATTGCCACCGTTCAATCAAACACGCGTAGGAAAGTCCACAAATTGACGCAGCCCGTAAGCAGTTACAATTTCTTACAGTGCACAATGATGTGCAGGACGACTCCCTTCTGGATAATGGTTGTTCCATGTGGTGTCTGGCAAGTTAAAGTCGCCCCCTCACAGGATAGGTTCAGAAGCTAGAATGTTCAGCGAGCGGGAGAGGTGAGTAAAGGATCTTTGCTAGTGGAAGTAGGCGGCTGTAGAACGAGCCCACGGTAAGACTGTTTCCGGCTGAAAGGATTAATTTGCACCATACAAATTCTGATCGGTCATCACCACAGTCCAGAGGCACACTCTGTATTCGGTTATGCACGGGAACAAAGACGCCCCCGCCATGTGCATTATGGTCCTTGCAATAAGCTGTGTACCGAGACGGGAAAACTTCAGCGCTTGAAATATCGCAGTCGAGCCAGGACTCTTTGCCAATGACAACATCAGGCTGTGAAATGTGAGCTAGGAAAGAAAAAATCCAGAAAAACCAGTGTCCTTAAATTTTGAAGCGGCAGACAGCAGGCGCTGCTTGTCCTTAAAGTGAATAAACTTTAAAATTATCGGCCTTCTCTTTTCACTGGATTCTTTGCAATTCGGTGGGCTCTTTATATTGCAGTCAGACTAATGGTTATGCAAAGGTGTTTTTCGCAAATACTGAGAACATTAATCTCTGATTCATCCCACGTTTCTTTAGCAGTGTCAGGGATACCATAAAAAAGTGAATTATTCCTGTGCGAACGGTTCTCAAGCTCGCCTTGATTAACTAGTACATTACGCATTGCAACTGCTAATTGATTACTCTGCGTTTGTAATTCTTTCACCTCAACTGTTGGTATCGGAGTCAAGGTTTCTATTAGACTATCAACTTTCGAGGTCTGCTGCTTGATTTTACCCTCCGTCACATCCTGCTGGATTTTCACGGACTGAAGTTCCTTAAGAATATTTTCGTTCTCTTCTAGCATTTTTGTTAGACAGCCCATTACTTAAACAAGCTCCTGAGCCAACATTTCTGATCGAGGACCGGGCTTTCCTTCCACATCGCCGGATAGCGGCAGGTGCGCCCTTAAACCTTCCAAAATATCAAGTGATTCACATGCTCCAATAATAAGAGATATGCACTCAAACACAACCACCCAAAATAGTCCCCTGGGTCCCGGTGCCGACCTCGTAAGGCCGTGAATTGGCCTGTAGGAGTAAAACACACCAACCTGTAGAAACAGGAGACATAAGCGTACTGCCCGCATGTCGGCACCGGAACCCAAGAAGACTGTGTGCGGCCGATGCTTAAGAAGGCTGCTGGTCGACGAAGTACGGTGATAACTGTCGGTGGCTCCGCCTAGCGCACAGGGCATCCACGTCGCATTCAGATATGGCCACTTGATAGGGTTGGTTCTAGTTTTGCACTGCTCCATGCCGACGCTGATGATTGGGAATTCCAGATATGAAGGCGAGGTAAGATGAAACTGCGCAGGCTCCTCCAGTAATGCCACTTGTCCTGTTGTGCCAGCCATGCCGCTTGCCTACAGCCTATGAAGCCAGTGAGCTCAGCTCCACTGGGCTGTACATTAATTACGCCCTAAAATTGAAAAGAATTTGAAGACTCAGGGGGGGGGGGGCTGCCCGCTCTGGAGAAAGGTTGGAGGGAGGAAACCGCAACTACTTCCCCCCCCCCCTGTAAGGGAGTCCCTGGTTGAAGGTGAAAACTAGGCACATGGCAATCGAACCACGAGGCAGTGAAGGTTTCGCTTCAAAAGTTAAATGCAGTCTGATGGCGAAACGCAAAAGGCACCCCTGTGCTGTTGTGAGATGTCAGTGCATGTTAAAGATCCCCAGGTGGTCGAAAATTATTCCTGAGACTATTACAGCACCTCTTCCTTTCTTCTTTCACTCTCTCCTTTATCCCTTCCCATAGGCACATTTCGGGTATCCATGGAGATATGTGAGACAGTTACTGAGTCATTTTCTTTCCTCAAAATCAGTTGTCTGTCTCCCTATGCATTCCCAGAGTTGTCATGAAGGCCAAAGTCGTCCATTAATAACGCTGTGCGACGAAATGGAAGCTTACAACCTATGCGACGAGCTGTTTCGCGCCTAGGTAATGCTTTACAATGGTTAGCACGGTAGCATAAAATTCTAAACAGGTGCATTAAGGAATTTCCTGTTGCTCATTCAGTTACAACATCACCATCATCAACCGAACTACACCCACTGCAGAGCAAAGGCCTCTCCCATGTCTCTCCCACTGACCCTGTTCTGTGACAGCTGCGCCCACCGTATGCCTGCAAACTTCATAATCTCATCTGCCCAACTAACCTTCTGCCGCCCCCTGCTGCGCTTGCGTTCTCTTCGATGCCACTCCATCACCCTTAAGGACCAGCGGTATCTTGCCTTCGCATTAGATGCCCTGCCCAAGTCCATTTCTTCCTCTTGAATTCGACTGGGATGTCATTAACCCGCGTTTGTTCCTTCACCCACTCTGTTTCTGGTCTTTTGACGTTACACCTAACATTTTGCTTTCCGTCGCTCGCTGCGTTGTCCTTAACTTAAGCTGAACACTTTTCGTTAGCCTGCACTTTTCTCTTGAGGGACAGTGGTACACTGCCATTCATTATCTGAGAAAACCTGCCATATGCACTCCATTCCATTCTTATCATTCTATAATTTCTGTCTCATGATTCGGATCAGCTGTCACTAGCGGCCCTAAGTGAACCTAATCCTTTTCCACTTCCAGCACCTCGCTGCCAATTGTGAACTGTGAGGTGCCGGAACAGGTACTGCCAATTTTCTTGCCGTGCGTTTTCACCGCCACAGTTAGTATCTAGCTTTCAAGCACCCGCAGTTTGGAGTCAGCATGTTTAAGGTTGTTTCACCCGGAGAGTATTACCAAACATACGCAAATATCGTGCTTCTGTCAGAGCAAAAGACTCCTGCTTGCGCGAATAAACATGTATGTTTTCGTTGCTTCATAGCGCTTAAATTCCAAAAACTACTTTGGCGTTCATATCGAATGTGCTTAGTGTTTGTGAATATTCATCGAGGAATTTTTCCAGTGGTTGTAACAGCGCTTTCTACGATAACCTAGGCGGCGGCTCAGCCTCCCCCAGCCAGCTCACTGAAAAGCTGCAAAGAATAGGCGCTGTCGCATCCCACATGGGGGTTCGCTTGCTGAACCCCTTCGACAGTGATCGCCACCAAGCAAACCCAGGCGGCGAGTCGCAACCCAAACCATCGGTGGCCGCCCTGCTTTCGCGCACTCAAGAGGCTTCTATACCAGGAGCCAGTGGTATGACCTTTATTTTATATGTATATATATATATATTGTGTTTAATCTCCAAAAACATATTTGAAATTATTTTTTCTGGAATACATATTCTGTGTATGTACTGCTTTTTTGTTTTTATGCTTAGAGGATAAGACGAAAAAACACTCCGGCAAAATGAATTGCAGCATCCCTGTCTGGCACTTGTGCCTTACCATTTTTGCCGTTGTAGGCTGCTTCTGTGCTTATTTTCTTTTTTCTGAGCATATGAGCTCTTTTGTTATTATTAAACTGTGCATAACAGCTGTAGCCATGCCCACTTTTCCGTGACATCTGTGTTGTCCTGGCCTGTCATTACAATATTGGCCTCTGTGGCCAATGTTATCAAAGCTACAGCTAAGGGGTGCGAATGCACTGGCCGAACATATTTTCCAACGTGGTTGTCAAAGAAGCATGATTGGTAGTGCATGTGACAAATGTATTCCGGAAATGTTTCCCTTCGAAGCAGGCTAAGTGCATGTTTTATGCCTCCTGTTTTGTCACATAAACAAACTATAACTGAATCATTGATTGAGTTATTGCACGACCTAAACTGGTAAAATCTCACCTAAAGGACATTGAAAGCAACAAATACAAGCGTACAAAATAGCGCACAATGCATTTCAAGTACCCACTTCATTGTAAACCATTCAAAGGCTAAGGTAGCCTACAGTACTAGCAAAGATTGAAGTGTTTCTTTATCTAAAGCGACATTGCAGTGAATTTGCCCTCGTTTCAAGGTCTAATAGCAAGCACTTCCTTCGCATTAGGTGATGTAGAGGACCCGCTGTGGTCCTGGCACTATGAAGAGGGTAGCCCGCAGCAAGATGAGCAAATGGAAGAGGAGCTAGTGGCCACGGCAGCCGCATCGGCAACCGCAGCACCCTCGGTGCTTCCTGCTGCCTCTACAGCAAGGGCAGCAGGTACCAGCCGCATGAGCTCACAGAGGCAGTCGCCTGCGGTGCCACCTGCGCCAAACGCCTGTTTAGTTCCGGCAACACCGGCAGCCGCAGCACCCTCAGTGCTTCCTGCTGCCTCCGCAGAAAGCGCAGCAGGTACCAGCCGCACTGCGGGCACGCATAAGCAGTCGCTGGTCGAGCAGGAGCTAGCAGCTCGTCTTAATGATGTTTCTGCTGAGAGGGCAAAAAAGTGTAAAGATCACCGGCTGCGGAGGCGACTCTTACGAGCAGACCACCGCGACAAGCTTGCACAGCGAGCGGCAATCCATCAGCTTGAGATGTAAAATCTTAAACTTAAGCATGACGGGAAACGGTCTAAAAGGATTCTTTTGGAGCTGCAAATAAAAGCAGTAAAGGGGAAGGGTGGTGTTGGAGGTGGGGCAGGTTGACATAATATGAAAAATTAAAGCACTGCAACTATGGCCAGGTCGCCTGACGGAAGAAATGAAGGGGGGGTATACAAATAAGGAGCCAGATGAAGTCGATATAATGCCAGACTCTGCGGTGTTCTTTAACGTGCACTGACATCGCATAGAACACAGGAGTCTGCACTTTTCCCCCTAACGAATGCAGCTGCCACAGCCAAGAGGCTAGCCCCTGGGGCCATCGCAGCAGGTGAAAAATTTGTAACCTCTTATAGGAGCTGTGAAAGGGGCTCTAATAAAGTTACGATATGCCTGGAACGTTAAAGCACGCCAGTTCATGAATATTGCGTACCAAGAATTTTTTTAATGCGCTTTGTAGCGGATGAGCTCTCCGCAGTCAAAATTTGAATTCTCTCCTCTCATCACACTTTGCACGCTGGAAGGTCGGCGCTCCTTCGCCGGCCCCACTTCCGGGGTGCGAAGCTTCCTGACCCACCAGAGCTACGCGGCTTACTGGCCGCGGCTATAGTAGCTGCCCAACGTCTGAAAGAATGTAACCAGTAGCCGTCTCTCAACATGTATACGCATGTGTGAGCGACGGAGAAGGTTGCGAGCATGAAAAAGTCGCCGGGAAGTGCTGGCCAACTTTGGCGCGTTATTGTGGGTTCTCTGCAGCGTGTAGAGGTGTATTACTTGGCTCGCATGTTCATGACAACCCAATGTAGTGATTGAGAAAGTTGATGTGCTCTCCTCGGAAGGTGTTTCACAGCGCCTTTAAGTCTTGCTTGAATTTCAACCTCATCCAGCTTCTCTTGGTTGCTTTTTACTACAGAATGTTTCCGGTGTTTAGGATAGTCAAGCTTCCGCATTTCCTCAGTTGTTATGGCGCTCGGCTGCTGACGCGAAAGCCGTAGGTTCGATCCCAGCCGTTGAGATCGAATTTTGGTGGAGGCGAAATTCTAGTGGATTGTGTACCGTGTGATGTCAGTGCACGTTAACCAACCCAAGGGGTTGATATTTACGAACCCATTCACTACTCTGTCCGTCATAACCCGACTCAGTTTGGGACATTAAACCCCTTAAATATAGCCAGTTGGTATATTCAGTTTGTAGTATGGTTTTATGCAGGGTAAAAACATGCAGATTCTGTTTTTAGCTGCCACATGGTGTGCAGTATGGTTTTAGTAATGTGTTCTGTTTAAACCAAATGTTTTGTCACTATTTTTAATCAGTAGAGTAAAAGAGTGCGGCACTCCTGCCGTGCGGTATTTCATGAGGACGTAACTGCCACTTTGAGGCCAACTTGGCACTCTCTACGGGGTTGGTTGACTGCACTTTTTAAACCTTCTTGTGGTCCAGCCACTTATTTCCCGGTACCACGGCGGTAGACTAAAAGATGGTTTAAAAAGTGCCTCTGCTACATTTTCTGTTTGATGTTTTGAAGTGTGCGTAGTGCTATTTTTTGCTAATTCCCAAGATTCCTGCATATGTAAATGAATGCTGTTTTGAAATCTACTTTTCGTCCTTTGTTTTGTACAGTCGTTTTGTAGCAATGTTTTTCTTGTTATTACTTTTGCATAGCGCATAGGTTTCTTTACAGCTTTGCACCATGTATGATCATCTGTTGAATCTAATGTACAGTAATGCCATGCTAATTTTACCCCTATTGAAAGGGGCAGTTTTTCTGGGACCAAACTTTTGGATTGTATTTATGTGTCATTCAAATGCAATGTATATGTACAGACAATGGACAGTGTGAAAATGCTTATAGCCTATTGGGACATGTATTATTGTCTTGTTATTATAGACAGCGATGACAACCAAATCCCAAGTGCCTCTACCAGATGTCCTTCCCCTTGTATTTTGATATTGATAGTCTCAAAGCTCCTGGTGATTACACTAACGCTCCCGTGTTTCCTAATTTCCTCGTGCCACTATAGCAGGCTTCAGCCATAAAGCTTTATTTAAAAAATTATTTGCTTCCTTTTCTTCAAAATTCATTATTACGGCCAACTCACTTTTTGGACATTTTTGCTGGGGAACACTGTCAAGTTTTTTCTTTTGTGTGATGTTCCTGCCCCAGTGCTGACCGCAGTGGGTATTGCATAAATAACCAAATAAAATGCAGCAGCAAGTGCACATGGGGATTTTCTTCATTTTGTAACAGTGCAATTTGCAAAACTCCCTTTAGTTGTGGAAAACACTGTGTTCACCAAACCATGACATATGCTGAACAATTTTAAGAGAATTTATAAACTCTCAAACTACACCTAAAAGAAATGGGTGGGATGGTTTTCTCAGGAGGAGAAGGGAAGGCAGGGAGGTTAACCAGTGAATAATCAGTTTGCTACCCTGCACGGGGGGAAAAGGAGTGAGGGGAGTAAAAGATGAAGGAGAAAAGACAGTTGCAGGAAATTAAAGTCACTATGTTAAGTCACAGCGTTCAGCAAAGTCAGCCTATCGTGCAGGCCAGAAGTCTTCAAAAAACGGAGCAATGCCTTGGAGGCCTCCACGGGCGGCGACCGCCGCGGCCAGTGGCCGAGAATCTTCGTTTCCTTGAGTGGGCGCAGGTCTAGATGCCCCATCGCACGGCAGAGAGACTGTCTTTCGGCGCTGTAGGCAGTGTATTCACAAAGAATATGGGCTATAATCTCATCACACCCGCAGATGGCACATGCAGGGCTGTCACACATACCTATTAAGAAGTAGTAGCGCTTAGTGAAAGCTACACCAATCCACAGGCGACGCAACAAAGTTGCCTCACGTCGCGGTAGGCCAGATGGAAGCCGAAGCTTTCGATCTGGGTCTAAGGTTTTCAAACGCGAATGCGGGAATTGACCTGTATTCCACGCGGCAAGCGTGATGTCCCGCAACAGTGCTGCGTCGGCTCTCGAGATAGGGATGGACACACAATCGCCCTCATGGTGAGCAGTTCGCACGGTCTCGTCCTCACGGTGGTTGCCTGCGATGCCGCTGTGTTCTGGCAGCCATTGGTAAATAATATTGTGCCCTTTGTTGATGGCTGTGTAGTGGAGCTCTCGGATTTCGGCGACAAGTTGTTCATAGAACCCATGACGAAGAGCAGATTGTAGCGCTTCGAGGGCTGCTTTTGAATCAGTGAAAACAGCCCATTGCTGGGGTGTTTCTTCACTGATATGACACTTGAGAGGTTCATTGATTACCATTGCCAACATTACTGGACCCATATTGCCAGTCTTCACCGACGACAACCGCGTCATTTTCCTATTCTTATTTCCAAGTTGACCAGTTCAGTCTTGCACTGGCGTCTGCTAGCCATCCTGATTAGCTTGGTTTGTAGAGAAACTGCCCCAACGGGCAGTAGTCATAGGTTTTGTCCTTGTACCGGGAAGAATTTATGCTTTGGTTGGCCATTAGAAAGATAGAACAATGTCCTTTTCACACTTTGGTACCCTTGGCCGCAACGAATGCAATTTTGTGTGATACAAAGCTTTGCACTGGCATTTTCTCATATCCATAACATAGAAGATGTACGTCCGGGAGGTCACATGAAATTAGGGGCTTGAGCTAGTGGCTTGCAAAAACCGGTTCTGTGTCTACCCTCCTAAATTTCCGGCACCACTCATGGATGGGCACAGTGAATAGTTTTTTCTAAGCTTGCCTGACAATCTGGTATCGTCACGGTGCTGGCACAGGTGTTTTTAAACGTCAAAATCTAGGCTCCAACTGCCGTTCTTCCAAGTGACATTGAAACTTGAAGGTTTCTTGGAGACAGCTGTCTACAGAGTGAGTGACATAATTCGCCATATCTTCGTCATAACTTATCCGTGCTTTGTCCAACAATTTACATACTCAAGAGTTCAACAAAGCATTCTGTGGTCTGGTATTGCAATAGAAGTGAAGGAATGCAGTCACTGACCATAATTTTTTGTAGCTTTGTGGCTAGGTGTAGGTGCATGCTAATCAGCGATTCCTGCCTTGCTTGAATCTATATGTCCTTAGAGGATTTCGCTAAGGAGTTTGAATGAAATTAGCATTTATTAGATGCAGAAAGAATTATGGTACATACGCAGTCATATGCCGCCGAGGCTATAAATGTCTGAAGGCTTTAACGGGACGCTCCGTGGATCCTTTACATATCTACAACAAGCAAGTAATTAATAGGTTTAATAAATAATAATATTATTAAAAAGAAAAGAAAATATTTTTGCTTGCCTACCATCGATACTGAAGCACCTGAGTTGGGCCAGCAGGAATAAAGGATAGCAGGCAGAATAGAGAAATGAAACGAACGAGGTGAGGAGACAGGAAGAGGGCATAGGGGGAGAGGTAATGTGCACAAAAACTATTTACACAATAATAAATATGTACAAGTTGCGCGCGTGATTAGTTCATGGTGAAGCAATTAAAACACGCACATCACAATGTTCACTACAGCTCGAGTGGGGCGCTCAGCTGTTGGTCGTCCAAGGTAGCACTCGCTGAGCATTCGGTCACTGCGCGTAACTACCTGGCGGGCAGAACAACAAATAAAGAAATAAAAACTGGTGTAGTGTAACAGTGCATAGAAAAATCATAGAATTATGATACCCTACAATACGATACATTATGATACAGATATAAGATACAGAAAATGATACTGTACAGTCTCAGTATAACACTACTAATATTGTGAAAACAAAAATACACAAGTGCAAGAAAACGGTTTTTTCGCAGGTAATAATGGCAAAACTGCAAGAACCGGAGAAGTGCACAATGCATATGTCGCACTATTCATGTCGGCGCATGTTAAACAACTGCAGTTGGTTTAAATTATTCCCAAGCCTTCCATTACAGCCTCTTTAATAACTCATGTTTTTCAGGGCATTAAACACTACAATTTAAACTTTTTATACGAATTTTAGGAAATATTTGACACATCATGTGCAATGCAACAAGAAACAACATTCTATGGGTAATAGTGAAGTCTTGAAGGGAAGGCTAGGATGTAGAGATTTATGTAGAAACAAGGCAAGGAAAAAGATAGTTGTCCTTCACACATCACTTCTGCAAGCTGTATATCTAGCATGATGATGCCTCTGAGTGAAAGTACTGGGCAATGATCCTGTCTCTGGTTGTAAAACCACTTGCCGAATCCAATAGTGGCACTGCGGCTGGCGGCTGGGCAGCTACAGAGACAGGAACAGGCGCAGTACAGTCACGAGTGGCATCGTACAGTAGAGCGGGTGGGACGGGGTCATTGAGCAGCCGGCCCAAGTTGTGCAGCGCCGCACATGCCGTAATCACGATAGGCACCGTGGCCGTCTTGATTTGTATTGTCATGTCGAGGCATGGAAACCTTCTCTTCCATACCCCGAAGGTTCGCTCGATGGTGCATCGTGTTCTTGTTTGTGACTTGTTGTACTTGTAGAAAAAAAACGTTTTCTTTATTGAGAGCTGCCTTTACCTTTGTTAAAACTAAAGCTTGAACTTTCTTGTACTGTGTACTCCCTGGTGAAACATCATCTCTCAAAGGAGTCATCAGGTATGGTCTGCATGCATAGCCCCTGTCACCAAGGAGGATGCCGGGAATTTCCGCCTGTTCGTAAAGCTCCCTGGCCCGACTGTTATCAAAAATGCGGCTGCCATGAGCCGAACCGGGCAAGCTGGCAACGAGGTCCAGAAACTGAAGTTTGGGAACTGTGATTACCTGCAAAATAAATAAATTAGCACGAGTAAGAACGACTTGACCTTCACTGCGGCCAGAATGTTTTTCTGGAGTATGGAAGTAAATAGTGTTGGGCAGCTCAATAAAAATCTGTGCCTGTGTAAACCACTTGCAAAGAACATCAACACCGCTTGTTTTGAGCAATTTATATTCGTGAACACTGGATAAGAAAGTTGCAGAAACAATGCACATTTGTCTCGTACTGTTATGTTATTTCAATGTCTCATAATACTGAAGACATGTGCTACATAAGCAAAATAACTCATACAGTAATAGGTTCCCTCTGCATTGAAAAGAATTAAAACGAAGGCTTATTTGTGATGGAATAGCACCAGGTAATTATTGTCAAAGCTTACCCTCCTCAAAAATAAGAATTAAGTTTGCATACAACACAACATTCCTATGGCCTGTACTCAGCTGCAAATCCGGAAAAAAATGCCAATTTATACATTTTTCACAGAACTGTTGGTTAGCAGCAACATATTCTTTTGTTATGCTATTATTGTTGTGGTTATGAGCAGCAACAACGTAACCATGGTGAAATTACTAATTTACCTTATCAGTACCAACATAACGTGAGAAGGCGAGAAATTTGAAAACACAATTACGGTAGTAACCCAGCCTCGGCCCCTGTTTGCGCCAGGGCAACTGAATGGCTGGTTTCTCCAAGCATGGTGTCGAAGGCTGGCTGACATACCGTCATTAGCTCATGGGAAAAAAGAGATCGCACTACTGCAATAACTTGGAACCGACTATAGCGCGAAGGATATTCCGAAGCATTAAATGGTGCCTCCCGCCGAATACTGAACATTATTTTTTCTCACCTCGCCGAACATAATTTTTTCCTCGCAGCACTTACCCAACATTGATGAAGAAGTATCCTTTCCTGTTGCGGAAGACTTCTGCGTCATTTCCTCGCGGACTCTTTATCGGGATGTGGGTGCCGTCGATGCAGCCGGTCACGCCAGGGATCTTCGCCGTTCCATAAAATTCCTCCATAACTCCCGGGGCTTCGGCAGGGCTCGGAAATTTCACGAGCTCCGCGAACAATGTCTCGGCTATGACGTGCGATATGCGCGCAATGATCCGCGACAATGTCGGTTGAGACACGTTCACAGGATCGCAGGTGACGATCTGGAAGGTCCCCGTGCCATAGAACCACAAGGACACGAGCAGCTGAAGCAGCGTCGGCACCGGGAGACCGCGTTCGTCGGTGTTGGCGCGCAACGGAAGCCTCCCAAGCAGCTCCAGCATCGCTTGCTTTGAGAAGCGGTACCTGCTCAAGAATTCGGCGTCATTGTGTATCTCCATTGGGTTTTGCCAATCCCTGAGCACCGGCCGCGGAGCGAGCGCGTACCTGTACGCTCTGTCCTCGGCGATTTCGGCGGCACGAGCACAGAAACTGACAAGTCCGAAAAACTTCGGTAGGACTCGGCCATGTCGAAATGCGCAGTGTCACTTAAGCTAGCAGAGAGCCTAGCTTAAGTTTTCTGGTCGATAAGTGCGCCTTTGATCTTGGCCTAAGTGAAAGTGCTGTTTATGAAACGCTTTAAACGCCGGAGAGTCACTTAAGTCGTACTTTAAGCTTAAGTGTCGTACTTGAATACGGCGGTTAGCAACCATCGCAAGGAGCCTGTCGTTACCGCTTCCGAAACAGTTTCGCTCAAGTTCTAAGCAGGGAGCATTGTAGCCGTCCGTAGAACTTCTTTCATTCCTTTCATGAAGGCACAGCAAGAACCGAGAGATGCCGCCGTTAGGTTTT
Source organism: Amblyomma americanum (assembly GCF_052857255.1). Taxonomy (NCBI): domain Eukaryota; kingdom Metazoa; phylum Arthropoda; class Arachnida; order Ixodida; family Ixodidae; genus Amblyomma; species Amblyomma americanum. The sequence goes on along the minus strand of NC_135500.1, from coordinate 70,305,096 downwards.
TCATTTTTCTGGAGTAAATGAATAAAAAGGATGAACTAAAAGACTTTTTGCGTTGTATATACGCTGTGAAATTCGCAGACGAAGTCCAGAGGTCCGCCCGAGAGTCCAGGTGCTCCAAAGCTTCGCCATGGTGCCCTTGAAGTGCACTCATGCCCATTAATGCTTGAAAATTTGTAAGCTACTTCGCGAACTCAATGAAGAGCCACGCCACCGCGGCTATTGAGAACTGTAAGATAAGGCGAAAAACTGCCTCTGGCATATGAAATGCGTCAGTGTAGTGGCGCATCACCAGTGACTGACCATCTGTGAACATGATGGGCGCTTTAATGCTTGCAGACATTGCAAACGATCATGATGCAGGACACTTTAACAGCTAACACAGAGTTCTAGAATAGCGAATGCGCGTTTGCGCGCAGTAAACGTCAGCATTTCACGGGACAGTGTGCTTTATTTTACACGAATCAACGACGCAAACGCAGGCGAGACAATAACTATAATGATGGTGGTGCAATCTGGTTTGGGTAGAGTGAACCATTTCTGCAAAAAAACCAGTGGACTTTCTTAGTAGGAGGTACTGAATCGTCCGAGAACGCAGGCCAGATTTATCTACCGTCCAATTTTCTAGAAGCACAAAAAGACAAAAAGCAAGAACCCCGTACCAGATTTTATAGCCAGTTCACTTGCCGAGACACGCAGCAACACCGAAGAATTCACCCGCAAACCCGAGGCTCCGTTCAGAGCACGACGCCAAGGTGGCTGTTACCTCATTGGAGTTGTGCTGCATCTGCTACAGATAGTATAGATCGGAGTTACCACGTGGCCACCAGCTGGTGGCCACGTAGTAACTCCGATCGGCGTCTGCACTTCGCGAATCCAGATTCGCGGTGTTACTTTCCCTTGTTGCATTGCTGTGTTACCCGAGCCCTCCAAAGACCTCATACTTTGTTTGGATTTCCTTCAGGAGTACGGTGCAGTTATCACCCTCCAGGAGCTAATCGTGTCGTTATGCACCCAAGCCCCTGTCGACGACGATACCGAGCCACGCAGGGCTAAGCTGTGCGTCTGTGACGACCACGTTTTGATCCCGTCAAGACCAGCATGTTTGCTACAGTAGATTGCGACAACAGCACTAAAATCCTTTGCATCGCTGAAACCAAAATGTCGCTGCTCCTTGGTCGGCAAGTATGTGTTGCCCAAGGAATTGTTGAACTGAACAATGGCCGAACCGAACTCTTGGTGACCAATTTTGGCGGTGAACCTGAGTGTTTGCCTGGCAGAACAGCTATTGCGTATTTCGAGCAACTCAGCAAATTCGCGGGACAGCACGCTTTGTCCGGAACCCCGGCATCAGAGGAGGAACCGGCCACTCCCATAAAAACTGACGTGAACCCAAGCCTCCCATTTGATCAGAAACTCTGCTCAGAAAGCGTTATCCAGTCTTTCTGCGACGGCTTTGCCTCGACCTCCAAGGTTATGCAGACACCGCTCACAAAGCACTGAATTATCATTAATGCCAGCCAACGGCCGTTATGTCAGCCGCCTTACCAAATCTCTTCGAAGGAGCGAGATGCCATTCGCCATCAAGTTCAAGAAATGCTTCAGGACGACGTGATAAAGCTGTACACGAGCCCGTGGGCGTCGCCTGTTGTTCTAGTGGCAAAGAAAGATGGAACACTACGGTTCTGTGTTGATTACAGACGTTTAAACAAAGTCACAAAAAGGGATGTTTATCCTTTTCCGCGTATTTATGACTGTCTGAACCGGCTGCGCCGCGCCAAGTACTTTAGTTCGCTACATTTACGAAGCGGCTATTAGCAAATCGAGGTGGACAAACGCGACCGGGAAAAGACCGCCTTTATTACACCGGACGGTCTGTGCGAATTCCGGGTGCTCCCTTTCAGCCTGTGCTCGGCTCCTGCAATCTTCCAGAGGATGATGGACACCGTTCTTGCCGATCTCAAATGGCAGTCCTGACTCGTGTACTTGGATGACGTCATATTCTCTGACACGTTCGAAGAGAACCTGAGACTCCTGCGCGCTGTGATCGAAGCAATTCGGTTGGCCGCTTTTTTCCTGAAGCACGAAAAGCGTCACTTTGCTTTCGAAAAGTTGAAGTTTCTCGGCCACATCGTGAGCGCTAAAGGGGTTAGCCCAGACCCCGATAAGACTGCTACCGTGGCAATGCGCCAATTATCGGCGTTTTGTCCAGAACTCCTCCCAGATCGCTGAGCTTCTCACCCGACTCACGAAAGATTCTGAATCATTATTCTGGGGCCTGGAGCAACAGCAAACCTTTGAAGACTTCTGCACTCGTATCCAAAGTACGCCCATCCTTTGACACTTCGACGAGTCAGCCGACACTGATCTACACACAGACGCCAGCAACATAGGCCTCGGTGCGGTCCTTGTGCAGAGGCAGGATGGTCTCGAACGCATCATCGCATACACGAGCCGCACTTTTTCACGATCTGAGGCGAACAAATCCACCACCGAAAGAGAATGCCTGGTCATTGCGTGGGCAGTAACCAAATTTCGCCCGTACCTATATGGCCGCCCTTTCAGGGTCGTCAGTGACCACCTCTCGCTGAGTTCGCTGGCGAACCTCAAAGATCCCTCGGGAGGGCTTGCAAGCTGGAGCCTTCGACTTCAAGAATTCGATGTCGCCATCGTCTCTAAGTCTGGTAGGAAGCACAGTGATGCCGACTGTTTGTCTCGTGCTCCTATCGAGGACAACCGAGCTGACCCCGACAACGATTCTGTTTTTCTTTGCGCCATCTCCACGTCTATTTTCATTCAACACCAAAGAGACGACAGCAAACTACGGCCCCTCATTGAGTATCTAGAAGGAAGTGCTCTGTATCCCCCGCGAACCTTTACGCGCGGGCTGTCTTCGTTCTGTTTAAGTAACGGCATCCTGTATAAGAAAAATTACAGTCCAACAGAAGCTGTCTATCTACTCGCCGTGTCTACGGCCCTTCGCGACAAAATCCTGCAGGCGAGCCATGATGACCCATCTTCTGGCAATCTGGGTTTTTTTCGATTTTTGGCACGAATACGGCACAAATACTACTGGCCCAGGGTTGCTGCAGGTGTGAAACGTTACGTAAGAGCTTGCCGCGAATGGCAGCGTCGCAAGACGCCGCCGACTAAGCCAGCCGGCGTACTCCTGCCTATTGATCCTCCTCAGGTCTCCTTCCACCAAATCGGCATAGACATACTCGGCCCATTTTCGGAGGCCTCGCTGCGTAACCGCTACATTGTGGTCGCCACCGACTACCTAAGCCAATACTGTGAGAATAAACCTCCTCCCCGTGGTACCGCTGACGAAATTGCGAACTTTTCCGTTCAAAACACTGTGCTTCTTCACGGTGCACCCACCATCGTTTTAACTGACTGGAGAACAGCATTCACCTCGGCTCTTACGGAGGAGATAATGCGCCTGAGCAGCACCAGTCACCGCAGAACGACCACTTACTACACTCAAACGAACGGCCTCACCGAACGGCTCAACAAGACGATCGCCGACATGATTTCTATGTATGCCGATGCAGACCACTGGAACTGGGACGCCATACTCCCTTACGTCAACTTTGCCTATAATACTGCGGTCAAGGAAACGACACGCTTCACTCCATTTCGTTTAGTACATAGTCGCGAAGTCACAACCATGCTGGATGTAATGCTGCTTCAAGCTAGCGCTACCCCCCCTGTTATGGGTGCTGCCCATTTTGTTCGTTACGCTTAGCCCGCCCGCCATATCGCTCGACAGCGCATCTGGCACCAGCAAGTTCACGACGCTCGGGGCTACAACCTCCGCCACGGAAATATGCCTTATCTGCCCGGCGAACAAGTCTCGGTGTGAAGCCAAATCCGCATGCGGGGACGCTATGAGAACCTTCTACGCAGATACTTTGGCCCCTACGGGGTGCTCCGCCAGCTCAGTCAAGTTACCTACGAAGTTCTCCCCCAAGGAACAGTTCGCTCTTCTAGACGGCCACCTCCGAAGTGGTCCACTTCGGTCGGATGAAGCCGTACCACGCCCGCTAGCCGCTCTCGCGTGTCTACACCACACGCCAGACACGTGCGACTACCCTTGTGGTCCTGCCTCCAATTGCTACCACACCGAGTCGGTGTCTTTAAGTCTTTAGGAGAGAAGAGCAATGCCACACTGCTAACTCCTCTATTGGCGCAATACCGTGGCTAAATTGCATTTCCTGGCAGTTGGCAAGCTTTGAGCTATATCGGGGCTTTGTCTTCTTCATCTCTCGTGCTGCCTACTGCCTTGCGCGTCCCAACGTCTTGCACGTATAAGTAAAGCAAGTAAACCAGCCCTGCTTGCGTCAACTGTTTCTCGGGGAGAATATGCAGAAAAAAAGATTTTTAAAGTGCATGTAGGGTCTCACTTCATGGAAATGAATGCAATGCATCCGTATTTTTGTTTGAAATAAAAGCTGTCCATCTGCCATTTTCATCAGTCGTTTTTGCCTTACGGTAACTCGTTAGGGAGAAACGACACGCTAAATCGTCTTCTGGCGTGCGCCGCACAAGCCGTAAAGTCCGGCGTCCGTTAACATGGTAAACGGTAACGACACGGTAAACGAAATGCTATAACTCTCTAATTACTTCGAAAGCGTAATTTTCCAAAAGTCACTCGAGACACGTTTGGTTTAAAACACAGAATTTTTCGATAGCTCACCCCTATCGTAACACAAACCTTTTACATGGTGTGGGTCGAACAGTGTAATGCACATTTCATACCGATCACGACAAAATACCTTTGTCATACGAAAAGCGGGCTGTGTTGATCGTGATCGGTGAGATCCTAACCAGGCCTCAATATACCCGGTCGCGTTTGAGCCGCGTTTAGAAATAGTTGACTGCCATCAGAGCATTGGAATCAAACTGCCTGATTGTGTTTTAGCCGCAATCAGGAGTTGTTGATTGCCATCGGAGCATCAGAACCGAGCTGCCCGATTGCGTTCTAAACCTACTATGTGCTTTTTACGTGTCAAAGGGTGCTAGGAAACGAACAAAAAAACAGAGAAGCCTCAAATATAAAAAATAGAAGTTGTTTTAGACTGCAGTACAACAAATGCCAATACGTTTTATTCAGGCATAAATTCTCATATGTGTGTCAATGCCGCCACAATGATGTGTTTCGGAAAATTTCAGGTGATCGGCATTGATAGTTACGTTTTTTAGCGATAATATCGAATTGAAATATGTTTTCTGGAATAAATATTATACACTAAATTTTTTCTGGCAACTTGGCAGGGTGGCAACTTGGCGCTAGGGTGGTTCTTATTCCCGATTCTTGGACCGCTTTATCAGCGATCATTTTCCATCGCGATTGAAATTCGGATCCCAGTCGAGGACTCGATCACAATCGAATGTGCCCACGTGAAGGGTTATAAGAAATTCGTTGCGTATACTGTTATCTACGCAAGCATCGCGACAGTGTGCGATCACTGTCAAGCTAAACTTTATCAATGGTGCGTACCGCATATAGGTACGGTCTCGAAGAAAAATAGAGACAATCATTGATAACAGTCACTGCTTTATATAGAAAAAATCAGTTTATGTCAGCTCGCTTCCGCAAGAGATTGAAGCTAGTTAGGCAGAATGTTTCATGAACGATATGTTAACACGCTTGTCTGCGACCTTATTATAAATAACTGTCAACAGCAAGTTTATTTTTCTTTCCTATCTTTTTTGCTGCGATATATTTCCCTTCTTTTCTATCTTTTTTTGCTGCGACATATTTTCCATCGCAGTTTTCCTTCATATTTTCCTTCGCCGAAATTGATATAGAGCTGAAGCACGCACCTGAAATATCGGAGAATGAAATTAGAGGTCTGACCACCCGCCCGGGGCGCTGGCGGCAGTGTAATAGCTCAGCTGCAGGGCCCTACACGAGTGTCCGCTCTTTACGTCAGTATGTTTCTCTATGGCGGCCATGCGTGACGTCACGCGTATTAGTCGTTGTGCGCATGTGCCGATACCATGTAACCACAGAGACCCCACAAGTGCGCCGCGCGCTCCGTCACCCACGCCGCTCTATCACCCAAACCACGCGTCGCATTCGCTGCATTGCGTATAAACGTCGGGAGATATAATGGGCGGCTGTATCACAACGGTTGATGTGGATGCAGAGAAGGATAGTCGAGCCGATGCTAAACGGCGGTATAGAAAAGAGAATATTAACTCCTCCGATCCTAAGGTTGTCGCCTCAAACATGCCTACTCAACAAGCAGAGAATCAACCTAAAAAGGCGAAGAGAGCAGCGGAGACTCCCGAACAAAGAGAGAAACAACTTGCCATACAGAGATTCCAGACTGCCGAGCGCAACAGACGTGCATATCCGCCGAGACGGAGTCCAATGTCTCATTGCTAAACATACAGTGACCACAACAAACTCAGCCAGGAAAACGTACCTCTCATTACGCATATCCTGCTTTGGCCAAGCTAAGCCTCAGCCAATTTTCTGCGAGGATGTCAAGGATCTGCCGCATAGTCGACGATCCTGAGGAAGGCAAGGCATGCGTTATCAAACACGCTATGCCATATTTTAACAGCAACATTGAAGTGCTTTGTCTTATAGCACTGTCTTGCAGCAACCGGTATATCTACAAGACAGGCCAATACCTGAACGAAAGGTTACGGAAGCACCGGACAGCTGTAGCAGCTCTGATGGCAGATGGCCATTTGCTGCCCCATTACATGAAGTGCAGAATCAAGAAAAAAGGAAAAAAAAAGAGGAAGTTTGTACACATCTTTTTCACTGCACTCGAGTACTGAAGCGGCTCGACAAGCAGGTAGACAGACTGAAATTTGAGGCTTTTTCTATTAAAAAAGAAGACAAGTACCTGAGCATCCCGTTAGTAACACTCACGACAGAAGAAATAGCTTAGAAAAATTGCGCGCTTGAACGTATTGCGAATTTGGTTTTTGCCTGTCTATTGGCGTTTGCGTGCTATTGAGTTAAGGTAAAAATTTCCGAGTTTCCCGAGGATGCGTGAATGAACATTGTGCATCTTTCACCTACCTGCATGTGTAATAATCTTCAGTTGATGTCTACGGTTTGTCCCGTCGGTTTCATTTCTGTTCCTTCCGAAGTATCACAGCGTTTAGGGCCCATCTGGGCCCCATCTGGGCAATGTTGGCTTGGGAAACATCTTTTTAATCCAGCTTGGACCGTTGTGGGCAAAGACAATTTGGTCTGGCCCATGACAAGCCAATTAAGGCCCCATATTGGTAAATATGGGGCAATGTGAGCCCATGCTGCCAAGTTCAGCCCGCACAGGTCCCTTGCCGGCATCATTAGGGCAAACTTGAAAACGAGTTGAGCTCAGTGCCGGAAAACAAGGGGCAAGCCCAACTTGGGCAGCCCGTCGATCACCCCATTTCGCTCAAAATGGACTCCAAAGAGGCTAAACTAGTTTTCATCCCAAAGAAACAAAAATGGGCCCTTATTGGGCTGTGATAGGGTTGATTTGATGCAGAACTGGGCTATACACAGAAATATGATGGGCAGCCCTAATTTGAACAGCCCATCTTGGGCCCCGCTTGGACCCTTGTTGTTCATCATACGGGCAAAGGCAATTTGGGCTGGCCCGGGGCAAGTCATGTAGGACCCTATATTGGCAATTATGAGGCAATGTGAGCCCATGCTGCCAAGTTCAGCCCGCCACAGGTTCCTTGCCGGCAACATTAGGGCAAACCATAAAACGAGTTGGGCTCAGTGAAGAAAAACTAGGGGCAAGCCCAACTTGAGCAGCCCGCCTATCACCCCATTCAGACCAAAATGAAATCTAAAGGTGCTAAACTAGTTTTCATCCCCACAATAAACCCCAATGGGGCCTTAGTGGGCTGTGATTGTGCTGATTTGATGCAGACCTGGGCTATGCACAGAAACATGACGGGCTGCCCTTATTTGGACAGCCCATGTAAAAATCAACAGGGTCCCACCTAATTGGAGAAAGGGCTAAACCTAATGTGCATGCTAGGTTTAGCCCATCAAAAACCCGTGTGGGGCCAGCTGGGGTACCACGTGGGCATGTATATCCCTTTGCCCCTTTAGGGCCAATGTGGGGCCCGCTACAGTAATACATACAGTAATACTTGAACTCCGAAGAAGAAAGTTCGGGTTAGAGTTTCTTGCGCTTTTATTAGAGAACAAATTTGGTCTGGACCCCTCATTATACCTAAAGCCGTTATCTGCCAGACAAACTCGACATTACCACCCTAGTTTTCTAACTCCTATATTCGCCAAAACAGACACCTACAAGTTTTCATTTTTCCCACGAACTATAATAGATTGGAATCAAATAAACCAACCATTTCCCCATGAGGTCTAATGAACTAGTGCTATTTCTGTCTATTTTCCAGAGTTATTTCTTTCTTATTTCGCTCACTTGTACGCCCACCCTGCTTGGACTTAGTGTCCGCAGTATTTTATAAATAAATAAATAAAATAAAAAATATGCTTCCAAGGTGTTTCTGTTCGCAATATCTTCAGGCGCATCATCAGCTCTTGCTTACCCCACTGGGGCCTCACGAGCGATTACATGGGAACATGTATTGGTTTAATTAGCCTCTACGGGTCTCATGTGGAACCCAAATGAACTGGCCAAGCTCGGCTTGCCCGTGAAATTTCTTCTCATAGCACTGGTCGACACCAAGTTAGCCCATGCATATATCTATCAAAGTGCCATGTATACGTATTACATGGGCACATGCACCGGCTTGCCCCTCCAGAACCCATGAGTGACTCACTAGGGTATTATGTGGGGCAACCAAGTTGGGCCTGCCCGCGTTCTTTCTCCAGGCAGCCCAGCTACTTCACCGAGACCCCATGCGGGTATAACAGGGGACGAACCCAGCTTGTATAGCCCGTGCAGAGCCCATGTGACACCCGTTGCGGTATTACATGGCCGCTCAAGCTTTCCTACGATCTTTTAGAACCTTAGATTGACTGAAACATTATGTTTTGCAGCAAGCCCCTCGCTAATGAAACGAAACGCCAACATGCAAATTTTGTTAACTATGCACTGCATTATAAGTGGCATGAATTCAATTTACATGAAATTTGCAGAATACCGGCAGTTGTCAGGATCACGCACTAACTCTCCGCAAAGATATTAGATAACAGCCATATTTTCTCCCTCAACAGTTGACACGGTAAACCATTAAGTCAATGCATAGAGTAAAAATGAATAAATTTGTAGCATGATCTGCATTCAGCTGTGATTTTTGTCTTGTAGTTTAAACAAGAGTGTACTCCACTACCCAGAATTTTAATGAGCAATCAGAGCTGATATAATCTCTGAGTTAAAGATGCCGCACTGATAGCTCAGCAACTGAACAAAAACAGCAGATGAACAGAAATAGAGAGGGATGCCCCTTCGGATGGCGCAGATGATTACTGCTACAGTAACTACAGCATAAGGTGCTTAGAGACAGTGTGCGACAGATGCTAATCAGCTTGAGTATATTTTTACGCAGGAAACAATATAAGCATTCTAGGCATGACAAAAGTGCAGAATTAACAGCTCATTTGCAACACTCAATTGCATGACAATGTTCTTCGAGGCTAGTTCACACCTTATATTCAGAATGTACTCATAGATGTTCGCATTGTAGAAAACCAAAACATGAATCATATTATATGTTAAAGTTTATCCAAGAGAGCCACTGTGACAGGTGCGCTGGAGAGTAAGTCCCTATATAGTTTAGTAAGGCGGACACTATAGAGTCCCCTACAAATTAGACGAGTGCTACGCAACGAAGAAGCCAGGCTGGAAACCAGGTGTGAAACTGGTCTTATTTTTCTTAGCGCGTGGCTCAGCGCAGCCGGATTCAGCGCCTGTTGCAAGCCAAGACGGCGCAACACTTATGATGGAAATTTAGTGCCGGTACACTGTCATAGATCGCAAGACAGGTAGCCATATTTCTCGACAGCTGCTGGCACCAGACGAACTATATATTACACGTAAGTATGTACTTTCCTGTCATAGGTGTTTCAGTGAGTTTCTAGAGTTGCAATGTGCAGTCTGATTCAAACCATCAAGAATAATAGAATAAGTCTGGCAATTGCAGAGCAAGGCAATGTCCTAGCAAAGCAATGACATAGTTGTGAACAAAAGAATAAAGAAAAAGTTATAAAGGCAGCAGCGAAATAAGGAACTGTTTCTTCTGTATGCATAATAAATACTATAAACAGTTGTAAGTAGCTAATATGTACAGTAGGTTCCTCAGTAAAACTTCATATAAAGCAAGTTGTGTGCAATATATAATTGTGAGGAAAAACAATAAATATGCGCACAAAAATGTTCAGGCAGCTTCAGTGTAGAGTAGTTTGCAGTGATGTTTTAGCTTGTTAAAATTTTTGAAGGCCCAAAACCGTCATCTAGACAGTCATTTTATTTATCATAACTTGATGCTCTCTGAAGTGCTGAATGGGTTATAAGATGCATAATGGCGTCCCATGAAGTAACATGAATTTTTTTAGTATGAATGCTAATGTACTGTAAGCTGGTACTACATGTTTGTACTCAGTCGACCAATACCTGCTGAAGGTGTCTTTCGATGCTACAGATTCTGCATAGAAAGTTTCCTTCACAGTCATTCGTACTATGTAAAGAATTGTAAGGCGCATCGGCGGAGCACTGTCACATTGGAAAGCACAAAAGATAAAATGAAGGCATCATCGTGGCATTTATACATACTTTCATTAAATTTTCACAATGCAGGAAAGGAAACATATTGATGGGAAAAAGATGTTTTGCCTTGAACATTGCCTATAGTGACATGGCAAGAATCAATTAACACCAATAGGATCTGTGAATTTCCAATTTGCCATATCTACACTGCAAATTTTCATATTAACGCGTCAAAAACACGAAAAATATTTAGTCCCTCCAAAAGTTGTCCATAATTCGCTAAATTTGCTGGCCAGTGGAGCGAAGCCAGATCACAAAAAAATTAACTCAAGGGTGCAATTGTGATCAGTATGTGCTGACCAGTTTGCAAATCATTGATTATAGTCATCTCTTTCATGAGCAAATACTTCCAGAAAAGAAAATATGGATCAAAGTAAGGTAGAAAGAGTTAAGTCTAGTTAATATGTGCACTTGTCTCCACTAACTACTATCCTGGGCGCTTAATTTTGCCCATGTATGTCATGTAGTAGAAAAGCTTAAGATTCCGGCATGGAATCCAGATATGGTAACAGCATATTTATAGAGGCAAATTCCAATAGCAACCCTTTGCTCTGCAATTATGATGCACGTCATAGGGCTCCAGCAGGTTTTAACATAACTGGAACCTTTTAATATAATTTAATCCATAGCCTAAGCATCAATTTTTCGCTATCAGAGCTCCTCGTAATACACATATCTGATTATACATAAATATCATTCTATAAAGAAAGATTACCACTTCTGATGGGAACGAAGAAGTACAGACAGGAGTTGCAGTAAAAAGATAACTGAATTTATTACCGTGATTAAAGACAAACAAGAAGAATTCAACAGATGTACACACTGCATTTGAACTAACAGAAAAACAGAAAACATACAAAAGATATTGCTTTCTAAACACATACGGTAGACTGCCGCTGACATATCCCAACTCCGTGCGGGACAATGTAATATATCGCTTGCTAAACAATTTTTACATTCCCCATAATGTGGAACGTTTTACAGATTTCACATTGCAACTAGGCGCCTCCACTACCAAGCAGATGTGTAGCACCGTTGGTCAGCTCAAACCCGTAATGCCAGCAATTGTTTTGCCAGAAATCCACCCCTTTTTACTGTTTCAATGCCTGTCCTGTGCTATCGGAGTCCATGATTTAAGCTGTATCCTGACTATGCGTTTTTCAAGTGTTAGGTTTGTTCTTCGGTTCTTGGCTTTGACACGTTTGACTTGAGCGTCAGCCACGTGCTTCGTCAATCTTCATAAGATTTCCAGTCCAAAAAGCATCTGGTGTTTACTCATTGCTTGCCGCCATATATTTTTGTCGAAGAAAAAAAACTGCCCGAGGTGCCGCCAGTTCAACGTTTCTGAACGTGTGGTGTGAGGTGTAGCAGCGGGAGTGGCGCAGAAGTTTCGGCTGTGATGCCAAGCGAGGAGATTTCCGTCGGAAAAAATCTGAACGCTCTTTGGAAGGCAGTGAACTTACTCCAAAAGGGTGCGTGAATACAGCCTCTCGGGCGGCTGTGTGCGGGTGGATACTCTGGGCATGGGCGGCTGTTCCAGGTGATGGCATGATGCGGTTGTATGCAAAGTGTGAAATTTCACTCGATGACGAATGTGTGGTGGGCCTCAGCAGTGATGAAAACAGCACCACCAATGAGGACATCGATGCAAGTGGGGAGCTTCTACATAATAAGTTTTCATTGTGGAACTTGTCCTTTTTTGTTTCAGACATTATATTTGGTGGCCGGGAGGTCGACTTACATTTAGTTTGACTTACAACAGTAAATACAGTACGTGGCGGAAGATAAAGTGATGAATTGGACATGGCGCACAGGGAATGAACAAAGAACCCGCACTGAGCACAAAAGCAGGGAGCACTGAGAGTAGGAACACGGGCCTCTGAAACACTTCGGTCACCTTGTTGTCACTCTGATAATGCGCAGCATGGACCTCCGGGCGCCAAGCACAATCGCATGTAGTCAGATTGGGGCAAATCAGGGCACAGCGATTGGAAGAGGATGAGGCACAAGAGGAGCACAATATCAGGTTGAGGTGGGTCGAAGGTAGCCTCCAAGAAGGCCAGAGTGATCTCATAGGTGACGACAGTTACCTAGCACAGCACAGAGAGCCTGATGCAGCGAGATGGCCACCAAATCAGAACAAGGTAACTAAAGGTAAAAGAACCATGTGGCTGAGGCGGTTGTAATAGTCCTGCTGTGATTTGTTTCAGGCGAGTAGTCGGAAGCAAGCTAGATGGTCGGCTTTGTTGGAACAGGCAATCACGTCGTGGGAATATTCAGAAAGTAGAGCAGTGAAGGTAGGAAGCAGTGCCCACTGGAAACTGGGGCTCTTAGCCATACAAAATAAAGACTAGGGAGGAACCACAGCGCCATGAAGGGAAGAGTTCGTAGCAAAAGTAAAGCAAGGGAAAGCAATATCCCCGTCAGGAAGATCCAGTGAAACGTATATTGCGAGCATATAGGCAAGAGTGCTGCTAAGGCGCTAGGTAAAGGTATTTGTGCCCATATTGTGTTCGATGGTAGCACGGGCTTTGCATAAGCCGAAAGGTATTACCTTAAATTCATACAGCCCAGCAGGCACAAAAAATGTCGTTTCTCACTGTCTTGTTCATCCATGGCAATTTGCCGATAGCCAGAGCGAAGGCCAGGGGAGGAGAAAAATTTGGCACCTTAGAGACAATCAAGGGTCTCATCATTTCGTGGCAATGGCTACACAACTTTTTGGTTAATCTTATTGAGATGTCGGTAATCCGAGGAGAACAACAATGCGTCATTTTTTAGAGGATAATTGATTAGTCCGAAGGACTGCGGGAAGGCTCAACAATTTTCGTGGCAAGTGTTTTTGCTACCTCGTTGCAGATAATCTGGCACTTGGGGTGGGACATACGATAGGAGTGCCAGCAGTCATGTGGGGCACCACCAGTTCCTATGTGATGTGTGACAGCTTGACCGAGGGCAGCTTTATGCACATTAAAAATGTCCAAAAAAGACGAGAAAAATGTGAAAAGCAGGGCAGATTAGGCAGGTGAGGGGTCAGTAACTTGCATTGTAGTGAGCACGTCGGCTGAGAAAGGGAAATGCTGGCGGGTGGCATCGGGGCCGCGAACTAGGGTAGCATCTATTGCAGCGACTTGGCAACAAGAAAGGCGCGAAAGCATGGTCACACAGATTCCAGATGGAAGTACTAAAGGGCAGAAGCTGAAATTCAGAATTGGTATGAACAGTGTGTTTGCTCTGACAGCAGCGAACGTAAGCGGCAGCGCAACGTTGCAGATGAGCAGCAAGCAAGAATAGGTGCAACAATATATTCGCCATCCGGGACTGGCAGGAATGGGTACAGGGCAACAAAGGATTGTCTTCAGAGATTAATAGAGGTGAGAAACCCACAAGGCAGTTATTGAAGAATGAGACCTCAAGATGACCATCCTACAAGCAGCTAGTGAGGAGTGAATGTTCCGACTGGAAATCTAAACCGAGAATCAGATCATGGGCGTTCATGTGTCAAACCGCCAAACAAGCTGGGGTGCCGTGACCAGCAGTAGCAACACGTGCGCTGCAGTGTTGCTGCACAACACACAGACAAGATGTCACAGAAATAAGGATATTGAAAAGGCAGGGGTCAAGGTTGGAGCTCATCAAGGACTCATGCACGCCATTATAGATGAAAGCATATATACGGCGTCATATCTGGGGCCTGCATCAGCTAGTTTTCCAGATCGGAGCAAGATGAGGGGACTGTGGAGATTCAGAGCAACATCCTAGAAGCGACAACAAGAGGAAAACTCGGCGAAAAGCGTGCCTATGAGGTCTGTAGTGAAGCTCGTGGTGAGAAGCGGCAGAAAAAGTCTGGGCGGGAGCTAGACATAGGCACGATAGGCAGAGGCATACAACTGGGATAGGCACATGGGCCTCTAGTTCACGTCTCACAATCCTCGCGACTGTGTCTGCGAGGGCAGGCATTTCAGAGAGTGGACGTGGTGGTAGCTGCTGGTCCTCAGAAGAGGTTGCTGCTGTGTTTGGACGCCGAGAAAACAGCACTCCTTGATGGTGTCATTGATAATGCAGACTTGCAGGCAAGCAAATGAAAAGCATTATCCCCAATGTCATTGCAGCCCACGATGTCTGATTCAGTAAAAGAAACAACCACTTTGTGCCGAAGCGCCAGGACATCCAAAGAATAGGTATGCAGCCCTCTGTGGAGAATACGGCACGGGACGTATGTTGTTATCTCGAGGTTAGTCTCCATGCATCAGGTCTTGCAAATAATATGCGTAGTTTTTTCTCATAGGTGTCCCAGCTCATGAGCTTATTTTCCTGTGTTTTATCTTACACCCTGGCACTGCCGGTAAGTTAAAAGATGACATTCGCTGGCATCAGAGTAGTGTCCCACGTGTTATAGGTGACGACCGGCACGTATCAGCAGAGCCAGTCATCAACATCCGTGTCATCAGTTCCAAAGATGCCGGGGTAACAGGGTGACACCATGACTACGAAAGGAGCGCCAGCTATCCTCTGTGGCTCTGTGCCGGTCTGAATACTTCAAGCTTCATGGCGCGATCGTACACCCGACTCCTCCACCAACAATGTTAAGTAGCGAACGACACAGTTATGACCCTGACACAGTGCACAGTCAAAGAACACAGAGCCTGCACTAAGCACGAAAGCACCGAGTGATAAAAGCGGTTATGCGCACCACCAAAACATTTAATTCACTTAGACATCACTCTGAGTATCATACACAGCAATATGAAAAATGAAGACAACATGCTATATACGTTAACAGAAAGGTCACATGCACAGAGCCTGTATTGTGGACAAGCCTCAGCACCGCACGACTGCAAATTGCCTACACGTAGCGCATGAAGTGGAAGAGGAGAAATCATGCAGCATCACTTGTACTAGATAAGGAGGAGCTATCACGGTAAAGTAGTAACAAACTCGGCAATTTCCACCCTCACAAGGGGTATTGAACATCGATTTTGTGCAAACTGATGCTGTCAAATAATTGCAGGAGCAGAACGTATGATGGCTGTGCTCACTGAAGCTTTCCAGATAGAGATAACAACCCTAAGAGAGGAGGGCTTTGATTTCTGGCGCGAATAACCTTCATAGTCCCAGCTACACCAACAAAGCTTAGGCTGCGCTGCAATTTGAGCGAAGCAACGCTCCACGCGCATCGGCCAGCTACCGCGGTTAACACTAAGCATACAACCCACATTGCTTAGCGTGTCGCCTCTCAGTTTGCTATGCAGCTGTCCTACGTTTCACAAGGGGAAGTTTTGGGCCACTTGGTCAGGCATGATGTAGCGGAAAAAAAACCGTAACTTCAGACAGGACGCAAGACTGAGAAGTGGTCGTACGTCCTGTCTGAAGTTGTGGTTTTTTACTCTACACCCCATCAGTGTGTTCAAATCAAACACACCTATGTAGGCCAGACCGAGATAACATAACTGAGAACACGAACAAGAACACGTCCTCAGCTCAGTACACATTAGAAAGACATCAAGCACGTGCCTGTAACCTAAATAGTATAGGTAACATGTGTACTCTGTAATTATCACTACAACTCATGAAGAAGATACACAAAAGTAGCTACAGTGTTTGAACAGAATACTAAATGCTTTTTTACTGCCTGCAGTCGCCAACACTCAGTTAAGAAAAAACTCAGATAAAACAGCTATGACATAGCTATGATCTACCAGCTATGATATAACAACGCTCAAAGTACACAGCTACTACATATGGTACACTTAGCCTAGATACACTTCCGCTAAAAATGATAATGCAGCGGAAAAACAACACTAATACGCTTCTACCATGATAGACTTCTGCTGTCTATGTAGATGGAACATGATGCTCAATACAAACTGCAATCTAATCTTAGCTATTAATTACAATGAAGGAGAGGAAAAAATAAACCCAGACTTCCACACAACTTTCACACATTTCCAGCGGAACGAATCCACAGGCCACATCCTTACATCATGTGAAGCATTCTCTGTGCGGAAAATCTTGAGCTTTTCTGATGGAACCGGAGCAGAGAAGATGCTTGCATGAAGAAACCCATGGCCAAGAAGAAACTTCGGAGTGACCTATGTCACACGGAAAATGCTGCTATTGCTCAGTAAGCAACACGAGTCCTTCTCTACACCTACATTCAAGGATGATACATCTGCCGAGCGCACAGTTGGTGGGAGTTCTCTTGGTGCATAAGCCAACACGGACAATCTGTAGCCCAGCTGTTGAAGTGGCTTTCTGCTGATGAACCACAACCGTTTAACTCGCCCTAAACAGTTGTCAAATAGGAGCGCACTAACATTGTCAATCGGAGCATAAATTAAGGCCTCCTCCGCGATGTGACACAGCATGTGTACATTGTAGTTCAGAAACCCAGGTCCATAATGAACCTCACACTGCTGTGAAAAATACGTTAGGAGACCTGAGGCATACTTATTCATCTTTGTCGACAGAACATCACTGAGCAGAATACGCATCCTCTCATGAAGGCACAGCAAGTGTTTGTATTGGTTGTCGGCCAGCAAACCGGGTAGCACCACAGGGCTAGTGTAGAGAATGAAAGACTTAACTCTACGGCCTTCCATCTGTTCAATTCATCAATGCCTCTGGGCTGCCAAGTATACTGCTGCACTACTAACTCCTGTAGTGGCGACATGCCGCTGCTACACTACATTTCCTGGCAGTTGGCAAGCCTTGAGCCATCTCGGGGATAGATGCTTTGTCCTCTTCATTTCTCGTGCTGCCTGCTGCCTTGCGCGTCCCAACGTCTTGCGCGTATAAGCAAGTAAACCAGCCCAGCTTACGTCAACCGTTTCTCGGTGACAATATTCTAACGGCAGACCAGCTTGCTGCAGTCTTTCACTCATAATGCTCTGCGGCTGCGCGCTGAGACGATGTGGCAATGGTCCGGATGTCCACGACTGCAGCAACTTACGAAGCATTCCCAAGTAGACCGTGTGCATGCAATCCACCGGAAAGTGTTTCACCATGTACACATGCATCTCTGAAAGCGGACGTGCAGCGTGGTGATGGCCAGCGTCGGTCATTGTGCGGAAAGAATCATCTCTGCGATTGATTCCTGAAAGCAGCATACATTGGGAATGTTTGCCTGCGCCAAATGTTTTCTCTTTTCTGTGTGAATCGGTCACAACCGTAATAACCAGTGTGTCCCTTGGTACATTTGGCATAAGAACAGGCTGGTGCATCACAGATTACTGCAGCAAGGGAAACACTGTGACATACAACGTTGATGATGACAACGAAAGCTTCCATACTTTTCGTTTCTTACAGATATGGCCGCAAAAACGATGCAATATTTGTAGGGTTGTTTTTGCCATAACAGATAGAGACAACTAATGGTTGGCTGTCAACTGCATTCGCCACTGAACACAGCAAACCCAGAAGCCCAGCGAAGCGCTCTTGAATATCGGTAATCCGTCGATGTTCATGTGGAGGTAAGCTTTAGTACCTGCAGCATCGCGAAGACAGTTCTTCACTCGTTCAATAGTCTGACTTCGTAGGCCAAAATACACGGAGACGTTATGAACATCAGCTTTTTGCTCAGTCGTCAGTAATGTTCCAGCGTCACGAGGTAGCGGATGGCCAATTGCGACGCAAAAGCAGACAGAGGTCATTAACTGCCGTATGGATAAGGGAATGCTTCCGAGCTATGTCCGCTAGATCTCGTGCAGCATCTGTCGTTGATGGGCTTGCTTCTGTGCTTTCTTGCGCGGTAGACGGATGCTCCTGGGACTACCACAAATATTCGGCACTTTCATCAGAATCGGCTGGCGAGTGACAGCATACAGAAACACCGATTCGTCCTGGGACTGCTTCAGAGCATTCTTCGGGCCTTTTGCTCGTGTCCGCATTGTCGGCAACGATTTCACTTGCTTCGCGTGCCGTCGTAGAAGGCCCAAGAACGCCCTCGGCGGGGGAGCAAATGTCGCGGTAAAAATTCGCTGTTATAGGTAGCGCTCTTTCAGTCTCCCTCGTGCTTTTTCCTGTGTGTGACTTTTGTGCGCAATTCGTACCTACAAAAGTATGCACCAACTCGCCCAACAAGAAGTTCTTAAAAATTCGCTGACCTCGCGATTCAGCCGCCGGCATTTCTGCCACTTACTGGCCATTCCAAATGAGAATGAGTGCGATCGAGAAGACTCAAGCGGAGCATGCAACGAGCTAGAGCTCTTCGAAGGTAGGTGAGTCGACAGGCTCTGCTGCTTAGCCGGCTCAGTGGTGAGTGGCTCGCGCGAAAAAATAAAAGCGGTGGAAGCGGAATTTCGGAAGTACGTGTCGGTGGACTGAGGTGCCTGGGAAGCGAAATTAAGTGGCAAACTGAAATTCAGCTTTGGAATGTTTTCGTGCATTGTTTATGCTCACAATTAATGAGCAAAATTCAGGTCACTCGACTGCACGGTGATGGCGGTCGTAGGCGGACTTCTGGGAAGCTTGTGAGGCACGGAGTCAACTACGGGCTCTTTGGCGCGCCAGCGAGGCCTGGGCGATGGCGTCCTGATCGTAAGCAGTGGTGACGACTGAAGAAGACGGCATGAGTATGTCCAAAGCCAAGATGGGGTGCCGACCAAACAAAAGGCAGAAAGAGGAATTGCCGGTTGTGTCATGCCTGAAGAGTTATTTGCAAAAGTCACATAAGGCAAGGCAGCGTCCCAATCTCGGTGGTCTGGCGAGACGTACATTGCTAACATGCAGGTGAGCGCGCGGTTGAACCGTTCCGTAAGCCCGTTGGTTTGTGGATGGTAAGCTGTCGCGAGCTGGTGCTGCGTGGCACACGAACGAAGAATGTCATTAATCATTCGGGACAGAAAATAACGACCACTGTCGGTGAGCAGTTGACGAGAGGCGCCGTGGTGAAGAATGACGTTTTGGAGAAGAAAATCGGTGACATCGGTAGCGCAGCTGGTAGGCAAAGCACGCGTGATGGCGTACCGAGTCGTGTAACCAGTAGCGACAGCAATCCACTTGTTGCCGGAGAGGGACCTGGGAAAAGGGCCAAGAAGGTCGAGGCCAACACGGTGAAAAGGTTCCAGAGGTACGTCGATGGGTTGTAGGAGACCGGCAGGCAAAGTGGAGGGCTTTTTCCGACGTTGACACAGGTCGCAAGCGGCAACGTAGCGCTTGACGGAACGATACAGGCCAGACCAAAAGAAGCGGCGCCGCACTCGAGCGTACGTGCGGGACACGCGAAGGTAGCCGGCTGTCGGCAGATCGTGCAATTCTTCAAAGGCAGAAGAGCGTAGATGTTGGGGTATGACGAGCTGCAATGGAGGACCATCGGGGCGTAGATTGCGGCGATATAAAATTCCATTCTGGAGCACATAAAGTTGCAGAGACGGAGATCGGTTTGCAGAGTGGAGGCCATCAAAGATAGGGCGTAAAGATGAGTCGTGGCGCAGTTTGGTGGCGATGTCGGTGAGAGCAGTGATAGCTAAGAGGCAGAGAAGGGTCTCAGCGTCTTTTAGGTCAGGTGGTTCCACAGGGTACCGGGATAAACAGTCAGCGTCCTGGCGGCGACGACCGGACTTGTACACTACAGAGTATGAATATTCTTGGAGGCGCAAAGCCCAGCGACCATGGCAACCAGTGGGATCTTTTAGTGAAGAAAGCCAACAGAGAGCGTGGTGATCAGCGACAACAGCGAATGAGCGGCCGAACAGGTACGGGCGGAATTTAGCTACAGCCCAGACGAGGGCGAGACACTCGCGCTCAGTAATGGAGTAATTTTGCTCTGCGGCGGATAGTAGGCGGCTGGCATAAGCGATGACACGGTCTCCCTGTTGACGTTGGGCTAGCACGGCACCGATCCCATATCCGGAGGCGTCGGTGCAACCTCTGTACGAGACGACGGGTCAAAATGGGCTGAGATGGGCGGAGAGGTTAGCAATTGAACGAGGGAGGAAAATGGGTGCTATTGAGCAGGGCCCTAGTTAAAGGGGGTGTCGTTCGTAAGAATGTCGGTGAGGGGGCAAGCGATGCCGGCAAAATCTTTCATAGAGCGGCGAAAATACGAGCACAAGCCGACAAAGCTGCGCACATCTTTCGACGACCTAGAAAAAGGAAAGTACTTGAAGGCTTGAATTTTGACTGGATCTGGGCGGACACCAGAAGCATCAACCAGGTGTCCGAGAATAGTGAGTTGGCGGCGACTGAATTTGCATTTCGATGAGTTCAGCTGGAGTCCGGTGTTACGGAACACTCTCAGAATACTGGAGAGGCGTTCGAGGTGCGTGGAAAAAGAACACTGCAAAAAAATTCCGTACCTATAACGTAGACTATGTACGTTTTAAATACAGAACCACTTCTGCTTTCAATGAAACGTAGGGAATGACCGTATATTCAGTCCAGTATTGAAGGAAACGTCCGTGTTCCTCTGTAGTCGTTGCAGGGAAAAATACTAAACATTGAATTTAAGGGATCAAAACTTAACACGACAGGACGGTTGACCCCATCGACAATGTGTTGCACCAACCGCACTAAATAACTTGCTTAAAGGCAGCAAAAACAGAAGATGCTTATGATGTGACGCCACTTTTACATGATGAACTGCTGGCCCGCAGACTATAGGCATCACATGACGTCCGATTTTTTATTTGTCTGGTTTACTCTTAGCCAACAATGTCCGCAAACTAGCATGGCGAACGACCGTGAGCATCTCTAATGTGATTAACACAATGAAGAGCCGAGGAAGGGTGATAACGCATTACGTTGCTTCAAGGTTGAGTGATTGGTACAAATTGTGAGCAACGTTAAATAACAAAGGCCTTAATTTGCTATCATGTTAAAAGCTGACTTGATGAAAAAATTTTTCGCTACATTGCTAGCCACATGATAGAGTAACATTTAATAAAAATGTTTCTGCAACATTTGCTTTCTGTGAGAAATGCTGCGTAATGAGGTCAACTGTTTGAAAACATTTAGACCCAGACAATGGTTGGACAACTTCCCCAAAGTGAAACTGAACACCAGCTGAAAGTACATTGCAAACATGATGAAAGTGCACAAGTTGAAAGCCGAATTTCCATCTGCCATTTGGTAAGGAAATAAACAACTGAGTAAACCAAAAGCATGGGCACACAAATCTGTGAATGCAGTGCAATGTAGCAGTTACATCTTTGCTACACAACCATTAATCAAAAACACCAACTCCTTCATGGATAACAAAAGCACCGACACAACAACATATTGCTCAACGCAATGTTTAATTTAGTAGGTACCCATTGCCGCCCATTCATGCCTGCTCTTCCTGCAGATAAATGAAACGCCACCAAAAAGCAGCGAGCAGCCATAATTGCTGCAGTGACAAGGAGGATGTGCACCATCGATGCTGTTCCCCCATCCTGAGAAGGAAATAATAGCAGTTTTTTCTGGAAATACTCTGAAAGCACGAATTTTCTATCCATCGTTTACTTAGCTTGCACTGACACGACCCATTGTGTATTCGGTACCTTTGACAAACAAGGGGCCAGCCGATAGGCACACAAGACTGTAGAACCTTGCTAACTTGCAAAAAATCAATGCACAGAAAGAAAAAGCTGACAAAAAATGAGGAATTCCTTATTTGCACTTTTTATACAATACCAAGAATGTGGCTAAGATATGGCATGCACATTGTTTTTTTCTGCTCACTTACAAACTTTCCAGCCTGTGCTAGCATATTACTGTGATGTAAATAATGAAGCATGCCAGCACTGTACAATATGCTGTAACACTTATGAAATACTCCCCTTCAAGGCTACCGCATGCCTCTTACATGCGGTAAAGTTTAAATCTGCCAAACTAGCTAGTCTGCAAGATGAGACGCCAAGACTCTGACATCTGGCGATGTGTACCTCCCATTTAATTAGAGTGATTGGAGATGCTCCTTTTTGATGGCATTTCAGTTGCTGGGTGTGGAAGGACCAGATATGAAGGGCAACAACTAGACACCAACTTTTTAAGCAACATCACAATAAGCAATGTGCCTTAGCTTTCCTTCTGTCCAAAAAGGTGTTTCATTTTCTATGTTCTGTGTTCACATAACCGCTTGCATGTGCACATTTTGTCTTGCTGGGAGGTGCTTTCCTCTGTTAAACTACAGTTTTAACTCTGGCCTCAGTCTTCTGCGCCTTCTTAATTTTTTGCTAGCGTTCACCTTAAGTCGCGTACAAACTCACGCAGATCTCCACTTTTCTACGTTTCCAGCTGTCACATCTTCTCTGCCTTCGTCATGTCCACCACTGCATCCAATGCCTTCAAGTCTGCTGTGTATAATCATTTTAATTAATCTGCCTACACATGTATTTATGTTAGTCGCTCTCCTCTCTTCGATGCCAATTGGCCCTGAGAGTAAATAAGTGAAATGGTAGTCTAATCTAGGTCTGAGCAATCACGCATTATGTTGAGTTTATTTTAACACGTTGGCCAGTAGAGAGTGGAAGGAAAAAAAGCTGCTAAGTGGAGCTCGACATGCCTCTCGACCCCTACACTGGAAAGCAGCAGACACCAAGGCATACGTAATCACTAACGACAACAGAACATGACAAGTGTGAAGTAATTCAGTAACGTTCGTCGCATTAACCACAGTGCATACTCGCTGCTCAGTAATTTATTACCTCATTAGACATTCTTCAAAGAGAGTGTACAATTATGTGTTTTGTTTGAACATGGCACCACAGTACAATGACAATCATTAACCTTGTGCCAACACAACATAAAATGAACTTCTGCCCAGTAAATGCATTGGTTACAGTGCCACCACGGCACCTGTTAAGAAAATAAGCTCAAAATATTAGTGACATTAAGCTGGTACTACATGTTTGTACTCAGTCGACCAATACCTGCTGAAGGAGTCTTTCGATGCGACAGATTCTGCATAGAAAGTTTCCTTCACAGTCATTCGTACTATGTAAAGAATTGTAAGGCGCATCGGCGGAGCACTGTCACATTGGAAAGCACAAAAGATAAAATGAAGGCATCATCGTGGCATTTATACATACTTTCATTAAATTTTCACAATGCAGGAAAGGAAACATATTGATGGGAAAAAGATGTTTTGCCTTGAACATTGCCTATAGTGACATGGCAAGAATCAATTAACACCAATAGGATCTGTGAATTTCCAATTTGCCATATCTACACTGCAAATTTTCATATTAACGCGTCAAAAACACGAAAAATATTTAGTCCCTCCAAAAGTTGTCCATAATTCGCTAAATTTGCTGGCCAGTGGAGCGAAGCCAGATCACAAAAAAATTAACTCAAGGGTGCAATTGTGATCAGTATGTGCTGGCCAGTTTGCAAATCATTGATTATAGTCATCTCTTTCATGAGCAAATACTTCCAGAAAAGAAAATATGGATCAAAGTAAGGTAGAAAGAGTTAAGTCTAGTTAATATGTGCACTTGTCTCCACTAACTACTATCCTGGGCGCTTAATTTTGCCCATGTATGTCATGTAGTAGAAAAGCTTAAGATTCCGGCATGGAATCCAGATATGGTAACAGCATATTTATAGAGGCAAATTCCAATAGCAACCCTTTGCTCTGCAATTATGATGCACGTCATAGGGCTCCAGCAGGTTTTAACATAACTGGAACCTTTTAATATAATTTAATCCATAGCCTAAGCATCAATTTTTCGCTATCAGAGCTCCTCGTAATACACATATCTGATTATACATAAATATCATTCTATAAAGAAAGATTACCACTTCTGATGGGAACGAAGAAGTACAGACAGGAGTTGCAGTAAAAAGATAACTGAATTTATTACCGTGATTAAAGACAAACAAGAAGAATTCAACAGATGTACACACTGCATTTGAACTAACAGAAAAACAGAAAACATACAAAAGATATTGCTTTCTAAACACATACGGTAGACTGCCACTGACATATCCCAACTCCGTGCGGGACAATGTAATATATCGCTTGCTAAACAATTTTTACATTCCCCATAATGTGGAACGTTTTACAGATTTCACATTGCAACTAGGCGCCTCCACTACCAAGCAGATGTGTAGCACCGTTGGTCAGCTCAAACCCGTAATGCCAGCAATTGTTTTGCCAGAAATCCACCCCTTTTTACTGTTTCAATGCCTGTCCTGTGCTATCGGAGTCCATGATTTAAGCTGTATCCTGACTATGCGTTTTTCAAGTGTTAGGTTTGTTCTTCGGTTCTTGGCTTTGACACGTTTGACTTGAGCGTCAGCCACGTGCTTCGTCAATCTTCATAAGATTTCCAGTCCAAAAAGCATCTGGTGTTTACTCATTGCTTGCCGCCATATATTTTTGTCGAAGAAAAAAAAAACTGCCCGAGGTGCCGCCAGTTCAACGTTTCTGAACGTGTGGTGTGAGGTGTAGCAGCGGGAGTGGCGCAGAAGTTTCGGCTGTGATGCCAAGCAAGGAGATTTCCGTCGGAAAAAATCTGAACGCTCTTTGGAAGGCAGTGAACTTACTCCAAAAGGGTGCGTGAATACAGCCTCTCGGGCGGCTGTGTGCGGGTGGATACTCTGGGCATGGGCGGCTGTTCCAGGTGATGGCATGATGCGGTTGTATGCAAAGTGTGAAATTTCACTCGATGACGAATGTGTGGTGGGCCTCAGCAGTGATGAAAACAGCACCACCAATGAGGACATCGATGCAAGTGGTGGGGAGCTTCTACATAATAAGTTTTCATTGTGGAACTTGTCCTTTTTTGTTTCAGACATTATATTTGGTGGCCGGGAGGTCGACTTACATTTAGTTTGACTTACAACAGTAAATACAGTACGTGGCGGAAGATAAAGTGATGAATTGGACATGGCGCACAGGCAATGAACAAAGAACCCGCACTGAGCACAAAAGCAGGGAGCACTGAGAGTAGGAACACGGGCCTCTGAAACACTTCGGTCACCTTGTTGTCACTCTGATAATGCGCAGCATGGACCTCCGGGCGCCAAGCACAATCGCATGTAGTCAGATTGGGGCAAATCAGGGCACAGCGATTGGAAGAGGATGAGGCACAAGAGGAGCACAATATCAGGTTGAGGTGGGTCGAAGGTAGCCTCCAAGAAGGCCAGAGTGATCTCATAGGTGACGACAGTTACCTAGCACAGCACAGAGAGCCTGATGCAGCGAGATGGCCACCAAATCAGAACAAGGTAACTAGGGGTAAAAGAACCATGTGGCTGAGGCGGTTGTAATAGTCCTGCTGTGATTTGTTTCAGGCGAGTAGTCGGAAGCAAGCTAGATGGTCGGCTTTGTTGGAACAGGCAATCACGTCGTGGGAATATTCAGAAAGTAGAGCAGTGAAGGTAGGAAGCAGTGCCCACTGGAAACTGGGGCTCTTAGCCATACAAAATAAAGACTAGGGAGGAACCACAGCGCCATGAAGGGAAGAGTTCGTAGCAAAAGTAAAGCAAGGGAAAGCAATATCCCAGTCAGGAAGATCCAGTGAAACGTATATTGCGAGCATATAGGCAAGAGTGCTGCTAAGGCGCTAGGTAAAGGTATTTGTGCCCATATTGTGTTCGATGGTAGCACGGGCTTTGCATAAGCCGAAAGGTATTACCTTAAATTCATACAGCCCAGCAGGCACAAAAAATGTCGTTTCTCACTGTCTTGTTCATCCATGGCAATTTGCCGATAGCCAGAGCGAAGGCCAGGGGAGGAGAAAAATTTGGCACCTTAGAGACAATCAAGGGTCTCATCATTTCGTGGCAATGGCTACACAACTTTTTGGTTAATCTTATTGAGATGTCGGTAATCCGAGGAGAACAACAATGCGTCATTTTTTAGAGGATAATTGATTAGTCCGAAGGACTGCGGGAAGGCTCAACAATTTTCGTGGCAAGTGTTTTTGCTACCTCGTTGCAGATAATCTGGCACTTGGGGTGGGACATACGATAGGAGTGCCAGCAGTCATGTGGGGCACCACCAGTTTCTATGTGATGTGTGACAGCTTGACCGAGGGCAGCTTTATGCACATTAAAAATGTCCAAAAAAGACGAGAAAAGTGTGAAAAGCAGGGCAGATTAGGCAGGTGAGGGGTCAGTAACTTACATTGTAGTGAGCACGTCTGCTGAGAAAGGGAAATGCTGGCGGGTGGCATCGGGGCCGCGAACTAGGGTAGCATCTATTGCAGCGACTTGGCAACAAGAAAGGCGCGAAAGCATGGTCACACAGATTCCAGATGGAAGTACTAAAGGGCAGAAGCTGAAATTCAGAATTGATATGAACAGTGTGTTTGCTCTGACAGCAGCGAACGTAAGCGGCAGCGCAACGTTGCAGATGAGCAGCAAGCAAGAATAGGTGCAACAATATATTCGCCATCCGGGACTGGCAGGAATGGGTACAGGGCAACAATGGATTGTCTTCAGAGATTAATAGAGGTGAGAAACCCACAAGGCAGTTATTGAAGAATGAGACCTCAAGATGACCATCCTACAAGCAGCTAGTGAGGAGTGAATGTTCCGACTGGAAATCTAAACCGAGAATCAGATCATGGGCGTTCATGTGTCAAACCGCCAAACAAGCTGGGGTGCCGTGACCAGCAGTAGCAACACGTGCGCTGCAGTGTTGCTGCACAACATACAGACAAGATGTCACAGAAATAAGGATATTGAAAAGGCAGGGGTCAAGGTTGGAGCTCATCAAGGACTCATGCACGCCATTATAGATGAAAGCATATATACGGCGTCATATCTGGGGGCTGCATCAGCTAGTTTTCCAGATCGGAGCAAGATGAGGGGACTGTGGAGATTCAGAGCAACATCCTAGAAGCGACAACAAGAGGAAAACTTGGCGAAAAGCGTGCCTATGAGGTCTGTAGTGGAGCTCGTGGTGAGAAGCGGCAGAAAAAGTCTGGGCGGGAGCTAGACATAGGCACGATAGGCAGAGGCATACAACTGGGATAGGCACATGGGCCTCTAGTTCACGTCTCACAATCCTCGCGACTGTGTCTGCGAGGGCAGGCATTTCAGAGAGTGGACGTGGTGGTAGCTGCTGGTCCTCAGAAGAGGTTGCTGCTGTGTTTGGACGCCGAGAAAACAGCACTCCTTGATGGTGTCATTGATAATGCAGACTTGCAGGCAAGCAAATGAAAAGCATTATCCCCAATGTCATTGCAGCCCACGATGTCTGATTCAGTAAAAGAAACAACCACTTTGTGCCGAAGCGCCAGGACATCCAAAGAATAGGTATGCAGCCCTCTGTGGAGAACACGGCACGGGACGTATGCTGTTATCTCGAGGTTAGTTTCCATGCATCAGGTCTTGCAAATAATATGCGTAGTTTTTTCTCATAGGTGTCCCGCGTCATGAGCTTATTTTCCTGTGTTTTATCTTACACCCTGGCACTGCCGGTAAGTTAAAAGATGACATTCGCTGGCATCAGAGTAGTGTCCCACGTGTTATAGGTGACGACCGGCACGTATCAGCAGAGCCAGTCATCAACATCCGTGTCATCAGTTCCAAAGATGCCGGGGTAACAGGGTGACACCATGACTACGAAAGGAGCGCCAGCTATCCTCTGTGGCTCTGTGCCGGTCTGAATACTTCAAGCTTCATGGCGCGATCGTACACCTGACTCCTCCACCAACAATGTTAAGTAGCGAACGACACAGTTATGACCCTGACACAGTGCACAGTCAAAGAACACAGAGCCTGCACTAAGCACGAAAGCACCGAGTGATAAAAGCGGTTATGCGCACCACCAAAACATTTAATTCACTTAGACATCACTCTGAGTATCATACACAGCAATATGAAAAATGAAGACAACATGCTATATACGTTAACAG
Source organism: Amblyomma americanum (assembly GCF_052857255.1). Lineage (NCBI taxonomy): Eukaryota > Metazoa > Arthropoda > Arachnida > Ixodida > Ixodidae > Amblyomma > Amblyomma americanum. The sequence continues at coordinate 70,276,580 of NC_135500.1, read as the reverse complement.
AAAGGTCACATGCACAGAGCCTGTATTGTGGACAAGCCTCAGCACCGTACGACTGCAAATTGCCTACACGTAGCGCATGAAGTGGAAGAGGAGAAATCATGCAGCATCACTTGTACTAGATAAGGAGGAGCTATCACGGTAAAGTAGTAACAAACTCGGCAATTTCCACCCTCACAAGGGGTATTGAACATCGATTTTGTGCAAACTGATGCTGTCAAATAATTGCAGGAGCAGAACGTATGAAGGCTGTGCTCACTGAAGCTTTCCAGATAGAGATAACAACCCTAAGAGAGGAGGGCTTTGATTTCTGGCGCGAATAACCTTCATAGTCCCAGCTACACCAACAAAGCTTAGGCTGCGCTGCAATTTGAGCGAAGCAACGCTCCACGCGCATCGGCCAGCTACCGCGGTTAACACTAAGCATACAACCCACATTGCTTAGCGTGTCGCCTCTCAGTTTGCTATGCAGCTGTCCTACGTTTCACAAGGGGAAGTTTTGGGCCACTTGGTCAGACATGATGTAGCGGAAAAAAACCGTAACTTCAGACAGGACGCAAGACTGAGAAGTGGTCGTACTTCCTGTCTGAAGTTGTGGTTTTTTACTCTACACCCCATCAGTGTGTTCAAATCAAACACACCTATGTAGGCCAGACCGAGATAACATAACTGAGAACACGAACAAGAACACGTCCTCAGCTCAGTACACATTAGAAAGACATCAAGCACGTGCCTGTAACCTAAATAGTATAGGTAACATGTGTACTCTGTAATTATCACTACAACTCATGAAGAAGATACACAAAAGTAGCTACAGTGTTTGAACAGAATACTAAATGCTTTTTTACTGCCTGCAGTCGCCAACACTCAGTTAAGAAAAAACTCAGATAAAACAACTATGACATAGCTATGATCTACCAGCTATGATATAACAACGCTCAAAGTACACAGCTACTACATATGGTACACTTAGCCTAGATACACTTCCGCTAAAAATGATAATGCAGCGGAAAAACAACACTAATACGCTTCTACCATGATAGACTTCTGCTGTCTATGTAGATGGAACATGATGCTCAATACAAACTGCAATCTAATCTTAGCTATTAATTACAATGAAGGAGAGAAAAAAATAAACCCAGACTTCCACACAACTTTCACACATTTCCAGCGGAACGAATCCACAGGCCACATCCTTACATCATGTGAAGCATTCTCTGTGCGGAAAATCTTGAGCTTTTCTGATGGAACCGGAGCAGAGAAGATGCTTGCATGAAGAAACCCATGGCCAAGAAGAAACTTCGGAGTGACCTATGTCACACGGAAAATGCTGCTATTGCTCAGTAAGCAACACGAGTCCTTCTCTACACCTACATTCAAGGATGATACATCTGCCGAGCGCACAGTTGGTGGGAGTTCTCTTGGTGCATAAGCCAACACGGACAATCTGTAGCCCAGCTGTTGAAGTGGCTTTCTGCTGATGAACCACAACCGTTTAACTCGCCCTAAACAGTTGTCAAATAGGAGCGCACTAACATTGTCAATCGGACCATAAATTAAGGCCTCCTCCGCGATGTGACACAGCATGTGTACATTGTAGTTCAGAAACCCAGGTCCATAAAGAACCTCCCACTGCTGTGAAAAATACGTTAGGAGACCTGAGGCATACTTATTCATCTTTGTCGACAGAACATAACTGAGCAGAATACGCATCCTCTCATGAAGGCACAGCAAGTGTTTGTATTGGTTGTCGCCCAGCAAACCGGGTAGCACCACAGGGCTAGTGTAGAGAATGAAAGACTTAACTCTACGGCCTTCCATCTGTTCAATTCATGAATGCCTCTGGGCTGCCAAGTATATTGCTGCACTACTAACTCCTGTAGTGGCGACATGCCGCTGCTAAACTACATTTCCTGGCAGTTGGCAAGCCTTGAGCCATCTCGGGGATAGATGCTTTGTCCTCTTCATTTCTCGTGCTGCCTGCTGCCTTGCGCGTCCCAACATCTTGCGCGTATAAGCAAGTAAACCAGCCCAGCTTACGTCAACCGTTTCTCGGTGACAATATTCTAACGGCAGACTAGCTTGCTGCAGTCTTTCACTCATAATGCTCTGCGGGTGCGCGCTGAGACGATGTGGCAATGGTCCGGATGTCCATGACTGCAGCAACTTACGAAGCATTCCCAAGTAGACCGTGTGCATGCAATCCACCGGAAAGTGTTTCACCATGTACACATGCATCTCTGAAAGCGGACGTGCAGCGTGGTGATGGCCAGCGTCGGTCATTGAGCGGAAAGAATCATCTCTGCGATTGATTCCTGAAAGCAGCATACATTGGGAATGTTTGCCTGCGCCAAATGTTTTCTCTTTTCTGTGTGAATCGGTCAAAACCGTAATAACCAGTGTGTCCCTTGGTACATTTGGCATAAGAACAGGCTGGTGCATCACAGATTACTGCAGCAGAGGAAACACTGTGACGTACAAAGTTGATGATGACAACGGAAGCTTCCATACTTTTCATTTCTTACAGAGATGGCCGCAAAAACTATGCAATATTTGTAGGGTTGTTTTTGCCATAACAGATAGAGACAACTAATGGTTGGCTGTCAACTGCATTCGCCACTGAACACAGCAAACCCAGAAGCCCAGCGAAGTGCTCTTGAATATCGGTAATCCGTCGATGTTCATGTGGAGGTAAGCTTTAGTACCTGCAGCATCGCGAAGACAGTTCTTCACTCGTTCAATAGTCTGACTTCGTAGGCCAAAATACACGGAGACGTTATGAACATCAGCTTTTCGCTCAGTCGTCAGTAATGTTCCAGCGTCACGAGGTAGCGGATGGCCAATTGCGACGCAAAAGCAGACAGAGGTCATTAACTGCCGAATGGATAAGGGAATGCTTCCGAGCTACGTCCGCTAGATCTCGTGCAGCATCTGTCGTTGATGGGCTTGCTTCTGTGCTTTCTTGCGCGGTAGACGGATGCTCCTGGGACTACCACAAATATTCGGCACTTTCATCAGAATCGGCTGGCGAGTGACAGCATACAGAAACGCCGAATCGTCCTGGGAATGCTTCAGAGCATTCTTCGGGCCTTTTGCTTGTGTCCGCATTGTCGGCAACGATTTCACTTGCTTCGCGTGCCATCGTAGAAGGCCCAAGAACGCCCTCGGCGGGGGAGCAAATGTTGCGATAAAAATTCGCTGTTATAGGTACGAATTGCGCACAAAAGACACACAAAGGAAAAAGCACGAGGGAGACTGAAAGAGCGCTCTTTCAGTCTCCCTCGTGCTTTTTCCTGTGTGTGTCTTTTGTGCGCAATTCGTACCTACAAAAGTATGCACCAACTCGCCCAACAAGAAGTTCTTCTTAAAAATTCGCTGACCTCGCGATTCAGCCGCCGGCATTTCTGCCACTTACTGGCCATTCCAAATGAGAATGAGTGCGATCGAGAAGGCTCAAGCGGAGCATGCAACGAGCTAGAGCTCTTCGAAGGTAGGTGAGTCGATAGGCTCTTCTGCTTAGCCGGCTCAGTGGTGAGTGGCTCGCGCGAAAAAATAAAAGCGGTGGAAGCGGAATTTCGGAAGTACGTGTCGGTGGACTGAGGTGCCTGGGAAGCGAAATTAAGTGGCAAACTGAAATTCAGCTTTGGAATGTTTTCGTGCATTGTTTATGCTCACAATTAATGAGCAAAATTCAGGTCACTCGACTGCACGGTGATGGCGGTCGTAGGCGGACTTCTGGGAAGCTTGTGAGGCACGGAGTCGACTACGGGCTCTTTGGCGCGCTAGCGAGGCCTGGGCGATGGCGTCCTGAGCGTAAGCAGTGGTGACGACTGAAGAAGACGGCATGAGTATGTCCAAAGCCAAGATGGGGTGCCGACCAAACAAAAGGCAGAAAGGGGAATTGCCGGTTGTGTCATGCCTGAAGAGTTATTTGCAAAAGTCACATAAGGCAAGGCAGCGTCCCAATCTCGGTGGTCTGGCGAGACGTACATTGCTAACATGCAGGTGAGCGCGCGGTTGAACCGTTCCGTAAGCCCGTTGGTTTGTGGATGGTAAGCTGTCGCGAGCTGGTGCTGCGTGGCACAACAACGAAGAATGTCATTAATCACTCGGGACAGAAAATAACGACCACTGTCGGTGAGCAGTTGACGAGAGGCGCCATGGTGAAGAATGACGTTTTGGAGAAGAAAATCGGTGACATCGGTAGCGCAGCTGGTAGGCAAAGCACGCGTGATGGCGTACCGAGTCGTGTAACCAGTAGCGACAGCAATCCACTTGTTGCCGGAGAGGGTCCTGGGAAAAAGGCCAAGAAGGTCGAGGCCAACACGGTGAAAAGGTTCCAGAGGTACGTCGATGGATTGTAGGAGACCGGCAGGCAAAGTGGAGGGCCTTTTCCGACGTTGACACAGGTCGCAAACGGCAACGTAGCGCTTGACGGAACGATACAGGCCAGACCAAAAGAAGCGGCGCCGCACTCGAGCGTACGTGCGGGACACGCCAAGGTAGCCGGCTGTCGGCAGATCGTGCAATTCTTCAAAGGCAGAAGAGCGTAGATGTTGGGGTATGACGAGCTGCAATGGAGGACCATCGGGGTGTAGATTGCGGCGATATAAAATTCCATTCTAGAGCACATAAAGTTGCAGAGACGGAGATCGATTTGCAGAGTGGAGGCCATCAAAGATAGGGCGTAAAGATGAGTCGTGGCGCAGTTTGGTGGCGATGTCGGTGAGAGCAGTGATAGCTAAGAGGCAGGGAAGGGTCTCAGCGTCTTTTAGGTCAGGTGGCTCAACAGGGTACCGGGATAAACAGTCAGCGTCCTGGTGGCGACGACCGGACTTGTACACTACAGAGTATGAATATTCTTGGAGGCGCCAAGCCCAGCGACCATGGCGACCAGTGGGATCTTTTAGTGAAGAAAGCCAACAGAGAGCGTGGTGATCAGCGACAACAGCGAATGAGCGGCCGAACAGGTACGGGCGGAATTTAGCTACAGCCCAGACGAGGGCGAGACACTCGCGCTCAGTAATGGAGTAATTTTGCTCTGCGGCGGATACTAGGCGGCTGGCATAAGCGATGACACGGTCTCCCTGTTGACGTTGGGCTAGCACGGCACCGATCCCATATCCGGAGGCGTCGGTGCAAACCTCTGTACGAGACGACGGGTCAAAATGGGCTGAGATGGGCGGAGAGGTTAGCAATTGAACGAGGGAGGCAAATGAGTGCTATTGAGCAGGGCCCCAGTTAAAGGGGGTGTCGTTCGTAAGAATGTCGGTGAGGGGGCAAGCGATGCCGGCAAAATCTTTGATAGAGCGGCGAAAATACGAGCACAAGCCGACAAAGCTGCGCACATCTTTCGACGACCTAGGAAAAGGAAAGTCCTTGAAGGCTTGAATTTTGACTGGATCTGGGCGGACACCAGAAGCATCAACCAGGTGTCCGAGAATAGTGAGTTGGCGGCGACTGAATTTGCATTTCGATGAGTTCAGCTGGAGTCCGGTGTTACGGAACACTTTCAGAATACTGGAGAGGCATTCGAGGTGCGTGTCAAAAGTAGGTGAGAAAACCACAACATCGTCAAGGTAGCAGAGGCAGGTCGACCACTTAAAGCCGCAAAGAATGGAGTCCGTCATTCGTTCAAAGGTAGCCGGCGCGTTACAGAGTCCGAATGGCATGACTTTAAATTGGTATAAGCCATCAGGCATCACGAAGGCGGTCTTTTCGCGGTCTTTTCATTAACGGTAATTTGCCAGTACCCCGATCGAGGATCAATTGAAGAGAAGTATTTGGCACCGTGTAGGCAATCTAATGCATCATTGATCCTCGGTAGAGGATATACGTACTTTTTTGTCATGCGGTTTAGGTGCCGGTAATCAACGCAGAAGCGCCAGCTGCCGCCCTTCTTTTTTACCAGGACAACTGGTGAAGCCCAACGGCTTGACGAGGGCTCGATGATGTCTTTTGCGAGCATCTTATCCACCTCTTGATTGATGACGGTGCGTTCAGCGCTGGACACGCGGTACGGACGTCTGTGGATAGGACCGGAATCACCAGTGTTTATGCGATGCGTCACTACAGATGTATGAGCCAAAGCACGGACAGCAAAGTCGAAGATGTCGCGAAAAGATAAAATGCACCTCAGATCGCGAGCTTGCATCGGCGGTAAGTCAGAAGAGATCATGTCGGCGTAGTCGTCCGCTGGTTCCTCAGTTGATGTGGCCGCAGGCAACAGGCTTTGATGAGTAGAAGGTAAGCAGGTGTCCACGACTGATATGAAATATTCGGCAGCCGGGCAGAGCGTGGTGAGTGAGATGCCTTGCGGGAGCGGTTGGATAGACGAGCCAAAGTTCAGAACCGGAAGGTACGCTCGGTTGGCCGACATTGTACAGTGTGCGCAAGCGCATTACTTCGGGAGAGGGCGACGTCAAGGTCCGGAGTGACTACGTAGGGACCATCAGGAACAGGAGGAACAGATGAGAAAGAAATGTAAGTGGCGGCTTTAGTCGTTAGACGGACAAAGTCGACAGCACAAAGGCGACGTACAACTGGGGACGGTGACTCAGCAGAATGGGGAAGGTCAAGCTGGACAACACCTGTGGCGCAGTTGATGAGGGCTCAATGCTCAGACAGAAAGTCGAGGCCAAGAATGACTTCATGAGGGCACTGGTCCAGAACAGAGAATAGAACGGATGTATGACGGCCGGAAATGGTCATACGGGCTGTGCATAGTCCTACCACAGGAGGCGTTCCGCCGTCGGCAACGCGGAGAACGGCTGTAGGTGCAGGGGTCAGTACTTTTCTGAGGCGGCGTCGGAGGGCTAAACTCATGACGGACACGTGCGCACCCGTATCGATCAGGGCTCTCACAGGGACTCCATCGACATTAATAGCGAGCAAATTTTGGTGGGCGCGGAGAGCTAAGCGAGGATTTTGGGACTTTGGTTGTACTGCAGCATCACCTCCAGACACTGCAGTGTCTATTTTTTCGATTGCAAGCGTACGTAGGGGCCAGCAGAGGAGCGACGGCTTAGGGGCGAACGAGACTGCCGACGCAGGGGGGACGGCGAGCGGCTGGGGCGGGAAAACTGGCAGATGAATGTAGCACTCTGCCGGGCTGGAGGGGGTGTGAAGTGGCTGCGCTGTTCGTCGTTGCGGTGAGAGCTCAGAGGATTGTATGCGCTACGGAGGGACCAATAATTGCGACAGTGACGGGAGATGTGGCCAATACGGTGGCAGAGGAAACAAATGGGCCTGTCATCGGGTGTCCGCCAGTCGTTAGGGTTACGTCGACGTGGAGCGAAGTAGGAAGGTCGGTCAGGAGCAATGGCAGTGATGTCGGGTGGGAATGAACGACATAGAGGGCTGACGGGTTGGGGGCAACATTTGCAAGCTCTGGACGGACGACAGCTTGTACCATAGAGATGGTGGGCAAGTGGTTGTCGCCACCACGTAGGTGCAGGAAGGCAGGGGACATGGCTTCGAGTTCGCGTCGAATGATGCGGGTCACATTTTGTGGAGGCGCAAGAGTTTGTCGGTGCAGCAAGTCTTCACACGAGGAAGCGGCAGCCGTGATGGGGAGGCGTGTGTAAGGCTGGCTAATACGCCAGCTTTTAGCTTCCTCTAAGCGCCGACATTCCTTAATAATGTCGTCGACTGTAGTGCAATTCTTGTAGATGAGCAGGTTGAAGGCATCGTCGGCGATCCCCTTCAGCACGTGATCCTCTTTGTCAGATTCGGGCATGTTATTGTCAACTTTGTTGCAGAGGGCCAACACGTTCTGAATGTACGAAACAGGATTCTGTAGAAGTTTGAGCTCGGGATGCAAGGTCCCTCTTAGCGGTGAGTGTTCGGCCGAGCGGCCGTCCAAACAGGTCGCGCAGTTTCTGCTTGCAGACGTCCCAGCTGGTCAAGTCATCTTAGTGAGTCTCGTACCAGACTCGGGCGGTGTCTTTTAGGTAGAAAATGACATTGGCGAGCATAATGGTTGGATCCCAGCGGTTGTATGTGCTCACGCGTTCATACATCTGGATTCAGGCGTCCACGTCAACGTTGTCGGTGCCATAAAATGTCCCAGGGTCACGAGAAGCAGAAAGAACGAGTGATGGCATGGCCGATGGTGGTGTTTTCTGGCAGGCGTCCTGGGTAATGAGCGAAGGCACGTGTCGGCCGCTGCGGAGCTCCGTTGTTGGTAGACGTAGGGGAAAGGCGCACTTCCACCAAATATGTTGCCGGGAAAGAATATTTACAACTACGTACACCAGCGAAAGAACAGCTACGAGCGGCACTCAGAACAAAGTCAGAACTTCGTTGTCGTCTTTGTCCACCCATTCACTTGCTCAGTCTCGTCGTCGTCTTCCCGCTTCAATATGAATAAACTATTAGCGCTCAACTAAACTGCATGGCAAAGCGTCACACAGTAGCAGTTCAATGCGCGTTATTCACCTTAGTGCGTCTGGCGCGCGCCGCCGTGAGCTGGTGCCACAGTATGTCCTCGCGCCCAATATATATATATATATATATATATATATATATATATATATATATATATATAGCCCTCACCGCACCACACCCGTCGCCGGGCCGATTCTACATGTTACCGAAAATCCACAAAAAGAATAAAAAGAATAATCCTGGCCGCCCTATAGTATCCGGCATCGGCACGATTACAGAACCAATTTCCAGTTACATTGACACACTAATTAGGCATACTCCAACAACACACGCATCATACATACGCGACAGAAACCATTTCCTTCGCGCAATAGCAGGTCTCAAATTCCTGGAAGGAGCCTTCCTGGCAACACTAGATGTAGTCTCTCTCTACACAAACATTCCTCATTCCGATGGCATTAAATCTCTGGTCAAAGCGTATGAACAAAACAGAAAGAAGGAAACCCCTACCCCACGTGTTTTAGAAATACTGGCAAAAATCGTACTCGAATACAAGAACTTCGAATTTAACAATGAACACGAGAATAACTAATTTTTTAGATAAGCATTCCGTTTTATCTAATGATCAGTTCGGTTTTAGACCAAAAAGATCCACTGAGTTGGTACTGCTCAAGCAAAAGGAGCTCATCATAAATGCATTTGAAGACAAGCTCCTTGTCCTCGGAATTTATATTGACTTTTCCAAAGCCTTTGATTTAATCAGTCATGACTTGTTAGTAAATAAACTAAACCGCTGTGGTATAAGAGGGATTCCTAATTCTTTGATACGGTCATACCTTCAACATCGTAAAGAAATTGTAGCACACAATGATGTTCTGTCTGATGGCCAATACATAAAATCGGGCGTGCCGCAAGGCAGCATCTTAGGCCCTTTGTTGTTTTTAGTTTACTTAAATGATACATTTTACACTAAGCTACCGGTGAACCTTACTGCCTACGCTGATGACCTTACGGGGCTCATTACGGGTAGTAGAGATGATGACTTATCCTCTAGAGGTAATGAGCTTTTGCAATACATGTGTGAGTGGTCGCAGGAAAATTACCTAAAGGTGAACACAAGCAAAACTAAAGCCATAGTATTTCGAGCGAAAAACAAAGTTGTAAAAGATATTATGCTTAGGTTTGCGAACAACTATATTGAAATCGTGCGTACTATCAAATGTCTGGGAGTAACTTTCTCGGAATCGCTTAATTGGGATATCGAAATTAATAACGTACGAATAAAAAATAAACAAAGTGAATGGGGTGCTATGTCGTCAACGGTATGTGCTATCAACAAGAATTAAACTATTATTCTACAACGCTTTCTTAGTTCAAATACTGAGCTATTGCCACACTTTCTGGGGCACAAGTACGAAGCATAATTTATCCAAGATTATTGTTACTCAGAAACGTGCGATAAGATTAATTGCTAACATACCATGGTATGCCCACACAGAAAGCTATTATTCCGAGTTTAACATCATTCAAGTGCCTAATCTTTATGCCTTCAAATTAATTCTTATGTACAAGAATGCTATTAGAACAAACAACGCCGATATGTTAATACTATTCAACCTTCAAAGCCATGTGCCCATGTACAATGTACGCCGTTGCACCGCCTGGTCTACACCATTTTGTCGGACTGTGTACAGATTTCAATCAAGCGCCTATAGACTTCCCTGTTACCTTAACACACTTGAACGTAATAACACCTTACTGGAAGAAATATCCAAAAATAAGTTAATTAGTGTTTTGCCGCTCCTGCATTAATGTATGGTGTCAATTTTGTCATTTGTCAATTTTGTCTGTTGTTAATTTTGTGCGTATATTTTCTTACTTATCTCTACTGTATTTTTGCCCTTGTACATTCACAAAATTTGCAATGTATTCCAATGTTTCCTGTATTTCTCTGCATTTGTCATGACTAAGCTGTTACCTCGTCATACTGTCATGTGGGGCGTAATGGGGCTTTTTCAAGCCGCTGCATGCGGCTTTTACCCTTACGTCCGCTCTCATTCTGTATTCTGTGGAAAGAGAGAAATAAAGATTATTATTATTATTAACACTATTTTCAAATTAATGGCACAGCCATGGGTACACGGATGGCACCCACCTACGCCAATATCTTCATGCTTAGTATTGATCCAAATTTCTGAAAGATTGCCCCATTAATCCCACCCTATACAAACGCTACTTGGATGACATCTTTTTAATATGGACTGACACAGAGCAAGAACACATATGTTTTATTGAAAACTTCAAACTCGTCCACCCCAACATATCTTTCACTTACACGTACTCCAACACCACAATTAACTTTCTAGATGTCGAGATTTCGGTAAACAAAGGCTCACTTACCTCCGGTGCATATAGAAAACCGACGGACCGCCAACAATACCTACACTTCCAAAGCTGCCATCCTCGTCACTCTAAAACAAGCATCCCATACTCTCAGGCACATCGATTTAAAATAATATGTTCTCAAGACGAGGACTTCGTAAAAAATTCCAAACGCATGCGAGAAGTCCTCATTAAGCAACGATACCCCCCCGCCATTTTCGACGATGCCATTGAAAAGGCATCTAAACTCAACCGAGAGCAAATACTGGAGGGATGTTGCTACAACGAGGAAACAGACCACCGGGCAAATCTCGTACTTACCTTCACCAGTAACCCGCCTAACGTAAACAAAATCCTCAGAAAACATTTCAACATCCTCGAACAAAGCGAGCGCCTCACCAAAATTTTCACTGCTCCCCCTGACACGGTCTACAGACGACCAAAAAACATTGAAAACATTCTAGTACACTCAAAAACAAATAACCAGCCGGTTTTGGGGTGCCGGTCCTGTGGGAAAAGTAGATGCCAGGTCTGCAAACACATACAAACATCAAGCTGTGCAGTAAGCACAGCTTCAGGCTTCAAATGGGAAATAATGGCAACTTTGATTGTGATTCCTGCAACGTAATATACCTCCTAGAATTCAGTGTGTGCAGTATGCAGTACATTGGACAAACCGTCAACCCTCTACGAATTTGCTTTAATAACCACCGCGCGCATATCTTATCCCTACCCAACCATCCCTTGTCAAAACACATTAATGAGCGAAACCACCCATTTGGTGCAATTAAGTTAACAGTCCTACAGGGTGGGTTCCACAACACCCGGGGAAGAGAACAACGCGAGTCGTACTTCCTTTACAAATTTGAAAAAAATTCTTCACGGCATTAATGAAAGTCCAGGTGTATTGTCCTCAATCCGCCCCTTGCAGGGCTGTTGCTGACATTACGAGAGCCAGCTTGACATACCTCGGTCGTTTCTTGCCAGCGACATCTTTTTCAAGCTCACACAAATTTCTTCATTCCCTACCCCATCCCGCCCCTATCTTCCCAGTTCGATTACCTTGCCGACGGGGTGCAATTGAAGAACCCTTGCCTACGTGATCACGCCATTCACAATTACCTCCCACACGACACTTGCCCGAACTCGGATGTTTTTCCACTTTTTTTCCTTTGTGGGTGTTTTCAGGCACAGTGCACGTGTGTGTAGTTAAGCTCACGGCGCCGCTGATTCGACCTTGACTCGGGCTGCCGAAATGGTTCCAGATGACGGAAGTCTCCTGTCCTGTCTGCATTTTATTCTGTTTATTTCTTTACTTTTTCTGGCCAGGGCACGCGAGTGCACGCATCTCTAATTTTTGCATGTTGGACAATTCGGCCACCGTCTGTTTCTGTACACCTTTCTCGCTTAAATGCTCCCGCCATAGTCATTTATCCGCCACACGACACTGGCATGAGCTCGGATGTTTTACTGTTGTGTGTCTGGGTGTTTTCATGCACAGTGCACGTGTGTCTAGTTAAGCGCACGGCACCGGTGATTCGGCCTTGGCTCTGGCTGCCGAAGTGGTTCCAGATGACGGAAGCTCCGGCCCTGTCTGCATTTTATTCTGTTTATTTGTTTACTCTTTATGGTCGGGGCACGCGAGTGCACGCGTCTTTAACTTTTGTGTGTAGGGCGATCCCGCCAACGTCTGTTCCTGTGCACCTTACACGCCGCCGATCTGTTGACTTGATGGGTAGCCATTATCCCCTCCCGCTCCGTGTTTTCGCCTTTTTTTCCTCGTCCAGGGTCGGCTCCCCGCGGCTGCGGGGTGGGCGGCTGGGGACAGCGCGTTTTTCTTCTTTATTTGTTCCCCCTTTTTCCCGTTCTATCTGCATCTTTTCTGGTATTCTTTGCCTCCGTTTGTTTTGTTTGTTCATGTGTCGTACATGTGTGCCAGTGCTAACTCCTTAAGAAGAGGAAGAAGACCCCTGTAATCGCAGTCTTGAGAAAGGATAGGCTCTGCCCGAAACGTCGGCTCAAAATAAATCTATGGCTAAATGAAGCGTTTTCAACTTTGAATTAAACTTTGAATATATATATATATATATATATATATATATATATATATATTGAGACTGTAGAAGACGAAGCGAGCTGTTATTGCCACTCGCAATTACAGCGGCCACTCCTCCGAAGACGAAGATGAGTGATGATGAATATTTACAGAAGACGCGTGGGTCACGCAATCTGCTTACACTTTCTCCTCCTACGGACGAAAGCGACCGGCCCGGGCGCACCCTGGAGCGAAGCAGGGCGACAAGCGAAGGGCTTTAAGCGCGACACGTGAACAATCTCTACACCGCGACAACCTCGGTCATTGGCAGGATGAACAGGGGGAGCGAGATAGTTCGCGTGGGACGTTTGTTCGAGTACAGAGTACGGACCAATAAAGCGGCTGAGAAATTTTTTGCGCAAGCCGGGGGTGCGCACGGGTGTCCACAGCAACATTTTAACAGAGAAGAATCTCACTGCACGGTGTTTGAAGTCGTAGGTGCTTTTACGGGAGGCTTGGCAGGCGTCAGTGTTCAGGCGGGCAATGGGGCAACAGGAGGCAAGACTGGAAGTAAATTTGTCGTATTAGAGTCCGGAAGAGGTTGTGGGGCAGAGAAGAAAGATGTTATCAAGATGGAAGGACGTTATTTTCACCAATGTATTCACCCGACCAGATGAGATTTCGTCGAACCTTAGATTTCATTTTTTCAGAAGAAAGATGCTTCGAGAATGAAGGTAGGGGGCGACCATACAAAAGAAAAAACTGGGAAAAGCTGGTTGTTCATTGAATGGCAATATGAGGCCAAAAGAAAGTATGAGGCCAAGTATGAGACGAAAGTATGAGGCCAGTCCTAGGAAAGTGCGCAGGTCTTTAATCCGTGTTGGGCGGTGGAAACGCAGAACTGCAGCAACTTTGTCAGGATCAGGTTTTATGTCCCTGCGACTAACGACGTGTCCGAGAACTTTGATATTAGTGGAAGCAAAGCAACATTTCGTTTTGTTTAATTGAAGTCCGGCCGCGAAAAGAGCACTTAGAATTTCATCTCAGGCGAGCGAGGTGCTCACAAAAAGTCGAGGAGAGAATTACAATGTCGTCCAGGTAGCAGAGACAAGTTTTCCATTTAAGCCCGAGGATTACGGTGCCACTCATACGTTCGAACATGGCCGGAGCATTGCACAAGCCGAATGGCATAACGCTAAATTCATACAAACCACCTGGTGTGGCGAAAGGTGCTCTTTCTTTGTCCTCTTAATGCATGGAGATTTTCCAGTAGCTGGATCATAGGTCAAGACCAGAGAAAAATTGAGCACCTTGGAGACAGTCGAGGGCGGCGTCAATCCGAGGAAGTGTATAAACATCCTTTCGAGGGGCCTTATTGAGCGCGCGATAGTCGACACAAAAGCGCACTGAACCATCCTTCACTTGTACCAGTGCAACAGGTGAGGACCAAGGACTTGAAGAGGGGCGTTTGATGTTGCGCTGAAGTGTTTCGGTTACATTATCTTGAATAATTTTGCGCTCACTTAAAGGCACGCGATACAGGCGGCGGCGTATGATGCGCGAACCATCGGTGTAGATGCGATGTGTAGCCGCCGAGGTTTGTACCAAAAGTTTTGACTGGACATCAAAAGAAGTGGCATGTTTGTTCAAGAGGAAACCAAATCTGCCTTGTGAGCAGGCGTTACATCGTTGCTGATTGTAGCGGAAATAGCTGCAGGTGAAGAATCATGGGAAGAAATGGCGAAGCTTGATGGGGGCGAGGAAAAAAAGGTGACAGGTTTAGCGGTAGGCACAGAAGCGAATTTAGTGCCTGCGCGCAGAAGGATGGGCTCTGACTTAGTCCCATTGACGAAGCGAAGAAGGGATGTGAGGAGAAGACGGGGATTGTGTGTGGCGAAAACCTCCTCAGTACGTACTTGAGCAGAACCAACGGAGAGGACATCTTCGGAGCCGGGATAACGTACGTGGTCTGCGGTGTTGATCAAGTAATGAGAAGGGACAGCAGGAGCGTCAGAAAAGTCGGATTCAGCAACTTTCAGAGCAGGAGGGCAACATGTAACGACAGCTTGCGTGGAGTGGAGGTATTCCCAGCCGAGGAGGGGGGCTGAGCACAGGCGGGAAGTACAGCGAACTCGATGTGGTGCAGGATGGCGTTAATAGTGACGCGTGCTGTACACAGACCGGAAGGGTGCATTGATTCTTCATTAGCAGCATGGAGAGATTGACGGCAGTTAGGAGTGGGCACTTGGCAAAGATGGGAACACAGAGCAGAACTGATGACGGTAACCGCGGCGCCGGTATGAATCAATGCTTCTACAATAGTGCCTTCAACATCAATGGTTAACAGGTTCGACGGTGGCGGAGGAGGAATCGAACGGTGGGCAGGTGGTGTAGCTTTACCTCCGGAAACTTCGCAATTTAGTTTTCCGTATGGCGACCAGGGATCTGAGAGGCTGGACGTAGAGGCGATGAGGAGCGGCGGCGCGACGACCGGACGTTCGACGAGCGGTCTGGAGAGGGCGACGGAGATGAGAAGCGGTGAGGATCCTTGGGGAGAAACGTTGGCCGGTAAGGATACGATGAGTACGTGTCGTTGTGATGAGGAGCATTTGCTGCCAAAGTAGGGTGGTAACCATACGATGAGTAGGTTTCGTATCTGCGGAAGTCATCAAACTGGTAACGCTCGTCGCGCTGACGCCGACAACAAACGCGGGCAACGTGTGCACGAATTACAGAGTAGTAGCAGATATGAAGAGGCGGATGCGGCAGGCCAAACCACTGCATACATTTCGGGTCGCTGGGATAAGGAGGCGACAGTCTGCTGGACGGGTGGCGAATGTGAAGCATACACGGGAGCCGCAGGAGACGAAGCAACCTGGGCATATGTGGGCACACAAAGGGGTAAAGATGCTTGGGGTGCCGCGGGGCGAGGGACGGCAGCGAACTCGTCCTTGATGAGATCACGCAATGGCGAGGTCGGAGGCCGGTGCTGATGGGATTCCACCGGCGGTAAGCTGGAGCCGTGGAGCTCCTCTCGGATGATGGATCGAATGAGAGAGCTCAAGTCCACATCGGTTGTAAGGCGGGGGTCTCAGGCGTCTTGCAAACGGAGTGATTGGAGGTCGTAAAGACGGTGACATGTGGTGCGGATATCGTTGACTGAGCTAGGATTTTGGCTAGCAAGCGTGGTAAAAGCAAATTAGCCGATGCCTTGAAGAATGTGACGGACCCGATCGTACTCAGACATTGCACTGTTAACTGGTCGACACAGGCCTAATAGATCTTCAATGTGAAACGTGTGAGATACGCCGGGCAGCTGGACACGCGCATCTAGCTTTTTTTGTAGATGGCGGGGCTTGCACCAACAGTGCCAAAAATTTGCTGAAGCTGCGAAGAAAAATGGGTCCAATCCGGAATAGTATCCTTGTGATTATTGAACCAAGTCTTGGCCACGGCGGTTAAATAGAATGAGACGTGGATGAGCTTCATCGCAGTCCCAAATATTGTAGGCACTGACCTGAGTGCACTGGTAGGGCCAGTCCTCGACGTCATCACCACGGAGACCCGCAAATGTTGGAGACTCGCGCTGAAAGGCGCTGACGGTCCATGTCGGGTGTCCAGATGACAGAGGGGCAGCAGGTGCGTTGGAGCCAGGGCTGCGGGCGGAGGGATCAGCAGGAAGGGAAGCACACCTGCTGAGGCACCGGCTGGGCCAGCAGAAGCGTCACGGCGATGTTGGTCGATGGTTTATATCTGTGGAGATGGTGCGACCAGGTGACGACCGGAACGTAGCTACAGTGTTGCGACGGAGAGGACACAGTATCGAGACGAGCCTCAACGACTTGTGAGGCTGGACGAAGCGAGCTTTTACTGCCACTCGGAATTATGGCGGCCACTCCCCCGAAGACGAAAATGCGTGAGATGATCAATATCTACAGAAGACGCGTTGGTCGCGCACTGTGATTAAAATGTGCGCTTTGCCTCTGCGGATTGTACTCGTTATGGAGAGCGCGAAAGAGACGCGACGACAGAAGTAAGCGAGGAAGAGAGAACACGCTCAAGAGACGCCAGAAGAGGGCGCCGCTTTACTCAAGAAGCGTCGTAACGAAGATGCGGCTATACGAAGTCGTGCCAGGTCCCGGAATGAGTCTTTAACTGCGGAAGAGACCGATTTGAGATCTTGAGAGCGTCAGAATGAGACGCTGTGTAGACTACGTGCCGAGGAAACGAAGCTATCGCAATTCAACTAAGGTTAACCAGAGCTAAACCCAAGCCAATGTTTTGGCCCGTCTATAGCAGGGAGGCCATGACCGCCCTGGACGCCATGCTGCCCAACGTTACCGAAGAAGAGAACGTCAACGTTGCCAACTGCCTTCAACGCGCAGAAGCCCGAAAACTTGCCCGATGAAAAATTAAAGACCAGCAGCGGAGCGACGCCAGACGCTATAACCTACGAAGACGCAACGCGGAATACAAGGCAGGATACTAAGCCTGTGTTTCGACGCCCATTCGCCGCCGTAGATGGAGTGAAAAGTTTTTCGTCGCTATTTTGCACCGTTGAAGGTTATTCGTCGGCTAGGTGAACCCTATTGTGAACTCATCGCTGCCGCAATGACTGCATCCCAGCGACGCCCTGTTCGACCAGAAGTTGTGCATGTCGTCCGTCTAAAGACCAACTATGCGCGCTAAAGGAAGCTCTGTTTCCACACTCCATTTTCGCACGATCCGTTTTATTTCTTTCTAGTCGCCTTCTTGTTTTATTGCATTGGAACGATGCATCTCTGAGCGGGGAGTAATGACTTCAATCTTTGAAGTGTTTGTTTGTTCATTCTTGAAAGCTGCGGGCACGCCGCTTAATCGCTTGGTTTGCAATGCAAGACGCGACCAGATTTACCTCGATTGATAGCATCCAGGCAGAGCTGATTCTACGCTGTTCCAGAATGTTCAAGTAACTTTGCACGCCTTGTCTCGAAAGTTCGCTCTCAGCTTTACATTGAGCACGACCGAGAGAGGCGGGCATTCTGTTCAACGACCGCCGAGCACGCTTGTTGCTGCGCCGCCACCGTCACAATGAAGGCGCAAGTCAGCCCAAGTAAAGAGTTTTGTTAAGACACCATTTTCCAAAGCATTTCTGCTCTCTGGACTGCAGTCACCATTTCGTGACAATATTGACACTGTCTCGGCTAATAAACAGCAGAAACTGCTCTTTCTGAGGAGCCGATTACGGCTTGCTGCACATGAAAGACGTTTCCTTGCTTATAAAGCTCTTGTGTGGCCAGTGTTAGAATGTGCTGTAATAATCCGTGACCCCTGCATAAGACCAATATTTACAAATTAAAAAAGGGATAAAAGAAGCTATGAATTTCATCCATAATTCCCAGGGCCGGGCGCATTTGCCCCACTCACTTTCCCAGAAAAAGTGGCTTACCTTTATAGTATTCTAGTGGCTATGATACATGCATGAGGCATTCTCATTTAGTAAAACATTTGTCAACAATTTCTAGAATATGGCTGCTGGTCATGTTGTAAGATAGAAGTCGTTGTCATGTCTAAGTCGCATCTCCAGTTATTGGTGCTTTCCGGAGAGATAATTTACTTGGTGATTTGAATTGGGCCACTGAATTCCTTAAACAAAATGTATTATGCGCTTGTGCGGGATGACACCACTGTGATGTCGTTTTCTAAAGTTTGAATACTTCTGTAGTATGGTCTAGAGAATTTGATGTTGGTAACGTCTTGCCTCTTCCATTTTTGTCTTCCTTTTCTCTTTTAATGCCATTGTGCAAACACGTGTATTATCCTCAAACATGGTCTTGTATTCAAGAACACAGTATTTATAAATATATTAACTAAATAAATATTGAGTGCTGACAAAACAAAACAGCGAACTTATCGAAAATAACAATTCAATATAATTGCAGGTTAGATTGTTAGGAAATCAAAATAAAATAAATTTCACTGAGAGGTAGTTATTTTTTGCAGAATCTGCAATACCCAGCATATATTTCGTAAATTAGGCAGAGGCTGATTCATTTTAGGTGTACTTGTCTGCAAAAACATCTAAATGGCCGATACTGTCTTAGTTGGAAAATGTGGGAGTATATACAGTCTATTAGATCGAACGGATTGATGTCCTGCGATCCAAGCATATTCTATTCATGCGAAAAGGACCAGAAGCACGAAAATATCCTCATGTAGCGACAAGCAGATTTTACTGACGTAAGACTTTCAGTAAACTGGTTTCTGGTGATTACTAGCACTTGGAGCTAGTCTTGAGGTACAAAAACATGGAACATTTCAAGCTTTGCGTTAGTTGTGTGAAGTAGTCACGGTATTAAGTTAAGGCCTTGGAACACAAATTTTCGTAAAGGTAAACGTTTATATCGTTTCTTGAGCGCGAGCACAAAGTTCACAGCGCTTCCAATAATATTCCTGCGTTTAAAACCTTAGGTAAGTCACACACAGCGCTCGCGTAGGTACCAATCATGACTTGCAAGCTTCGAGATTTGGTGAAATATTTCTATTCGTCGCATTTTGTATCTTCGAGAGGTGCACATGTTGCAGGCTATCTGATATTGTCTTAGTCCGTGAGAGTGCTCTGGTTGTCCGAGTGAGCTCGGAAATGCCTAAAATTCTTCGAAGCGCTCTCACACGGCTGTAGTTTGCATTGTATTCCACTCTGGAACATTCCAATGAGACCTTCTTGTCGATTCCGCATCGATGTGATAGGAAGGGATTCCAAATTGTATGTTGAGGTGGGCCTAGGGTGCTGCGCACGACTGCATGAAAATAATAATAAAGCAGCGGTGGGCTTGGTGAAAACCCACTTTTAGTTACCAAGGTTTATGAAAAATTTCAAAAATCATTGGTCGCCACCTTTCACACTTCAGTACATTTTTAGCAGTTCAACCAGAGTGCCGTATTTTATTGATGGATCAAGGTTAAAATTTTATTTTCCGGACCATTATGCTTTTGTAACTCGACAAAGGAATACAGTGAAAAATGTAATTACATACTTGCTCTCTTCGCTCATCGTAATGATAAGATCCTGCGTATCACACAAAGAACATACATAAGCAAACCAGCAATATCGCCTTTTGTGTATATCCAATATGACACCTCTGCAGGCCTCCTTAGCAGCGATAGGTGGTAAGAAATTCTGGCTTTGCACGGGCCACCATTCCACACCGTACTTTGCAGCGTTTAACACAAAAACAATATTTAGGGAGGCTAGCCTAGCAGTGCTGTTAGAAGCTATTGAGTATTGAATGGGATGTGAAAGGGCTTAGGTTAGGAGGACAGACGCGTATACAGTGTTAAAGGACAGGTACGCAATATACAACCGTGCATTAGCGGACCGACGAGAATTAGGTGTGGGATTCCGTATCAATCAGGATATAGCTGGTAACATGAAAGGATGGTAGGCATCGATATTAGGCACATTAGAGATACAAACAGAAAGTAGTACATGCCTACGCTCCATCTAGCTATGATTACTGAATTGTAATTGTAGAGAGCTTGTATGAGGACGTGGAATCGAGAATGATAAAGGTAAAAAGAGGGCGCTTTACTGACGGGCGACTGCAATGACAAGATACTGGAGAAACAGGCTCGAGACTTGGCAGTTGGCGACTATGGCACAGGCTCTAGCAGTAGCAAAGAATTGTTTTGAAAGGGTTTGCAGAGACAAATAATTTACAGATCATGAACACCTTCGTCCGCAAACGAGAGAAGAGGAAATAGACGTGAAAGAGCCCTAATGATGAGACTAAAACTGAAAGAGGCTTCACACTCTGCACCCACCCTGCCGTGCCATCGTGCATATAGTGAAGGTCCTCGGAAAGGTGCGTTGTAATAACCACAGGCAGAAAAGGTATCTAGTTAGCCTAGACATGAAGAGGGAACAGAAAAAAACTAGTGAAGCGGAAGCCCATTCAAGAGTTAGCAGTTGGAGGGAAACTAGAGGAATTCTCGATACCGTTGAACAAAAGATATTCGGCATTAAATGAGAGCGACGACATTAATGTTCAAGCAGGGAACAATAATATCAAAGCTACCATTATTTATTACTCGACTGAACTAGGGGGTAGGTTGGTTCGACAGGACACCAGCAAGCTATCTCAGAAAACGAAAGGTTTGATTAAGAAACACCAAGACATGAGGGCGTGTAACTCCACTGATAGAACTAGCCGAGCTATCGAAGTTAATAAACAAGCCCATGTCAGCAGACAGAAAGAGGCTTAATGCAGAGGGAATCGAGCATTCTGTAAGAAACAAGGGTTGCGTAAATGTGGCGAAGAGGAAGCTAGGAGTAGGTAAAAACGTATGTATTCGCTAAGAGAAAAAGAAGGTAAAATTAGAAATATGGATAAGACAGTTAAAGTACCTGAAGATTTCTTCACAAATCTATACAGTAACCAATGTACTCAGGACGTTAATGAGAGAGGAAACAGTGCACAACAGTACGACTTCCCGCCAGTAGCGAAAAAGGAAGCAAAATAAGCTTTAGGAGCAATGCAAACGGTGAAATCAGCTGGTGATGACTACGTAACAGCCAGTTTGGTGAACAACAAAGGGGAGACTGGGCGATAATTACTAGCCACCTGTATACGCAATGCCATATCACCTGGAGCCCATCAGAAGCTTCGAAGAACGCTAAAGCAATCTCCTTCTATAAGAAAGTGGACGTCAAGGAGTTGAAAAAGTAGATCGATTAACTTACTGTCCTTTCCCTTAAGGTGTTTATAAATGTAGTCGCTAATAGCACTAGTAGTAACTTAGATATCAATCAACCAAATGACAAGGAAGGCTTTAGTAAAGGGTAATCAGCAATACAACATAATCAAACCAAAAATCAGATAGTAAATAAATGCGCAGAGTATCACCAACTCCCATATAACGCTTTATATATTACGAGAAAGCATCTGACTCAGACGAAACTTCAACAGTTATCGATACATTCTGGAATCAGGGTGAACAAGAGGTTTACGTAAAAACAATGGACGATGTCTACAGTGGGTGAATAACTGCTGCATTCCTCCATAAATGTCAGGAATAAAATTTGCATAAGGATGCGTGTCAGGCAGGGATCACGGTCTCACCAATGCTATTCTCAGCCTGTGTACAGGAGGTATACAGACGCCTGTATTGGGAGCAGTTGGAGATAAGATTTAATAGAGAACACCTTAGTAATCTACGATTCGCTGATGAAATTGCCTTGCCCAGTGACTCAAAAAAATTTCAATTATGGTCAATGCGCTAAGCAGGCAGAGTAGTGTTGTGGGTATAAAATTAACAGGCAGAAAACCAAAGTAATATAATTACGCGAAGGGCAGCCGAAGAATGAGAAGAGATGACTGATGGCAACGAGATGTGTTTTTGGCTGCTGGCCTTGCGCAAGCGCTCCGTCTCGGGCCACTGCCAACTCCGTCGTCTTCGTCACACTACCCGGGGCTGCCGAGCTAGCGTTCCGATCGATGACAGAGACACGCGAAGTGGTGATGGGCTTCAGAGGATGGCGGGACAGGTAGCACAAAGTGGTGAGGTGCTGTGCGCCACGATGAAGGACATGGCTGAATGATTCCCGGCCCGCGAAGCTTCCTGGCGGTAGATCACCAGGAGCCGACGGCCGCGGCCCCAGGACGCGCCGAAAGGCATGGGCAGGGGAATGGTGTCGTCACATGTGGGCAGCGTCTGGGGTGGATGGGGTCGGGTCCTTGCGTCAGGTGCTGGTCATCGTGTCGGGTGGTCTGGGCGGTGGACGGGGGGGGGGGGGGGGGAGAACGGCGAGATCGGTTCGGGTCTGAAAGGCTTGGGCACGGCCGGGCGACACAGACCAATAACTCACGGCCCACGACCAATGCTCCCGCTTGCGCCAAAGCTCCCTGACCAGGATGGGGATGAACTCTGCACCTCACACCAAATGTTACGTGACGGCCAGCTGAAGAATGAGATGAGATGACTGATGGCAATGAGATGGTTTTTTCGGCCTTGCGCGAGCGTTCCGTCTCGAGCCACTGCCAACTTCGTCGTCTTCGTCACAATATGCAATAGTTTCAGAGGGAAGAGCAGTTTACAATTTATAACGTGGCGCACGGAATAGCATGGCAATACGTCTACTTAGAGCAGGTAGTGACCGCAGACCTGGATCACGTGAGTGAGATAACTGGGAGAATAATAATGGTGTAGGGCGCATTTGACAGGCTCTCAGAGATCATGAATTCTAGTTTAACAGTATCTCTTAAAAGAAGAGTAAAAAACAGTTCTGTGTTACTGGTAGTCATATATGGGTAGAAAAGTGGAGGCTTATCAAAAGGGTTCAGCTTAAGAATAACGCAGCGAGCTATGAG
The DNA here is from genome assembly GCF_052857255.1 of Amblyomma americanum. NCBI lineage: Eukaryota > Metazoa > Arthropoda > Arachnida > Ixodida > Ixodidae > Amblyomma > Amblyomma americanum. The sequence goes on along the minus strand of NC_135500.1, from coordinate 70,253,429 downwards.
AAGGAAAATGATAGGTGTAACGTTAAGAGACAGTAAGAGGACAGAGTGGGCCAGCAATAAAAAAAACGAACTAATGACATCCTGGTCGAGATCAAGCATGTAATGCGAAGCAAGATAATCGATTGTCCGCAAGGGTGACAGACTGGATTCTAAGGGAAGGTAAGCGTAGCATTGGGTGGCAAAAGTTAGATGGGCGGATGAAATTAAGAAGTTTGCGTGGTGGTGGCGGCCGCCGCTGCTGGCACAGGACAAGGTTAATTGGAGATATATTGGAGAAACCTTTGTCCTGCAGCAGGTGTAGTCAAGCTGATTATGATTATTTGATCAGGACGACTACGTACAAAGCACAGTTTGAGAGTGTTGCAGTTTATCTTTTTTTTATTCGAGAAGTGTGCCATGAGGCATAGGTTGAAAAAAAAAGGAAGGGGAGAAGGAATGCGCGGTATTGAAAGTTAAAAGAAGCAGTGAAGACCCGTTGCGCTGAGGTAGTCGCAAAGGTTGCTAATGAAACGGTTGTTCATAGTCCACTTCACGTAGTCACTTTCGCGGTTCCAACGCAGGCCCACCTCTCTGAGGAGTCGTTTTTTTATAGCAGCCGTCGCTGGGCACGTCCAAAACAAATGCCGCACATCACAAATATCCGGTGCACCGCTAGAGTGAGGGCACCTCTCAGGTTCTGGCAAATATTTGGCACGCCACCGATGACGGACATATGGTGCCAGAGCCGCCCCTGCCCGAATCCGGCGCACGAATTCCTCCTCCTGCCGAGTCAGACTACGGGGGATAGGGTGCGAACACGGGGGAATTAGAGCGCGCGTTCGCTGGCGCAGAACTTCGGAGTCGGAAACATAGGACAGGAACGCATCTGGGGGAAGATGGGAAGGTGGCGGATCGTCTGATGTATGAAGATGAGTCATCGCATCCGCTTGAATGTTATGTGGATCCTGGGCATGACCGCAAATCCAGTGTTTGCGCACAGGACATGGATACTTTGTGCAGAGCACATGAATTGATTGTGAAATCTGGAATGTACGTCGAACAGCCTTAAGCTGTTGAAGGGCGGCGCGAGAGTCGGTGTAAATACGAACTGTGTTGAATGTTGAAACGAGCGGAAGGGTAGCAATGACATTATAAATCGCTCTAAGTTCCAATGCCAGGGGAGTGCACGTATCCACAGTATACGTCGCGCGAGAGTTGAGATGCGGATGAGATGGACAATACACAGCAGTTACTCCCCTTTGTGCAGAATGTGATGCATCCGTGTATAATATGGACCCTTCAGGCAGATAAGCTGCTGATTCCGACGGGGAAACAGTGCGGCGATTGTCAGTGAGCTGGCAATATGACCACGGAGGAAGTGTATTTAAACGATGAAGTTGGAGAGACTGTATATGAGCTCTATTTGCACCCGTTGATCGATGAGTTCACTGAGTGTATAAAGTTGGGCGAACTCCTGTAACACAGGCATGGGTGTTTAACGAGGCAGATATGTTATGACGCGCATAGCCTCATGATTGATAGCTTCAAGGGAGTCCCACTGTCTGCGGGTGAGACGTTGAAATTGTGCCGGACATACTGGAGGTTAGAGCACACAAACTGGCGGGCCGTAGGAGCACGTGCGCCACCAGAGCGCACAGCCATGCGACGAATCATACATAGAGTAGCGTGAGCCGATTTACGGGTGGCTGTCAGCCACGGGGTGCCAGTACCAGATGTATGGAGGAGTAGACCAAGAATACGAACAGTTTCTACCTGAGGAATGAGAGAATTATGTACCGTAAATTTTAAAGGGCGAGCTTTCCGTAAGCCGGCTTTATTTCCAATGCGAATGAAACATGATTCAGTAGGAGAGAGTGTTAGACCCAGAGGTGGGAGGAGAGATGTCAATACATCCAGCGCGTGCTGAAGGACCGACTGATGGGTAGACGCATCTGGATGACAGCACCACAAGGTTATATTGGCACGGACCTGGCTCGAGCTACCTGCGCGCTAAGCCGTGACGCGGACGAAGTGGTCGCGTTCACGTGAGGCGCACTCGAGCTGGCTCTGTTCTGGGCGATTAAAAACCTCGGCCGTTCTGCGGTCCCCCTCTACGTCTACGACTGTTCTCCGTCTGGCCTGTGACATCTGGTGGAGGTCGCTTGGGTATTCTCGGCTGATGCTCCATCCTTCCTCGGAGAGCCGAAGCACAAGCCCGGTGCCTCTTGTGCGAACCCCCGTCCATCGTGTCAGCCGCAGGCTCCGCGGCTTGTCTCCAGAATTCGGACTCCAGCCTCAAGAGAGCGCACCCATGGCTACGACCCCGGCAGCAAGGTCATACAGCGCCCCGTTCATACCTGCTTCTTTTGTGAGCCTGCAAAATCCCCGGATCCCGAAGCGCTTTCACGGCAGATACTCGGAGAACAGTCGTAGACGTAGAGGGGGACCGCAGAACGTCCGAGGTTTTTAATCGCCCAGAACAGAGCCAGCTCGAGCGCGCCTCACGCGAACGCGACCACTTCGTCCTCGTCACGGCTTCGCGCGCAGGTAGCTCGAGCCAGGTCCGTGGCATTAGAGTTTGCTCGTTTGCACATCACAGCTCAACAAGACACGGACTCCAGACGTTACAACCGGCGCCACAGGGAGGTTACCTACAACATCGGTGACCGTGTGTGGGTTTGGACCCCTGTCCGCCAAAAGGGATTGTCCGAAAAACTGTGCACCGATATTTCGGACCTTATGAGGTGCTTCGTCGTGTTGGAAACGTGGATTATGAGGTTGTTCCACGTGGAACTGTGGCTACCGGTCGTCGGCAACCACGGACTGACATTGTGCATGTAATGCGACTTAAGCCATACTTCTGGCGTGAGAGCGATGACGCTCCACTTTAAACTGTGTTCGGGTTCTGCGTTTTAATTTGTTTCTTTTTGTTCGTTTCTTTTTTAAACATTGTCTTCCTGCTTTTCCTGTTCGTTTTCTGCTTTGTACATGCACTCGCATCGGGACGATGCTCTTCTTTTTCGGGGGACTAATGCCACGGACCTGGCTCGAGCTACCTGCGCGCTAAGCCGTGACGAGGACGAAGTGGTCGCGTTCGCGTGAGGCGCGCTCCAGCTGGCTTTGTTCTGGGCGATTAAAAACCTCGGCCGTTCTGCGGTCCCCCTCTACGTCTACGACTGTTCTCCGTCTGGCCTGTGACAATATCATCGGCATACGCAAGCACGCGGATACAAGGGATGGTCTCTAGGGCTCGAACAAGAGGAATTAAAGCCAGATTGAATAACGTGGGGGCGAGAACGGAGCCCTGCGGCCCTCCTCTATTGGAAGTGAAGTTACCAAAGGGCTTTCCGTGGACACGCACGCTGAAGGTTCGATTTGCTAAAAAGGCGTGAATGAAGAGGAGGAACCGGTGAGGGAGATCAAGAGTTTGAAGGGAAGCGAGAATGGCAGAGTGAAGGATGTTATGCCTTTGTTATGTCTGTAGCGATTACGGTTCGTACAAGGTGAATCTGCGGAGAGTGGTCAAGCACGTCAGCAGCCAAAGTAGCAAGGCCGCCCTCTGTTTCAATTTTTGGACAGAAACCAATTTGGGAATCTGGGTAACAATTATGGGATTCCAGCCACCACGACAAGCGTGCGGCTAGAATGTTTTCATAAAGCTTGCAGATGGTAGGCGTAAGGTAAATTGGAAGAAGGGCCGTGAGAGATACTAGAGGCTGACCTGACTTGTATATTGGAACCACAAAAGAATGCTTGCAGTCTCCCGGCATGACGCCAGAAAGCCACACTTCGTTAAAAGTATTAAGTCGGGCTTGCAAAGCCCTCCCTTCGAAGTTACGGAATAATGAGTTGGGTATGCCGTTGTGCCCGGGAGTAGTAGTAGTTTTTAAACATTCAGTGGAGGCCAGCAGCTCTGCCATGGTGAGGTTCGAAGTAATCCCATCGGAGGGCTCTGTAACCGATAAGTCAGGTGGAGACGTAGCGGTGCAGTCAAGATTTTGAAAAAATTGACGGGCCTTTCGTTGAGCAAATGTGTCCTCATCCCCATTTAGCGCGAGGCGAATGCGCTCTGTGTGAATTGCAACCTGAGAAAGGCGCTCCATGGCGTGAAACACTCTCCAAAAATGTCGATTGCTCTACATAGAGGACAGGAGGGCACACCATGCAGCCCAGCGTTGTCTGTCTAGCCGCTTTGCATAGCGCCGCGCCCGTGCGGTAGCGCGGTGAAGAGTAGGAAGAGCCGATGGGCCATTGGGGTGACGACTAGCGTAAAGATCCGCCTGGCGACAAAGAGCCCACAGATTCAAGAGATGTATTTCCGGGTTTGCGTCGTCTTCATTTACAGTAGTGGTAATAGTGTCAGTAGCGAGAACAGCAGAGAGCGTAGACAGTGCTGAAGAGTGGTTGAATGTAGATAAATGATTGCGCGTACAGAGTCCCATGATGTTATTCGTACTGTGCGGCGTATTTTCCGAAGACGCGTAGGCGTGAGGGAGATACAAATAGGGCTGTGATCGCTACCCAAAGTATCAGAATCAACAGCCCAACGAGGGTTACCGGGGCCTAACCACAAAGTCAAATCAGGTGAATACGGGCCACCTCGTTGGCGGGTAGAAGTATTCGGGTGGTTTAAAAGTTGAAAGGAATGATCCGAAAAGTTCCCTTGGATGTGTGCACCCCTTGAGGAATTCGATGGGTAACCCCACGCAGTGTGTGCGCCGTTGAAGAACGTAGAAAACGAACCCATCCAAGATTGGGAGATGCGGAGCCAGGACGACTATAAAAAGAAACTAGAACAAGGGGTGTGCGTGCAGGTTTTACGAGAAGGGCGACGACCACTTGATGTGTGTTGCACCACCGTGAAAGGTTGAGCGGTGTGTGCGGAACGGAACTGCGAGTATAAATTGCAGATTTACCTGGGCTGAGGGAGGAGGCTGTGCAACGGCGATCAGGGATAGAGGGTGAATGGTATGCGCAGAAACCTAAAAGGCCTGGAAGTGCATTCTGTTCTTGCAGTAGGAACGCCCATGCCTTCATCTTTCTGTCGCGAAGGCGAATGTTCACTTCAGAGGCCTTATTAGCGAATCCTCAACAGTTCCATTTCACCACCATAGATGATGAAAAGCTATCTATGACGAGGCCGAAGAGCTTCCACGATGAGGGATGTTACCTACTTCATGAGCGCTAATATCTTCTCCCCTGTCGGGGTAGTCACGGCTAACAGGTGGTCGGCACCTGATTGTGGCTCAGTGCTTACTCGAGGTGATTCCTCTGATGATGATTGCTCAGTAGTTATTAGAATTCTTCGAGAGGATTGAGAACGACGCTGTTCCCGGCGCTGGGTGAGTTCGTCTAGTCGGCGGCGAGCCTCCGCGATTGCATTGTCTAAAACTGCGTCTTCATCTGTGCTATCCACATGTCATGGATGCACTGGACGTTTTGGCGGACAATTTGATCCGGAAAGGTGAGCCCCTTGTGCATATGTACGCTGGTGAGGGAACGTATGGTGAGCAGCGGGCTCAGATAAAGGAAGTTCAGGGAAGTCGTTGTCGTCACATGCGAGAGCTGCAGAGCTATTGCTTGTGGGAACATCCATTTTTGCAGGCGACTTGTGAAACATTTTCGCTTGCTTCTTCTTTGGACAAGCGGGGGAGCGAATGTCATGGTCCGGCGATTTGCACAGAGCACAAGAAACTGTTGGTTCATTCAGGTCCGCCAGAGCTGCTGGATTAGGGCAGGTATTTTGCATATGACCTTCTTTCTGGTAGTGATAACAAAACATACGACGGGGTCGGAAGGGCTGCGGTTTGTCGATCGCACTGTAGTAGGTAAGGTACTTCGGGAGAGTCAACGGGCCTTGCAGGATGAGCAGGTATGAGCCCCGGCGCCCCATAGGCCGTGCTTGCAGGACTACGTGAGTTGAGCAGCGAATATTTGCGCGTATCTCCTCGGGAGGGCTTGTGCTGTCGACATGATAAACCATGCAGCGGAGGGTGTCAGGACCAGATGCAAAATATATTTCCACCGGGGCATGCTTGCTGTCATCCAGGGGATCCGCGTAACGGCGCACATTTTCTGGGCGTCCATCAAGGACGGCAAGTTTGCCGTGATGGTGTTCGATGCGCGATGGACGACAAACCCGCAGTAATTCGAAGAGCCAAGAGCGTGGTCTATTGTGGCTTGAACATTCCGGGCAGGGATGGCAGTATTATCAAAGCGCAATGTAGAGGCTTGATGGTAACGCGGAACGAGTTCGCAGCAGGCGGAAGAGAGCCTTGACTCACGGGAGGCATCTGTGAAGGAGGCTCAGACGGTGGTGACGGCCCTTGGTGAGAATACTGAACCGGCGCGACGGGCAGTTTCTTGAGGTAGTTTGACGGGCACGGAGGCGGTGGAGCAGTCCGTGTCACAGGCCAAATTCGTAGCATCGGAAGACGGCGCAGGCTGGAGGCCCGGAGGCGCTGACGATTGCGTGGACGTGGAGGCTGCGTCAGGTGGCAACACAGCGGGCATCTCCGTAGCTGTCGACAACCTAGAATCCATGCAGACGTGTAGCGCGGGCTCGCTCGGCAGCGCCGAGCTAAGCGTAGCTTGCCCCTGAGTGTGTCAGTTGAGTTTTCTCACTTGAGAATGCGCTCACCTTGCCGGGAATTTTTCCGCGGGGGCGTCGTCAGCATTCGATCTCACGGAGGGCACTGTCCGACCCACGCCACACGCGAGAAAACAGCGAAAAGCAAAAACACAGAATTAGAAGCAGACACGTAGCAACCCACTAGGTCTTTGTGTTCTTGCTCTCGTCTCTGCAGTTTATCACGAGCCGTGGTCGGCTGCGGCGATAGCATAGTGCTTTCGTGTAGATGCCTGTGAAGCTGTTGTTCTGTTCAAATTGCACTTCAACTGGCCTTTGCCAGAGTATTAATGGGTGAGGAAACAATAAAACACAAAAAACAAAACGATTATTTGATGTGAGACCATATATGAGCAAATATAGTAATTTTTACTAAATTCAATTCAATTCAATTCAATGTTTATTTTTCCAGAAAGTGCCTGAAGGGTCTCCTTGGCTCTCATGCAGCTTGACTAAGGCCAATAAGACCGTTACATAGCAGTATCAGTAAAACACATTATAATTAAAACATACATTTACCTCTAATTTGCAACAGTAATTACAAGTTTTGTACAAAATTCGGAGCACTGAAATTATACCAGGTAAATAACACAAGTCAGACATCAAACAAAGTACACAAAAAACACATTTCAAGAAACGTGGCAAAAAAAAAATTGTACAATTGATTTGCATGAAAAAAAGCACAAGAACAGAACAGAAAAAAAACAAAAAAAACACAAGGTGTAACAAAACACAGTATACCAAGGCAAAGTATTACCACGGGAGAGCATTTACAAAAAACAAGACCTCAAACCTCTTCTATTCAAACCTCAAGTGTGAGTATTTTTGTTTAGTATAAGTGGGAGGTTATGTGATAACGCTTGATACTTATAAAAAGTTCGGAACCGTGGGATTTCCCACAAATCTTTATTTCTTGTGGGTACGTTAGCGTCGCGGCGCTGCAGTGATGCTAATGACATTAGTTGGTTTATTGTAGTAAGGGAGGAAAAGTAAAATGTTTTCAATAGTCGGAATTCATAAATATCCTCAATACGAAGTATTTAAAATGACCTGAAGGTACTTGTTGTAGTGGCCATTGGTTCCATATTGGCAATATGACGAATTATTCGCTTTTATATTACTAGAAGCCTGTTTACATTTCTTTTAGTTGTTGTGCCCCATACTAAAGTACAATAATTTAGATGAGAGGTAAATAATGCTTGATATATCTGAACTTTCGCTTTCAAAGGAAGTATACTGCGGCAGTGTGCTAGAGCTCCTGTAACTGAAGACAGTTTTTTACATAGATAATTGATATGAGTATCCCAGCCTAATCTAGAAGAGAAGTATACTCCAAGAATCTTGTGGTGGTCAACAACTTCTATTTCTAGAGTTTCGAACATAATTGTAAGGTTCGTTTTAACTTCTTTATTCCTGGCGCGAAAAATCATTGCTTTTGTTTTGACAGCATTTATCTTGAGTAGGTTTGCTTTGGACCAAACATGAATCCGTTGCTCCCACATGGCACTGGGTCGATTTCTAAACCACGTTATAGGCGTCATAAATTGCACTCTAGGTATTCATTCCTGGCAGGGAAAACAAATTGAAGCTAGCTTGTGCATAAATAGCCACACTATAGAAAAAAATTCTGTTTGCGACATAAGATATTCACAGATTGTAGCCCGAGGCGTTCTGTATTTTAAGAACAGAGGTTCTATAAAAAGTGGTGTCGGTGTGAAAGGAATACATAGAGGCGCTGTACGAATGACTCAAGCTACGTAAAACGCAACACAGAAGGATGTCATATAATCATGTGCACTGTGTAAGATAAGTACGCGCCATTCGGTTTTTTTGCAGCTGCTGATCCTTAAAATTTCCTGTTATTTTTTCCGTACTTTTTCCAGAGGACGGCAATGCACTCGGGCAGCGCTCAATGCATGCACAGTAACAACATTATCAGTGTTGCCTAACCACTAAAACGACACTATGTTGTTCATACATTGTTGCTCCCCCTTATATACTCGCTCTCTGGGGCTCTCACGCTGAGGACACTTGCACTTTCCTACTGATCCCGCTTATCGCATTTAAATTAGACACAATCCTGTAGGTTAATAGAAGGAAAACCAACGCAAAGGACGAAACCGGAGAACAGGAACACAGAACCTGGGTTCATCCAGCTCTCCACTCTAATAAATCGTGCAGATTAAGCTGCTTCTATCTCTTATTAGACCCAAATAACCGGTTATGATACGAAAAATATTAGTATGTTGCTTAATAGTGTTCTTTTTGCAAATGTATGTTTACATAGATGCAAGACTGGTTGGAATCAGCGGTCAGCAAATACTGATCTGATACCCTTGTCCTACGCTTGTGGCACGGGCCAGCGCTCAACTGCAGTTACAACAACCGCGGTATACGCTAACCGTGGTTCCTGCTGCTCACATGGCGTAACGGACCATGGTAATCACGAACAGAGCTTGGCGACCTCAGCTTGATTAGATAACCAGAAAAATGGTGGCGTCTACGGACGGAGGGCGCCCGCCGACGACCGAGTATGAAAAGAGCACGAGATAACCCGCTTCAACAATACACATTTTTAAACACGAAATCACGTTTCAAAAGCAACCGATTAAAATATTCAGTGTCTAGACTGCCGTCCGATGGCACTTTTATATAAGCTTCGAGTAGCGTCGGTCAGCGCAGTAGCAGTGCTGCACCGCCACATGGTGCTCAAGCTACGCGCTTTAGCACCGTATAAAGAAGATAATGTTCGATCCCTGCCGAATCATGAATGAGGACGGCGGTTTGCAACGCTCACAGCACCGGATGTCTTCAGCTTACCGCAACTGTGGCGCTTGCGAGCATTGTGGTCGAGGGCGCTACACAGGGCGCTACAGCCTACAAGAAGCTCGTCGCTAGGTCTCTCGGTTGTTTCGCATTGAAGCCACAGCGGATTGCGCGCTGGGATTGGCCAACGCTTTAGTAAATGGTCTGCTCATGGTACTGGCATAGTGTCAACCACATTTTGCTCGTAACAAAATAGAACCGGCGCAGAGGCTCAGTGCTTACTGCGACCTGCTGCAGACCCGAAAGGCAAGGGTTCGACCCCGGCAGCAGCGGTCACATATCGACGAAGGCGAAATTCTGTAGGCCCTTGTTCTGTGCGCTGTAAGTGCACATCTAAGAACTCCAGGTGGTCGAAAATTTTCGAGCCTTTCACTACTGCGTCCTCTATAGCCTGAGTCGCTTTGGGACGTTAAATCCCCATAAGCCTTATACCAGCATAAGAAATTAGAGAAATGATTGATTTTGGCGACGTCTTAGCAGGGGTGCTAGCATAGTGTCACAAAGTTCGGCGCATATTCGTGAAAACGGAGCTGGGCTTAAGCAATCACGCCCGTGCGTTGTAAAACAAAACAAAAAGAGGGGAGAAGGAACCCCGGAGAGAGCGCCACCTTGCGCATGCTCCTGCCCTTTCCACACCCCTTGCTGGCGCGGCGCCAAAGTAAACATAGCCACGCAAGGCATCGATTTCTCTAGAATGTGTGAGTAGTTTCTACTCATCGTCGACGGAGAAGGCGTGACCTTGTGCGCGCTAAAGTGATATCCTCTTTTCCTCGCTTTTGCGCCGATGACTTCGCGTGGCGAGAATGACCCGGATTGTTCTGGAAGGTGGTTTCCGCGCTCAGCCAATAGGGTCGCGCGCCTGGCGCGAGAGGGAGGAGTTTGTGCAGTTGATACCGCGTGTGTGTGCGCGCCTGCCTGGCGCGAAGAACAAACAGACGCGGCTGCGCCTATAAATGAGAGGCTATAACCGCTGTCTGTTATTCCGAGCCGCCGTTTAAGCTTCCGAGAAGCGCGCCCGCTCGACTCCCGGGAGAACACTACTCGCGCAGCAACGGCCTAGCGAGGCAACGTGCGCCAGTCTGCGGATCGGCCTCGTCGTAGTCCTGAGGTCGTCGGACTGCCGCAATTCCCGGTGAACAAATTGTGTTTTATTTATTTGTATCTCTCTGCGTTAGTGCACTTTAGATGCAAAAATTTTGTTGAATTGTTATCTCTCTCCATGGTTACTTTGCACGAGTTGCATTGTATTTTTAAATCACTTCGTATCTGCTCGTACGAGTGATTGTAAAATCTTCTGTAAAGTCTCTGCTGTATGAACTTTGTCTCGTTTCGTGAACATTTGGCTCCAACCCATTTTCTGAGTTGCGACCGGCTCAATCTGGGCACCAAGCGATCAACCCCCTTGTCACTTGGTAGCTGGTCTGCGGCTGAGCTTGCCACGCTGAGTCGAGGGCATCTCCTTTGTGACTGAGACCACTACCCCCACACGCTCTAAGGATGTCTGGGAGCGCACGCTAAAGTGCACGAAGTGGTGACACATAGTAGTTACGGTGAGCCAGGCCCCACTGACAGAAGCTGCTATGCGGCTCTAAACCGAGAACAGCTTGTATCGTAGTTATCACTTGTACCAGCCACTCGGTACAGGTCAGCGATCCTCAGGAAGACTATTTTTTACATTCGTTTATCCCAATGCTCAATATATACGAGACGGACATATCATAGGTGGCTTTTCTGACGCTGGTGACAGGGATGGGCAGTATAAAAGGTGTTCGCTTAGCGTCAACGTCCGGAGGTGCGTTGGTGGAAGAAGCGCACTTTTGCCATGCTCTCGGATGAATGATATAGAGAGTACACACAGCGTTATAAATAACTAAGACATCTGCAAGCATTGCTCTGCCGATCGCCATGCTACTTCGTTTGTTGTACCCAAGGGGTCATCGATTGCCGTAACAGAGCAAATGTAAGCTGTGTGAGAACGTGAACTGCGATTAGCGATTACTGCTGTTGAGTTCAGCACTGTAAAGCGCCCGCAGGAGCCCTGCAGCGAACACACGACTCGCATCAAGATTTATATAATTCAAGATAGAGAGAAAACACGGACAGAGCACTGACGAATCGTCCGCTTTCCGCTTCAAGCAAATGTAGTCGCCTAATCATAGATTCCACCGCAAATTGCGATAATTTTTAGAGTGCGTTTCTGATGATGACAAAGTAGATACTTTCAGTGGAAACAACATTGTATGAACGACAAATTGTCAAACAATGAGATACAAGTATTGCCACCACCGGACGTTTTTGCAAGCAATGTTAACTGCTCCAAAACCGTGTTTTTACCAGTGCGGATACTCGAACTGGGCTACAGCGTCATTAACTTGAGCATTCTAACATGGATTGTGTCCGCTTGAAATTGAATACGCAGGGAAGAAAAAATGTACAATTTTCATTACGCATTTTCTGAGCATTACGGACGTCTTGATGCCCTATGAACATAATATAACCACAGGCATAAAACCGAAAAATCAAAATTATCAGAAATATAATTGCACGCAGTTGCCCTTTCTGTCCATTTGTTCTTATGGATTGGAAACAGTACTTCATAAAACGTTTATAGCAAATGGCTATTAAAAATTCTGAGGTCAATGGCGCACCCGCACTGGAGGAATACATACCCCAGTAGCACAAATGGGGCTGTGAACTGCGGGCCCTTGTGGGCCCGGCACGGGCTGCCCATAGGGGCCCGACGTGGGATATGTGCGGGATTTGCAACTCAGCATCGGGGGGGGGGGGACCCTCAAGGGCTGCCCAGTGGGCTTACTGCATAGCCCCACAAGGCTCCGCGCTGGATCCCCTTGGGCAGGCCCGTGCCGGGCCTCCATGGGCTGGCCCGTGCTGGGCATGCGTGGGCTGGCCCGTGCCGGGCCTGCGTGGGCTAGCCCGTGCCGGGCCTCTGTGGGCTGGCCCGTGTCGGGCACCCGTGGGCTAGCCCGTACTGGACACCCGTGGGCTAGCCCGTACTGGGCACCCGTGGGCTAGCCCGTACTGGGCACCCGTGGGCTAGCCCGTACTGGGCCCCTGTGGTCTAGCCGTTCTGGTCCCAGTGGGCTTCCTAGCTGATAAATTGCGGGAAGTCAACAAAGGTAACCCATATAGAACCAATAGCTGTATGCCTTTGAGCCCACAGACCCAATTAGACTTAAGGCCCACCTGGCCAACCCAGTGAGGCTTTCTTCACATCATCAGTATTTTTTGTGTACATGTTACTACTGAAATTACAATGCAAGAATGCTTCTTATTTATTTATTTGTTTTTGCAAGACATTTTGGGCATTCTTGCATACAAAGCCCCAATTACTGGGGTGAAGGGTCCGCCCCCTTCGTCCGAACTTTCCGACCGCCATCCCAGTCTGTCGTCCCTAGCACGAACGCAGCCACTCTGTTTTTGCCTTCCATGGTGGCTGTTGGGATTCTGCGCTGCATAGCAGATGTAAAAGTGAACAAATAAACACACATCAAATTGATATTCAGTATGGTGGACAAAAATCACTTTCAAAAGTATTACAGTCACATATTTCAGGAAATGCTTCATAGCCGTATGCAATGCTACAATGTGGAATGCTTGAAATATCAGCAAATTTCGTTTGCTGTTAATATCCGTAACAATAATAAACATAAATATCCATAATAAGAATAACCGAAAGGTGCATGAGCCATTAAAGGACTATAGACACCTAAATTTATTGCGTGTTTTCTTCTGTCAACTGATGCATTAGATAATAAAATACATGGATTAACAGTTAGTACTTGCCTACAACCACGCTAAATAATTTATAATCGAATTCCTTCTCTCATGCTGTTTTGGCTTCATCGACCGAACGCCGACTGTCGTGAAGTTGATATTTTGGTCACATGATGCAACTAGAAAAACTAATACAATCGCTGATATGTAGCTTTAATTGACTACGACATTTAATCCAGCCTCTTCCTAGACGTGGAATGACAAAAATGGCCTGTAAACTATAATATAACCGATTTTTTATGCCTCATGTGAATTAAACACCAACTACACGTCACAGTCATCGTTCGACCGATGAAACCGAAACAGCGTCAAGAAGAAATTGCAGAAATACTGCACATTGCGCTAGTTGGTGTTGATGCATTGTGGTGGTTCAAAAGTGTAAACACATACGGACCATGTAAGAGAGGAGACACACAAACCAGCGCTGAACTTACTACAGATTTTTTTATTAGAAAGAAGCACGTCATATATGCATACACGAAAAAACAGCGCACATGCGCAGTGTCAACAAGACTCCTAGTGCTAGTACAAGGAAAAACTGCTTTAAAAGTGCGTGAATATCTGCAGAACCACTACCGACTAAATAGAATATTGATTTCTCGAAGCGATAATGTAACAGATGGCATACTCACGCACCCATTACTTTTTCTGATAATATGAAACACCCCAGCTCCTTCTCTGGTGCGCTGGTCAGAATGAGCGAACAAGACATCAGTATCATCAAAAAAATTGTCTACATTTGCACGTAAAACAATGCTTAGCTAGATTAGTTTCTTTAGTAAAGAATTAGCGTGATCCATGAGCCGCACGTTATCGCAGCGGCCAATTCGACCTTGTAGGTAAGGCCACAGGACTGAGGGATTTGATACGCTACGCCAGTCTTACAGGGAACATATCTATTTTCATGATTTTTGTTGCAAGCATTTCTTTGCGCCCTTCCTGCTTTCTTTGAACTGCCGCCCCCACTCTCCAGCTTGTTAGGTGCAGGGAATAGAACCTTTACCTCATGCTTGCTTCCCACTCTTTTTAATCCGGTGCGACCGCGTGTGGACATATGGAAAAACCCACTACCTTTCTTCTCCCTTCTTCCGAACCCTTTTCCAGACCCGAGGTACTTGCAGACGATTTCAGCTCATCGAGGACTTTGTCTGCACTCGAAACGAGAACTGAGTCCAGAACCCAGATTCCCTACATCTGTCTATTTGGGCTAAGAGACTGGGCATCACTTTATGATAAGATTTCTTTACTGCCATGGCTAAGCATCCCGTAACGATGCCACTTTTTGCAAGCTTTGAATGAAAGGACCCGTAATTCAAAACGGACTTTTCACTTCTAGGGGAATACTGCCAACAGACATGGTTGGGATCGAAAGAGAATTTTAAATCAAGGAATTGCAAGACTTTCTTGAGGGACTTCATGTGTGAACCTCAGCCCCGACCAATTATGTGCAAAACTATGAACATTTGACACAAATTCGAGGTTCACGGACCTAGCCAGCACCAGTTAATCATCCAGATATCAGAAAATGCATATGCAATAACCGGCTAGATCAACCCTGCTTAGATAAATGTTACTGAGAATGGGAACTACCTTGGCACCTATGCACACACCCGATTTTTGCATATAAAGACGACCATCCCACTCAACAAACGTGTTACTCAGGTAGTAAGATAACAGTTAAAGAAAAGATCCTGTTGTGATTCCACATTCATTTTGGAACACGCATACATCGCTCTCATCACATAGTGCCCGGCTCTCATTTCGGAGGAAATCCGCTACTGACTCAGAATTAGGTACGAGAAACGGATCCTTTACGCGAAGTGACGACAAATGTTTGCGAAGATAGGTAGACACAAACAACTGCCAAGAATTGTGCTCAGATACGCTTGCCCGGAAAGGAAATTTAGACTTGTGCATCTTAGCACTAAAGAAAATTTCTAGCACCGATTGTTCAGCTTCCTTCACTTTCTTTGCTATACCTTCATACTTAAAACTTCCGAAGTAAAGTCATCGCCTCCTCTGAACATCGGTGCCAGAAATTTTCTTTAGTGTTAAGACGCACAAGCCTAACGTTCCTTTCCGCGCAATCGTCTCTGAGACCAATTCTTGGCAGTTGGTTGTGTCTACCTATCTTTAAAAACATTTGTCATGACTTCGCGTAAAGGATCTGTTTCTCGTACCTAATTCTGAGGCAGTAGCTGATTTCCACCGAAATGAGAGCCTGGCACTATGTGATAGTTTAAGCATAAATGTGGTTGATGTGTTTTATTCTGTTCCACACTTTGAACTAATCCAGTATGTTCAGCAATGTATTACAGAGGACAACAATGAATGCGTGCTCCAAAATGAGTGTTGAATCCTCCAAAATGAGTGTTGAATCATAACACGTTCCTTTCTGGAACTGTTATCTTACTACCTGAGTAACACGCTTGTTGAGTGGGATGATCGATCTTATATGCAAAAATCGGGTGTGTGCATAGGTGCCAAGGTAGCTTCCATTCTCAGTAACATTTATCTAAGCCGGGTTGATATGAAAGCTGAGACTGATCTAGCCGGTTATCGCATACGCATTTTCTGTTATTTGGACGATTACCTGGTGCTGGCTAAGTAAGTGAATGCCGAATTTGTGTCAAATGTTCTTGATGTTTTTGCACATAATGGTTCGAGGCTGAAGTTACCCATGAGTACCCTCAAGAAAAAGTCTTGCAATTCATTGATTTAAAATTCTCTTTCGAACCAAACCATGTCTGTTGGCAGTATTCCCCTAGAAGTGAAAAGGCCCTTTTGAATTACAGGCCCTTTCATTCAAAGCTTGTAAAAAGTGGCATCGTTACAGGATGCTTAAGCATGGCAGTAAAGAAATATTATCATAAAATGATGCCCAGTCTCATAGCCCAAATTGACAGATGTAGGGAAGCTGGTTTCTGGGACTCAGTTCTCGTTTCGAGTGCAAAGTCCTCCGTGAGCTGAAGCCGGCTGCAAGTACCTCGGGGCTGGAAAAGGGTTCGCAAGAAGGGAGAAGAAAGGTAGTGGTTATGCCATATGTCCACATAGGGTAAAGGTTCTGCACCCTGCACCTAACAAGCTAGAAAGAGTGGGGGCGACAGTTCAAAGAAAGCATGAAGGGCGCAGAAGAAATGCTTGCAACGTAAATCATGAAAATAGATATGTTCTCTGTAAGACTGGCATAGTGTATCAAATCCCTGTCATTTGGCCTTACCTACATAGGCCAGATTGGCCACTGCGTTAACGTGCGGCTCATGGAGCACGCTAATTCATTAAGAAAGAATTTAACCTAGCTAAGCATTGTTTCACGTGCAAATGTACGCCATTTTTTGACGATACTGATGTCTTGTTCGCTAATTCTGACCAGCGCACTAGAGAAGTAGCTGAGGCGTTTCATATCAGAAAAAGTAATGGGTGCATGAGTATGCCATCTGTTACATTATTGCTTAGAGAAATCAATATGCTACATAGTGGGTAGCGGTTCTGCAGATACACACATGCTTTTAAAGCGGTTTTTACCTTTTACTAGCAGTAGGAGTCTTGTTGACATCGCACATGTGCGCGGTTTTTTCGTGTGTATATATATGACGTGCTTCTTTCTAATAAAGAAATCAGTTGTAAGATCAGAGCTGGTTTGTCTGTCTCGTCTCTTGGTTCGTGTGTGTTTGCACTTTTGAACCACCACTATGAAATTAAATATTAAATTATTTAGTGGTCGTACATGTATAGAATGTCTAACGCATGGTTTGAAAGAAGAAAATGCACAAGCAAAAATTTTTGTACCTATAGTCCTTTAAATTTGGATGGCTACTCAGTAATTGATAACGGAAGTGCTTAACACCACACCAGGTAGATTGAAAGTTGCTTTTTCCTGCAATTAGATGGTGTGTTCACAAAGTGTCTATAACATTCAGAAGATTCACATGTACTCACCAAATATTGCGCTGTACAGCCGTAGGTTCTTAAATGCTTCTTTTTCGCCCCGCCCCTTCATCGTGTACATAACGGCCACAGGAGTCTTCACTAGTCCTCATAATAAGTTTTGTAGCCTCATCAGCTGGCTCACTCCCAATGAGTGCTAGCTTTTCGATCTGAAATATATTATACAGATTATACAAAGTGAACTATGCCATGAAAACCATACACTAAACCATTCATAATACTCCCTCTTCGAGGAACCATGTGCAAGTCAACAAAAAATCAGAAGGATGTAGAACAGGATAATACAGAGGACTCAAAGAGACTTATGATCACAGTGGTGTGGCTCAGCTTAATGATAACAGAATTCTCTGCTGTCTTCTAAACGCCCATCTTTGCATCATCATATTAACTTCCTTTTAAGCACGACTCAATGGCATACGCTTCCCAAACAATAAGATAAGGGGGAAAAAGTGAAGCCATTACTTTAAGGCCACCTTGAACCATGGCAAAATTGTAGTCGGGAGCTAAATGAGTAATGTAAGAACATAACCGCCAGCTGCCACTATGAACAGCAAGGCTAATGCTTGTGCTAATTTCTTGTAGTAGGCTAGATATTATATACAGCAGATCCTCTTTCAAATACACTTGTACAAAATGAAGCTTTCAGTTGTACAAATCCAAATGCAACATGAGGCAATTTCGAAGTCCCAACTTAATCTGAAGTGGACTCACCATATGTAGAAGGCTCAAATTAAACTACAGCTGAACAAAACACTATGCATCAAAATTATAATAAAAGGAATCAATACGTTGCCAGTAGTTATAGGCACAACTGAAAGAAATGCCATATACCCAGTCGAAAAAAAACACCAGCCCGTTTTTGGTGTTTACACCAAACTGGCTTTTTTTAGACACGGGTTCAGGTGTGACCGTGTCTGGTGCTCCGACCAGGCCAGGATTTTCAGACACGGGTCCTGATGTGGCGTAGTGTGGTGTGCTTTAGTGTGTCCTGGTCTGGTTTTCTGTGCTGTGACCCGGTTGTCTGATACCGGCTCTGGTGTGCTTTGGTTTAGTGTTTCCTGGTGTGGTCGGTGTACCATTCGATTTGGTGTGGTTGGTATACCGTAGAATGTCTTGATTGAGATGCTGTGAGTTTGGACATACTATCGTGAGAAAAATTAAGAGATCCCAGCGAATGCATGCCAAATGGTATAAAACGCCAAGCACTCCTGATGCCGAGTCAGGTGCACTAACATCCATCAATCTCGCTGCGCCGGCCTTGATGGCACGAGCATTTCATCAGATGGCACCTGCACGCAGTTAGGTATAGTGTGGCACACACTCGCAGCATCATAATTTTTCACATGATTGTACACTGGAGCATGCACATAACCACATCATTTCTGTTCTTGCCGAAGACTAAGAGCAAGCACGTATCGTAAAGAAAGAAAACATGCTCACATTTGCACAAAACCATCCTTAGCTTCGTTGGTAGAAAAATTGGCAGAAGAGCCAAGATGGAGGCCCCTATCATCATAGCGTGCATCTTTTCTGACAAAGTCGAATAGGCTGAATTTTCCTGATAGCTGCTTGACTTCAGCTGTGTAGCCACAATGCCTGAGGAACAACAGAACAAAATCACGAATTTGTGTGAAATACACTATATTAATCACAGTGCAAAGACAACCAGCAAATACTGCTATTAAATTTAGCTCAGTGGTGCAAACATACAGTACACATTCAATACGACTTGCAATGCCTCTGCAGTAAATCAACTGTCTTCTGTTTTATAGTAAATCAATGCTACTCACATAAAGCACCCCACTTGCATTAATTTGTTTGAAATCAGTGTCTGGATGAGCAAGTATTTCACACTTTTATTCACACAGTACAACGATGAACATGGACAAGGGGGAAGACACCGAAAAACAATGAGGTGCCTTCTTTTTCCCCTGTTCATTATCATGCTGTGTGAATGAAAATGTGAATTATTGCATTGTGTTTTTCTTTTGTATTCATAGCTAACTGCATATATTTACAACACAGTTGGGTACGCCTGCATCATAATCTGAATTCCTAACATATTTTGGCATTGCAGCTGATGTTGAGCATGACAGTCCTTCTAACACAGTCAGGCTTTCTGAGACAATCAACAGCACTCTAGCATCTCCGGTAATTTGATTCATTACGAGGCTCAGAGATACTAATACTTGGTAGCCTAGAGAAATAAATTGATATGGAAATTCTACTGCTGCAGGAAACAAAAATAAGAGAAATCAAGGAATTACAGAAATTATTACAAGATGCCCATAAAGATGGGCACGAAAAGGAGATAAGATGTAGTTCGACTAAAAAAAATATCAGATGCGAGTATATTTCAGGGTGACAAAATCCATGTATTGAGACTTTTTATGTGCACAGGGTGCAGAATTGTAAAGCACTGCATGGCTGGCTGCATCTATTTAGAAGGCCATTGCTCTTCATTTCTTCCAAAAAATTGGCAGCAAAGCATAAAAAGCCGACTGCTGAAATTTATTTTCAGCTGAATGCCACATACAAAATGACAAGGGTGGAATGTTAATGATTTGAAAGGAAACCTTAAAAAGGCAGCGATGAACTCTGGCACTGGTAAAACCCCAACAGGTGTGCGAAAAAAAGCTGCCAGATTATTTTTCCTGCTGAATGTATTAAAACCAAAGCTACCTGAGCGCACATGAGTTTTGTTTAGGTATAGCTTGCTATACACATCCTGAGCCTCTGGTGCAGTTGGCTGCAGAGTACCTGCAGACACTTGCACACATACCAAAACCCACACTAGAATCTGCGTACTGTGCATTGCCCACTATAGTGCCTAGCACGCCCTGTCTTCCAGTGAGATGCACTTCTTTTGGTGCATCCAGACGTTAGGGTTCCAGTTATAAAAATGTCCGAGTTGATTATGAGTTAAGTGAATAAGCTTAAGAAGTTGACTGGTTCTAAGCAGGCAGATCACTTGCAAGAGCCGCTTCTCACAGCAAGGCAGAAAACAATAATGGCTTCAGGACACTGCAGTGCAGGGCTCCAAATAATTTTAGACCAAGTGGGGTTCGTTAAGCTTCGCTGACATTGTATGGCAGACCGGCGCCTTTTCCAAATTAGCATTGTTTCTGCCACACATACACATAACTCACAAGTCGCATGATTCCTCTCAACAAAGTATTGCAACCACTTCGAGCCATCTCTACAGGCTCCACTGGGCCGTACCTGCTAAGTGTGAAAAAAGTGGCTAAGATATGCTTTGTCATATTCAATGCTACAAACTATTTTTACAAAGCATGCAGCAAAGCTAGCGAAAGAGTGCTCAAGCACATCTATGCTTGAGTAAAAAGTAGCCAAAATCTTTTTACATGTAAACTGAAGTAGCCGAAGTTAGAACGTGATTTGTAAAACTGTATGCATAACAGCTAGACAAGAGAGCAGAGAAAGTAAGGGCAAACAGGGGCTCATTATGGGCTATATGATGGACTCTAACAGTCACTTCCATCATGGCATCTGGCAGTGAAACAATAGGCCAGCTAGCATTCAATTCAAGCTTATTTCCATGCAAAATGCTTTCAGTGATGGCTACAAGTTATAACTTACAAATTTTCGTTGTTAAGTAGAGGCAACCAGATGATTCATGAACGATGGCAAATGTGGCGGCACCCACGAATGCCTATACAGAATCAGCATCACTTAGGCCTCAGTACCTAAAATCCAAGCTTCAGGCCAAATGACTGCTAAGTACCGTCCGTCTTCTGTTTCCATGGCATGAGAAGTACATATTCACTAAAAGTTGTTCATTATGAGTTTTCCTGATCATGCACTGCCGCACTCCACATAGAGCCTAGGCTTTTAAGCTGCTTTTATCCTCACACGAGCTAACTGAACCCATCAATCAACCTCCTGTAAATAAACTTGTACATGAAGACAACATCTACAAATATTTGATCACGTCTTGTATGTTTGGCATTATCCTTTGTTTGGCGCTTTCATATTATAAACCCCTAACAAACCTGAGTCGTAATTCTCACATACACTGATGGAGTGAGTATATGCCTCTGAGATAAATCCAGCTACAGCTAGCAATTACCTCTCAGTTCATTCATTTTTCACACTCCAGCGCACAAAAATACACGAACGAAGAGGATAGACACCACGGACACCGGACATATTTTTTGTGCGCTGGAATGATCTCTCATAATTCTTCCCAGAACCGACTATCCCAGCCCTCTATGCTTAGCCTTGTGTGGATTGTGTAAAAATTAGCGCTGTTTCTACTTTCCTTATACAGTGAGAGGCCACAGAAGAGAAGCTGTCAAGTCCAATTAATGTTTTATCTTTGAGGTGCATTCATGGCTGCACTATATAACACCATTCATAATCTTTTCATCAAGTGAAATAAGATGTATTTGCTGGACCAGTCTCTGAGGAGTGCCATGTGACACCGGCATTACTGCAGAAGCTTGACATGGTTATCCTTCTACTATGATCGTCTATGAGGAGTGCCATGAGAGATGGATACTAGAGGAAAAAAGAATAAAAGCAATGTTCTCATGCTGTAATATCACCTTAGAATGCTGCCCTGTAGCCCATTACTTCATATTGGCATTTTTTAAAGCCTGGCTGCATTGAAGGGGTTTCTAGTGACTCGAGAACAGGTGGGGAGGGAACTAGAGAGGGAGAGAGAGAAAGCGGCTGAGCTAAGGCTATGCCAGTGTGCTCGTTGTTGCTGTGTAGCCTTGGAGCTGAGCGGCCAGCTCTGGACTCAATCATGGTATGAGGGTGCGGGTTTCCCTTTTTCTTGCACCCTGTGTGTTGTGCTGTCAACGTTGCATTTTTTGCGTCTTGGCTATAAGAAAACATGTTAATGATTCTTGCTAAAAATCACCACAAAATTTTAAAAATGACAGGAGAAATGTTCCAAAAACCACTAACAAGAAAAAGAAAATTGGTTGCTTGCTTCGGATTCATACGCTCCCTACATTCTAGTACAGGGAGTCTCAAGATTCCTCGCTAGTTCTGTAAGGGTTCCGAGGCCAGCCGAGACCCCCCTGTATTTAAGCACTGCTTCTTTCTGAGCATGAAACTGGCACTATCTAAAGATGACCTATTGAGAAGAGACACACACGTTATTTTTAATAGGGGAATGCAAATACATGCCATCACCGTTCTGGTCTAAAGCAGACATTGCAACACACTGATAACAATGCAGAGGTGAAAAAAAAACAGATCTGAGAAAATTCGACACATACTTGTGCTCTGCAATGTACGCTGAACGGGCACAGACAAGAACAGTCCAAAATCTGGACAGTGGAGACATCTTCTCCGATGAAGCTTTTTTCAGACCTCTTCACTACTGAAGAGAAGGCACTTCACCTGCATAACATCATAATTTCCAGCTGTGTATTTTGCACCCACAATGCCTGGCACTTCCTGATAATTATTTGTATTGCTGGCATTTCACACAACCACAAGAAAATGTTTAAACAGCCAAACTTCAAATACATAACGCCACTTGCTCACACTAGTTTTTATGATAAGCTCTGTGCTATATAGGTTATTCTAAACCACTTAATTTGAAAGGGCTAAAAAGCGCTCTTTTTCTAGGGCTACTTCTTCGTATCATTTAGCAATGATTTTTATTCACGGCCGCCAGCAACTAAAAGAACTTTACAGCTGCAGGAAACGTTACCAATGCTACAAAAGTGATTGAGCAGGTAGCTACCTATTGTGGTATCGCAGTGACGCGTCGCTTCAATTCACTCAGTCGCTTGCATGCCTTGACGCGTCACACCCCTCCCACTCTGACCTTTACAGCTGGTGTAATCAGCTCGTAGAGGTGTGTTCTAACCTTCAGACGCCACATCAGACCACGGTAAAGACGCACATACGCGTAGCGAATAACAGAACGCTAAACAGACCGAGCGGCGCACGCTATCGGAAGTCCGCAACGGGCCGACACTGGCGTCAAAAACACGCGTGAAGGCAGTGCACGATCACGCCCCACGTCGAATAATGAACAGTAAGTCGGGCAACCACTTTAACGAAAGCCCAAAACATAGTCACTCGCCTTGCTGGGCGGTACACAATTGCCACATTTACATTTAGGACTCCTACGCGTGCCTGCCATTAAGCAAACGCATCTATGCATACACCTCGGCGCTCGCGTCGCAACGCATACACTGTGAACACTGACGGACCAGCAGTTTGATGATTCGATGTGGAATGCACTTTGCTGCCGCGGAAACAACCAGTGACTCACGCACAATGCCGAAGGGAAACGAACAGGACAGAGCTGACAGAGCCTCGTCCCTTACGCTTATTCTCGCCTTTGCGCTCGCTCGTTTATTTTCGCGGTCGCAAATTGCACGCACTCTTGCACTACACTATGGGTCTCACCTGGAAACGAAGACTCTACGCATTCCAGTAACCGCTTTCTTCTCTTGCTTCGAGGCGGCTACGGTTGAAGCCGAACGTGTTGTCAATATGAAACGGCTCCATGCTTCTCGGCGTGTCACTTTTCACAAAGTACGCGAACGGCTGCATTGCTGACACGTGGCGCAAGCTACGATAAGCAGGAAATCCAAAAGGAAGTTTGAAGGAACGATTTTGAAATCATACACAAACAGCACACGAACAGCAGCAGCACGGAGCACGGCACGGCGCGGCGTAAGGCCTAGCCGGATATCACTCCGGAATGCACCGAGGGAGAGGAGGGGAGGAGGGTGTGCTGGGTCCTGCCACGTGACCTGGCAGCAGCGCGATGGATTTGAATGGCGTTGGGAAGCACGCTAGGCGCTGGCGCGTGGCTATTAGCGTGGCTATTAGCGTCATGGTAAATATATACTGCGAACTATTACAAAATTGCAGTTAGACTAAGGCGCTCCGCGCCTCCGTGCATCATTTCCGTGCAGTTTTCATGTCAAAAGCAGGCGACAATGTTTCAGCTCCTTGTAGAACAACTTTACAAATTGTTTTCTTAGCTTTTCTCTTTTCTTTCTGGTCTTTTGCCGACCGGATTAACAAGCTTTCACTGCATATTTTTTAGCTCAGCACCAAGTTTCTCGTAAACCACATTTAGCCTTATGCTACAAAGATATGATCTGCAGAACAAGTCTGCTTTACTCAACTTCAAAAAAAAAGTTAATCTCGAAGGTGCTATTGTAGATTTCAACAAAATGTGCATTACTGCAAAATCTCTTTAAATCGAACATCAAGGGACCATAAAAAAATTCAAATTATCAAATGACCCCCAACAAAACTGACAAGAACCATTTGTACCAGGTCGGAAGAGGGGACCGCCTCAGTTATTGCTGGCAGCCGGAATTCGTCTACCTATATGCTTTGCGATTTTGAAGCGCATATAACTTAAATTACATGCTTAATTGCATATTCTATGCAGAATATATTTAGCTTGAACGCGGAAATGCAAGCTATTTGCCCACATTCGTCTGGCTTCATGAACGTGCTGAGTGGCAGCCCACATACAGAGGATATATATATATATATATATATATATATATATATATATATATATATATATATATATATATATATATATATATGCCCGCACTTCACCCATGCGCCCATGCTCCATCGCTGTGGTACCCATGCAGCCCTTTTACATGTAATGTACGATATGCAGCCAGGCTAATGTAAGTGGAACTACATGTCCATAGGAGTCGCCGGGCAACGATCGGTAACAATACGCGTGATGTTTCTGCACTGCAAACTCCAGAATAATCGACGCAGGACTTACGAAGGCTACAGGCTGAAATATACTGCTGTTTCCACACACAGTGTCGTCAGAGTGATGCACGGCTAGCCCCCATCGCGGTTGCCCGCAATTCACCGTCGTATAGCCCAGGTTCACGCACACACATTTTGCCTCTGCATAGTCGACACATAGCCCTTTTCTACCAGATATGTAGG
Organism: Amblyomma americanum; assembly: GCF_052857255.1. Lineage (NCBI taxonomy): Eukaryota > Metazoa > Arthropoda > Arachnida > Ixodida > Ixodidae > Amblyomma > Amblyomma americanum. The sequence continues at coordinate 70,228,321 of NC_135500.1, read as the reverse complement.
CGGGGAAGGTGTGGGAATGGCTGATATATGCCCATGTGCCACCCACGTATTTTCTACGCAGTGCCTTTGTAGGCTGTAGGCGGGAATATTGTGTGTTTGCCCACACGCAGCTAGCCTCCTTGGATCCTTGAGGGTGCTGCAGGGGCCGCCTCTATTCGGTTTGCCCGCTCTTCACCATCATGTAACCCCATACTTTATGCACACGAACTGCATGCAGCCCATGCTTAGCCCTTTCATACCCTGGTTAGGATAAAGGCGGGGAAGATGCGTAAATGACAAACGTGCCCACGCCTAGCTCATGCGGGACCAACGTAGGCGTTGCTCAGACAGCCCAAACTGCATGCCTACAACGCTTTGCCGCTGTGCAGCCCAAAGTTTAGCCCCTGTATTTTCCACACAGGACCCATGTAGGCCGAAGGCGGGAATACTATCTCTCTGCCCACACAAAACCACCGTGGCTCCCTCAAGGCGCGGCACAGGCAGCCCCAAGAGGGGCTGCCCACACTGAACAATGATAGAGCCCGCACTGTTGCCCGCATGTATCTGTGGCGGCATGCATACAGCCCATACTTAGCCCTTTCATACCCTGATTAGGATAGAGCCGGGGAAGATGCAGAAATGACAAATGTGCCCACGCCTAGCCAATGCGGGACCAATGTAGGCGTTGCTCAGACAGCCCAAACTGCATGCCTACAACACTTCGCCGCTGTGCAGCCCAAAGTTTAGCCCCTGTATTTTCCACACAGGACCCATATAGGCCGAAGGCGGGAATACTATCTCTCTGCCCACACAAAACCACCGTGGCTCCCTCAAGGCGCTGCACGGGCAGCCCCAAGGGGGGCTGCCCACACTTCGCCATGATAGAGCCCGCACTGTTGCCCGCATGTATCTGTGGTGGGATTCAGGTGGGCTGGCCGCTCTTTTTAAGCCCATGCGTAGCTGACGAGGGGCCCACTCAGGCATAAAATGGGCAGCCCAAACCTTTTTTGCCAGCACTGCGCCCACGAGGGACCCAGGAAGGTTTATTGCGGGCAGCCACCAGCCCTCATTGCCCATGTAGGACCCGCATGGGCCCGCCACCTTGTGCTACTGGGGTAAGTATTGACGCCTCTTCGCCCCTATTTGGCCCTCTTTACTGAACTTCAAATTTGGCGCAACGCTTCAGCTCCGCCCACTCCCAGTGTTTTCAAATTTGGCGCCACTTGTGCTTCGGCTGAATCCACTTTTTCGACATTTTTGGCTCTAATTATTTATCTAACTACCCCACATGCGCCTCATCTGTTTCTATACGTGATTTGTTATGCTCCATTGAACGCAACTATTCTTCTTCTTATAACTCATTTTGTTCAAACGTTATCGTGATGACAAGCTCGTCATGACACGAAACTGCAAACAGCCATAAACGCATACGCAGTAATAAAATTGCGCGACTGCATAAGGACGCTAAAAACTCTTCAGAAAGCAGCATTAAACGTGGCATGTAGAGATGATGAATATTTATTGCGCAAGTGCATCTATGGGCATGGTATTAGTAACTACACTGAGATAAAGGTGACTTCTGTGTCCTGCCAAAATTTATCTTTGAGGAGCTCCTGTCTTGTTTTTCCTTTGCACAAACGAAGATAATCCCGAACGTAATATGGTAACCGTTACAGCCGAGCTGACCTTATAGTTCGGCATAGATATCCAAATAGGCGATAAATAAAGCCTCAAACCAGCTTCCCTAATGTAATATCAGGGAATATCTTTCTATACTCTGGAAAAAGGATCTCCCGTTGTTGGTTACAAGCCAGTATATGTTACTTTGAGGAAGTATATTGTCACGTAGTGGTGACAGCAGTCGAAGCAGCGATGAAGACGGCCAAAAGGTCTTCTAAAAGAAAACTGTTTATTGGGCTGACTTGCATAGAAAATGGACTGAATCACTCGGAAGCGGCGAAGTGAGAAGCGTGCTCGGTGGTCGTCGAACAGAATGCCCGCCGCTGTCGGCCGTGCTCAATTTAAAGCTGATAGCGAACTTTCGAGATAAAGCGTGCAAAGTTACTAGAACATTCTGGAAAAACATACAATCAGCGCTGCCAGGCTGCGATCAATCGAGATCAATCTAATCGCGTATTGGGTCGCAAACAAAGCGATAAAGTTGTGTTGCTGCAGATATATAGAATGAACAAACACTGCAAAATGTTCGCGGCGTTCATCGAAGCGATGGCTTCGTCCGTCGAAAGCGTGATCAAGTTGGATCGCAGGTCGGTGATTGCCTGATGCTCATTAAGGAAATCCATACCCAAGATCACTTCGCGGAAGCATTGCGGTAGCAGAACAAAGGTCGCAGGATAGGTATGTCCTTTGACAGTCAATCCCGCTGTGCATCGTCCTGATGGCGTAATGAGGTGGCCCCCTACGCTGCTAATTTGTGGACCGTCCCAAGCCGTTGTGACTTTTCTCAGCTGCGCAGCGAATGTTCCATTCATCACTGAGTAATCGGCTCCTGTGTCGACTAGAGCGATAACTTTCCGGCCGTCGATAGTCACTTCTAAGTCGGAGGTCCTGACTCTTGCATTGCATGTCGCTCTGGGCGTCGGGTCACGACTTCGTCGCGCATGCGAGTCGGGGGAGGGGCGTGTGGTCGAAGCTTTACTGGGTGGCGGCATCGTTTTGAAGGCAGTTTGCGTCGTGGTCGGGGTTGTCATTGTGTGCGGCGTCGGTGCAGCGCGTGTCGGTTCTTCATGCGGCGTCGCGGGTGCCATGGGGCGTGGTCGGTTGAGGATCTTCGGCGTTCGCTCGTGAGCAACCTCACCTCCAGAGGTTGCTGTCTTTAGTTTCCCCTACGGGGGCTTGGAGACCTTCCTTGTACCGCGGCTGCGTAGACGCCGCGTGGCGACGGAAAGCGCGAGGTTGACGTCGAAGGTGAGCGTGAAAAGCGGTTCGGCGTGTGCCCCTCTCGACGCAGGTACTCGTCGATTTCCTGCGGACGTTGGCCGAAGCGTGGTCGTGGGGCGTTAACGGCAAATCCTCGAAGACCGATACGTCGGTACGGGCAGTGACGAAAAATATGGCCGGGCTCACCGCAATGGAAGCACAACGGCCGGTTGTCGGAAGCCCTCCAGGCGTCGCATTTCCTGGGGCTTGAGCGTCTATCGTAGGCTGGGCGGACGGGGGCGGGGGCAGGGAGGTGGCGTTCGGTATCAAGTTCATGCTGGACACGATGCAGGGGTTGTTGTTGGGGCTGAGGACTGCTTACTGCAGCGGCGTAGGTCATGGCTTGGGGTTCTGTGGCCGTCGTGGTGCCAAGTGCCTGTTGCACTTCTTCCCGTACCACATCCACCAGAGTCGCTGCTTGTGGCTGTGGGGAGAATGGCAGTAATCAGCGTAGCTCCTCTCGGACGATTTCGCGGATAACTTCCCGCAAGCTGTTGCTGGTGATAGCCGTCGTGTCAGAACAGATTGCACAGGCAGAGAAAGGTCGATTGTACTGCCGAGTTCGGATGTCGAGAGTCTTCTCAATCGTGCAGGCTTCTTGCATGAATTCCTCGACTGTTTTTGGCGGCTGGCGGACGAGGCTGCCAAACAGTTGCTCTTTTACGCGGCACATTAAAAACTTAACTTTCTTTTCCTCGGTCATCTCGGGGTCAGCGCGGCGAAATAGGCGCTTCATCTTCTCGACGTAACCACGGACGGGCTCATTCAAAAGCTGGATCCTGGACTCGAGGAGTCGTTCGACTCTTTCTTTCCTTAAGACACTGGTAAATACCTTAAAGAGTCTTCCCTTGAATAGCTGCCATGTCCTAAGGGAGGACTCGTAGTTTTCGTACCACGTGCGTGCAGAGGCATCGAATGAGACATACACGTGTCCAATTTTTGCCGCATCATCCCACTTGTTGAATGACGCTACGCGCTCAAATTGGTCCAACCATTCTTCAGGGTCTTCGCCTAGAGATCTATTGAAAGTTGGCAGCATTCGCGGCACCTGCAGTATGATCGGTGTCGACATCTCCGGCGAGGTTGCGGTGCTCGTAGCAGCGTCTTTTCGCTGTCTGCTGCGGTCCGGCAGGGTCACGAACTCAAGATCCTCTTCCTGGAGACGTCGGCTGGCTCGCTGAGCTGCTGGCTCGTCCTCGGGTGCGAAGCGCTGAGGGCCTGCTTCACGACTTGAAGGGGGCGTCCAGAACATGGAAGGCCACCCCGCACCTCCACCAGATGTCACGTAGTGGTGACGGCAGTCGAAGCAGCAATGAAGACGGCCAAAATGTCTTCTAAAAGAAGTTTATTGGGCTCACTTGCACCCAAGATGGACTGAATCACTCGGCGGGGGCGATGCGACAAGCGTGCTCGGCGTTCATCGAACAGAATGCCCGTCGCTGTCGGCCGTGCTCAATTTTAATCTGATAGATAATTTTCGAGAGAAAGCGTTTAAAGTTACTAGACCATTCTGGAACAACGTAGAATGAGCACTTCCAGGCTGCGATTAATCGATAGAATTCTAGTCGCGTCTTGCGTCGAAAACAAAGCGATAAATTTGTGTGGCGGCAGATTTGAAAAATGAACCAACACTGTAAATGTTCACGGAAATATAGATTTAGTGGCACTTTAAAGATTTTTTGATTCACTGGGGACCAGGAGTACTTACACGCCTCATGGTACAAGCAGTGTCGAAGTGAAGTTCGGTGTTAAGGATCTAAGTTAATGTCCTGGTTTCGCCCGGTGCGAAAATACATAGGCTGTTAAGCTACTCCCATACCTCCTCCACGATGATCCACGAAGAAATGTCCGAATTCTTCCAGTCAGATATCTGTTTTTGTTAGATGTATCGCTAAATGCGACTAACGAGGTAGGCTAGACAGGGAGCACGGAGACGTATATCACTTCGGAATATTGGAATAGAGACCGAATAAAGTTCAGGAGAGCTTACCTTAGCTTTGAGGGTTGCTCAGTGCCAAGCGATATGACATGAGTGGCGTTGCTGAGGGATCCAGACTTGATATCTTGCCGGTACTGGTATTGGCGAGATATGTTAATTTCGCACATCTTTTTGGAATATAATTAAAAACAAAATAATTCTGAAAAGCCCAAAATATTTAAAAACGGTTCATTGCAACGGCTTTTAAGCGTAGTATATCAATTGCCCGAACCACTAAACTGCTTTGTCATGAACATCTGAGTGAAATAATTCAATTCAACACGATGCACAAAACTTCTAGTCGCACGCAAACGTTGGTACCATTTTTCGCGTCAGTCGTCTCCTTACGGCCAATAAGGAACGCCTATTGAATAGATTCTTTGAGACATCATGCATGAACCGTAGGAGCAGCAAAAAGATGAGCAACAAATCACAGAAAGGGCAGGTGCTGCTTACGTGCTCTCCAAAAAATATCTCCTATGCAGGAAGTTTTGTTATCTTCTAGAAAACGTGACCGAGTTGTTGCTGACTCACTTAATGGCTAACTTATTAAATCTATGTGCTTCTAAGGTTTCTCATTCAACCTGTGTTTTTGCGCTGCCAAAAAGTTGGAGGCTACTAAAAAGGGTCGCAGTGTTTACACCTGCGACAATGTTCACCTGATTTGCTGGGGTGAACCGGCTTCAGTGAGGCGGGGTGCAGTAATAAATGTTCGTTAATGTATCTTCGAGAGTGGCTAAAGTAGGTCGTCAGCGCGTGAGAGAAGACAGCACGCAGCAGAGGCTGTACATCTGGGCAGCGTATTTCGTTCGTTCATGTAACATATCTCTCGGCTTTTATTTGCAGAAGTATGCGTACGCAACCACGAATCTTTTGCGGGTGCTGGAAATACAGGCCTGAAACAATATCTTGTGGCGACCTTTTTGAAAACATGCGGTATTTTGTGATGTATGGTAATACAGCAGGTCGCGCTTCTTGCTTCGTTCTTCTTTCAGGAATCAAAATTAGGCAAGTACAGTGAGAGGACTTTAGTGTCATTCATGCGCCTGTCAAGAGCTCTCGAACCGCACACTGTGATGTTCATTGATGACAATCGCTACTGATTGGCAGTCCCAATATATATTTTCAAGACTTGGGTGGTTAAACATAATTCATAGGAAGGTGCAGTCACGATGAGATATTGTTTATAGCACTAGGCGACTCAGATTTGACGCATGTGTACTGCCCTGAACTCTGATTGAGCGCTCTAGACAGGTCTGTGGGCGCATTTATACCGCGTTCGAGAAAAAACATTTTGACATATGTAGTAGGACAGCTGATGCGCAACCACCGAAGATACGTAGCACTGGCTAAGCTGAGATTGCCCTAACTCCTGTTCTTCAATTATTACGCCGCCGCTGCACGCCCTCTTCCCTTGCTGTTGTTGTGTGCAAGCTAGAGATTCAAATTGGTCATGTACAGGCATGAACGAAGCTATGTACAATGGCCAAGGCTTGGCAACGAGAAAATGCGGCATTGCGCTCAATCCTGAGCCACTAAGAGAAACCCGTGAAAGGCTCAATTTCACTCTTCGGGGGCACCTGTGCAGTGAAACTATAATGACCCGCTTCATCTGGTTGCCATGGATGCCTACAGAGAGTGGGTTGACGAACTGCAGGCATCAAACTTGAAGTCAACTGATGTCAGAGATGTGCCAGGACGCCACTTAGCCGCATTTGGGATTACACGCAAAATTGTGCCATACAGCGGAAAGGCGTTGGTCTGAAAAAGTACCAGAGATGAGGACAAATCTGAGGGCGTGCAGATGATGCCTTCATGATTTATCATACCGCCACTGTAACACCTTCTGAACGCTGTGGAGTTCGCTGACCTTTCCGCTAACTCGTTGATCTTGTGTTCGCAAAGGAACGCCGCTCCAGCGGGGCCGAAAGTCCCTAACAAAGGGGCCCGTCCAGTCCCTGCCTCCCCTTTGTGCGGCGGGGGTCCTCGTTTACGCCGCGCCGTCACGGGGATGACCCGCCGGGAAAAACGCGAACCAAGTACAGCTGACTACATGTGGTTGTTAAGGGGTTGACGAGGCTTCGGGGGCGCACGAGGTATTAGCCGAGTGACCGGAAACCCACTATTCCTGTAACGACTGTCTACTTCCCTTAACGACTGTCTTCTCTTTGTTGCTGTCAACAACCTGTGTCATCGCCTCGTCGGCACATGTTTCTAGCATCTGTGGTGCCATGGGTGGCGTGGGAACGGAAGTCGCATTTGTAAGCCCACTATTCCTGTAACGACTGTCTACTTCCCTTAATGACTGTGTTCTCTTTGTTGCTGTCAACAACCTGAGTCATCGCCTCGTCGGCACATGTTTCTAGCGTCTGTGGTGCCGTGGGTGGCGTTGGAACGGAAGTCGCATTTGTGTTGTTTGTGTAGTTATTTGAAACCTCCTTCCCAAATGTTTTAATCAGACCTTTTTCCCCAATCTCTGATCAGTGGGCGGACCTTATTTTCCTTTCCCTAACCACTGATTGGCGAGATGGGTCGTTGGTTATCTTATTGGTTGCTGTCCCCGCTAAGGGCGGAGACAGAGGGTTTAAAACCAAGCGCTCTGGGTTGAGCGGGGGCTGAATTCGTCTGATCCACGATTTAGTCATGTAAATAGTTTTCTCCTTGCTTTGTTTCTTCTCGTTTTTTACCTATGTTGTAAATAAATAGTTAACCTTCTCCTTTCCTTGAGTAATGTGAATGTTTGCGAGTAGAACCACCGGGTCATCAAGAAACCCCGATTTCATCATCAAGTAGTTTCCTCTCATCGCCACCTGGAGGCGGAAATTCAACTGGCGCAGTCGAGACAGGATCTCAACTGGCGCAATCGACACAGGAAACTCAACTGGCGCAGTCGACACAGGATCGCAACTTCTTTCTACTCAAGGCATTGGACGGAAGGTGAGAAGAACAAGTCGGTGGACAAGCTTTTTGTCCTAAAGGAGAAAACGTGAAGCTGCGTCGCAAGACTGACGTCGAAAGCTTCGGGATCACGGGTCTAGTTCGAGAGGACGTCGGAGGCTCAAGTCAGCGAGGAGCTGAAGGAGCCGGGCAACGACAAGCCATCGGGGGTCGAGTCAGCGAGCAGCTGAAAAGAACCCAGCATCCACATCGAAAAAGTTGAGAACCAAGCGACCAAGTCAAGCCAGTCAAACAAGGCAGAAGTCAGCGTGCTGCTGAGAGATCCAGAGCTCAAGTCGTCCGCATCGAGGAGCCTGTCGTCATCACGGAGGACGACGAGATCACCGGGGCAGAGAGCAACCAGTAAGGTAGGAGACCTTTCTGCTTTCTCCGAATTCACCATGTCGGTGTAGTGTTTAGTGCTAGAAACGATAGCACGGAAAACGGAGATGGCTGCCGTACGGTATGATCAGGAGGGCAGGATGCGACGTGTTGAGCAGGAGGAGGCTGAACAGCTGAGTGAAATTGAAAATTTGAAACTCCAAATTGAACTAGAAAAGAAAAAACTCTCACAGATGCAATTGAAGTTAAGGCAGGGGGCGAAAGTTGATAGCGAGGTCTTATTCGCAGCAGTTGAATGTTATACCTGCATGAAAGTTGGACACTCGATGATTGACTGCCCGAATTCAAAGCAAAAACAAGATGTTCCCGCGGTGAGAAGAGAGGTGTGCGAGCTAGTATCTCATGTGGAGATACCGGCGCCTGATAAACCGAGTTTCCAGTCGGAGATGGCTGTTGATAAGGTCAGTCAACCAGATAGGGTAGACGACCTGGCATGCCGCGACTTGGAATCCGAAGGTCAAAATTCTGAAGCCTGTGTGGATTCAGGGACCGAAATTACGAAATGGCAGTGTGCGGTTCTCCAAAGAGCACAAGCTGATCTAACGTTGTGTGCCGTGCCAGAACAGATCGCTGAAGGCATAGAGGCGTTAGTCACACCTGTGAAGCACGCGCTTTCAGAGCGAGCAGATATAGAGCACACCCAGGAGGCGCAGGAGTGTACTTCTCGCAAACAAGCGTTCAGCATTGTGCAAGATCTGGTCGGAGCTAACTCTGAAGCAGCGGGAACGCGCGAGGAAGAGGTAAATCAGGATATGATAGCGGGCACACTCCTTGCAGGTGATGGTAAGCTAGCTACCACAGATGAGTTGGTTATCCAGCTGGAGCTTACACTGTGCGCAGCGACAGAAAATGTAGGTGTAGGTGTAGGGAAGTTGATAACACTTAAGACTTCCGCGCTGCTAGAGCAGGCAGAAAGCGTGCAGCTGCAGGAAGTAAATGAGGAAGCTAATGTCGAAGAGCATTTCAAAATTTCGCACGAATCTGTTAGCGAAAAACGTGAGGCTTCAGTAGAGCTTCAGGCTGATCCGGAAGCTGCCGATGTTTATGCAGCAGATTGGGAGTTAATAGCGACAGCTGCAGAGAGTTTCAAAGCAGGCAGGGAACTCCGAGATTCGGATACTGCATTCATACCTGCAAGTCTAAACATGAAGCATAATACCTCATTGCCAGAAGTGCGGAACCAAGCTGGTCAAGGTAATTGTGGGACAAGAATGCTTGAGGAGATGGTTTTCCTTCATGAAAACATCGGCTGCAAGCTCTGCAAAGAGCTAGCCTCACCTGAAACCCGATGTGAAGCTGCACGTGCGGCAGCAGATCTCAGATCTAACTTTAGTGCAAGATTCAGAGAACGGGAGAATGCAGACGCGATTACATCAGCAATCTTTCTGGAGTTCAGGGAGCTGGTGAGCTCTGTCGATTTTGAGCAAGCTGACAATGCAAATCCGAAAGCGGCGGCTGCCTTTACAACCGGCGATGTGCCGGATAATTCGAAATGTAGAGCCAATCTGGTTGACGAAGCTAAAAACAAACATAAGCTTCTGTTTCGAGATGTAGGCGGCTAGAAATCATTTCTGCCAATTTAGTGCACCGATCTGACATGGTGAATTATGGAATGTGCAGATTGGTGTCCTAACCTTGTGTGTGCGGATTGAATTAACCGCAATGTGCGCGCGTGTGTGTACGTGTGTACGTGTTTGTGGACTGATGGAACAGCCGAGCATACATGGGCGCGTGTGTGTAATTTAATTTTGTGTTCCGGCAAATTGTGACTGAACTTTTATGTCACACTGACAGCAAGTGTCCGCGTGACATTCTTGGTTGGGAGGTGTGGAGTTCGCTGACCTTTCCGCGAACTCGTTGATCTTGTGTTCGCAAAGGAACGCCGCTCCAGCGGGGCCGAAAGTCCCTAACAAAGGGGCCCGTCCAGTCCCTGCCTCCCCTTTGTGCGGCGGGGGTCCTCGTTTACGCCGCGCCGTCACGGGGATGACCCGCCGGGAAAAACGCGAACCAAGTACAGCTGACGACATGTGGTTGTTAAGGGGTTGACGAGGCTTCGGGGGCGCACGAGGTATTAGCCGAGTGACCGGAAACCCACTATTCCTGTAGCGACTGTCTACTTCCCTTAACGACTGTCTTCTCTTTGTTGCTGTCAACAACCTGAGTCATCGCCTCGTCGGCACATGTTTCTAGCGTCTGTGGTGCCGTGGGTGGCGTGGGAACGGAAGTCGCATTTGTAAGCCCACTATTCCTGTAACGACTGTCTACTTCCCTTAACGACTGTGTTCTCTTTGTTGCTGTCAACAACCTGAGTCATCGCCTCGTCGGCACATGTTTCTAGCGTCTGTGGTGCCGTGGGTGGCGTGGGAACGGAAGTCGCATTTGTGTTGTTTGTGTAGTTATTTGAAACCTCCTTCCCAAATGTTTTAATCAGAACTTTTTCCCCAATCTCTGATCAGTGGGCGGACCTTATTTTCCTTTCCCTATCCACTGATTGCCGAGATGGGTCGTTGGTTATCTTATTGGTTGCTGTCCCCGCTAAGGGCGGAGACAGAGGGTTTAAAACCAAGCGCTCTGGGTTGAGCGGGGGCTGAATTCGTCTGATCCACGATTTAGTCATGTAAATAGTTTTCTCCTTGCTTTGTTTCTTCTCGTTTTTTTACCTATGTTGTAAATAAATAGTTAACCTTCTCCTTTCCTTGAGTAATGTGAATGTTTGCGAGTAGAACCACCGGGTCATCAAGAAACCCGGATTTCATCATCAAGTAGTTTCCTCTCATCGCCACCTGGAGGCGGAAATTCAACTGGCGCAGTCGAGACAGGATCTCAACTGGCGCAATCGACACAGGAAACTCAACTGGCGCAGTGGACACAGGATCGCAACTTCTTTCTACTCAAGGCATTGGACGGAAGGTGAGAAGAACAAGTCGGTGGACAAGCTTTTTGTCCTAAAGGAGAAAACGTGAAGCTGCGTCACAAGACTGACGTCGAAAGCTTCGGGATCACGGGTCTAGTTCGAGAGGACGTCGGAGGCTGAAGTCAGCGAGGAGCTGAAGGAGCCGGGCAACGACAAGCCATCGGGGGTCGAGTCAGCGAGCAGCTGAAAAGAACCCAGCGTCCACATCGAAAAAGTTGAGAACCAAGCGACCAAGTCAAGCCAGTCAAACAAGGCAGAAGTCAGCGTGCTGCTGAGAGATCCAGAGCTCAAGTCGTCCGCATCGACGAGCCTGTCGTCATCACGGAGGACGACGAGATCACCGGGGCAGAGAGCAACCAGTAAGGTAGGAGACCTTTCTGCTTTCTCCGAATTCACCATGTCGGTGTAGTGTTTAGTGCTAGAAACGATAGCACGGAAAACGGAGATGGCTGCCGTACGGTATGATCAGGAGGGCAGGATGCGACGTGTTGAGCAGGAGGAGGCTGAACAGCTGAGTGAAATTGAAAATTTGAAACTCCAAATTGAACTAGAAAAGAAAAAAACTCTCACAGATGCAATTGAAGTTAAGGCAGGGGGCGAAAGTTGATAGCGAGGTCTTATTCGCAGCAGTTGAATGTTATACCTGCATGAAATTTGGACACTCGATGATTGACTGCCCGAATTCAAAGCAAAAACAAGATGTTCCCGCGGCGAGAAGAGAGGTGTGCGAGCTAGTATCTCATGTGGAGATACCGGCGCCTGATAAACCGAGTTCCCAGTCGGAGATGGCTGTTGATAAGGTCAGTCAACCAGATAGGGTAGACGATCTGGCATGCCGCGACTTGGAATCCGAAGGTCAAAATTCTGAAGCCTGTGTGGATTCAGGGACCGAAAATACGAAATGGCAGTGTGCGGTTCTCCAAAGAGCACAAGCTGATCTAACGTTGTGTGCCGTGCCAGAACAGATCGCTGAAGGCGTAGAGGCGTTTGTCACACCTGTGAAGCACGCGCTTTCAGAGCGAGCAGATATAGAGCACACCCAGGAGGCGCAGGAGTGTACTTCTCGCAAACAAGCGTTCAGCATTGTGCAAGAGCTGGTCGGAGCTAACTCTGAAGCAGCGGGAACGCGCGAGGAAGAGGTAAATCAGGATATGATAGCGGGCACACTCCTTGCAGGTGATGGTAAGCTAGCTGCCACAGATGGGTTGGTTATCCAGCTGGAGCTTACACTGTGCGCAGCGACAGCAGATGTAGCTGTAGGTGTAGGGAAGTTGATAACACTTAAGACTTCCGCGCTGCTAGAGCAGGCAGAAAGCGTGCAGCTGCAGGAAGTAAATGAGGAAGCTAATGTCGAAGAGCATTTCAAAATTTCGCGCGAATCTGTTAGCGAAAAACGTGAGGCTTCAGTAGAGCTTCAGGCTGATCCGGAAGCTGCCGATGTTTATGCAGCAGATTGGGAGTTAACAGCGACAGCTGCAGAGAGTTTCAAAGCAGGCAGGGAACTCCGAGATTCGGATACTGCATTCATACCTGCAAGTCTAAACATGAAGCATAATACCTCATTGCCAGAAGTGCGGAACCAAGCTGGTTAAGGTAATTGTGGGACAAGAATGCTTGAGGAGATGGTTTTCCTTCATGAAAACATCGGCTGCAAGCTCTGCAAAGAGCTAGCCTCACCTGAAACCCGATGTGAAGCTGCACGTGCGGCAGCAGATCTCAGATCTAACTTTAGTGGAAGATTCAGAGAACGGGAGAATGCAGACGCGATTACATCAGCAATCTTTCTGGAGTTCAGGGAGCTGGTGAGCTCTGTCGATTTTGAGCAAGCTGACAATGCAAATCCGAAAGCGGCGGCAGCCTTTACAACCGGCGATGTGCCGGATAATTCGAAATGTAGAGCCAATCTGGTTGACGAAGCTAAAAACAAACATAAGCTTCTGTTTCGAGATGTAGGCGGCTAGAAATCATTTCTGCCAATTTAGTGCACCGATCTGACATGGTGAATTATGGAATGTGCAGATTGGTGTCCTAACCTTGTGTGTGCGGATTGAATTAACCGCAATGTGCGCGCGTGTGTGTACGTGTGTACGTGTTTGTGGACTGATGGAACAGCCGAGCATACATGGGCGCGTGTGTGTAATTTAATTTTGTGTTCCGGCAAATTGTGACTGAACTTTTATGTCACACTGACAGCAAGTGTCCGCGTGAAATTCTTGGTTGGGAGGTGTGGAGTACGCTGACCTTTCCGCGAACTCGTTGATCTTGTGTTCGCAAAGGAACGCCGCTCCAGCGGGGCCGAAAGTCCCTAACAAAGGGGCCCGTCCAGTCCCTGCCTCCCCTTTGTGCGGCGGGGGTCCTCGTTTACGCCGCGCCGTCACGGGGATGACCCGCCGGGAAAAACGCGAACCAAGTACAGCTGACGACATGTGGTTGTTAAGGGGTTGACGAGGCTTCGGGGGCGCACGAGGTATTAGCCGAGTGACCGGAAACCCACTATTCCTGTAACGACTGTCTACTTCCCTTAACGACTGTCTTCTCTTTGTTGCTGTCAACAACCTGAGTCATCGCCTCGTCGGCACATGTTTCTAGCGTCTGTGGTGCCGTGGGTGGCGTGGGAATGGAAGTCGCATTTGTAAGCCCACTATTCCTGTAACGACTGTCTACTTCCCTTAACGACTGTGTTCTCTTTGTTGCTGTCAACAACCTGAGTCATCGCCTCGTCGGCACATGTTTCTAGCGTCTGTGGTGCCGTGGGTGGAGTGGGAACGGAAGTCGCATTTGTGTTGTTTGTGTAGTTATTTGAAACCTCCTTCCCAAATGTTTTAATCAGACCTTTTTCCCCAATCTCTGATCAGTGGGCGGACCTTATTTTCCTTTCCCTAACCACTGATTGGCGAGATGGGTCGTTGGTTATCTTATTGGTTGCTGTCCCCGCTAAGGGCGGAGAGAGAGGGTTTAAAACCAAGCGCTCTGGGTTGAGCGGGGGCTGAATTCGGTTATCCACGATTTTGTCATGTAAATAGTTTTCTCTTTGCTTTGTTTCTTCTCGTTTTTTTACCTATGTTGTAAATAAATAGATAACCTTCTCCTTTCCTTGAGTAATGTGAATGTTTGCGAGTAGAACCACCGGGTCATCAAGAAACCCCGATTTCATCATCAAGTAGTTTCCTCTCATCGCCACCTGGAGGCGGAAATTCAACTGGCGCAGTCGAGACAGGATCTCAACTGGCGCAATCGACACAGGAAACTCAACTAACGCCATGTCTCAACGCTAGACAGAATATGAACAGAATGAAACTGCCACCATAAAATGCTCAATCGCCTGTTTCCTCTTCGGGCAGTATAAAACAAAACACTGTTTCAGTAAAAGGAAAATCCGCAAAACCTGCGTTTGCGTAAGAGTTACCGTGCTTGCTTTATTATCTGAAGCCCACGGCAAAGAGTGCAGTCTCAAGACCTTACATGGTTTGAAAAAACGCTCCGAAGTGCAGGAATTATCTCACGGCCTCAAGTCTGCACGACTACCAATTCTTCATGAACTGTCAATAATCGAGCACGTAACGACGACCTTTTTTGTTTCTCTGCGGTCATTATTGAGCGACGCAGCTCAACTAAGCGTTGAACGGTCATCAATTTCACGCGCGCGTTGTTTAAGACCACAGTAGAAAACAGAGCGCTGGTGATCGTCCTCTTTCTAGTCCTGGTCTGCAAAAACGTTATTTTTAGTTTTCGCTGCCAAGAATAGCCAAAGAGATCAATACGCCACGCTCGGAAGTCTGGTTACCTGTCGCAGTGTTCCTAATTTTTTGTTTGTCAGCTCTTTTCTAATTTTTATTGAATCACGCCTTACTACATGTAGCCTCAAAAACAATAGAATCTTGGTGCTCAACATGGCAAATGAAAATAAATGAGAAAACACAGTAGCCTTGATGATCATCATCATCATCATCATCAGCCCTACTACACCCACTGCAGGGCAAATGCCTCTCCCATGTCTCTCCATTTAACCCTATCCTTTGCCAGCTGCATCCACCCTTTGCCGGCAAACTTCTTAATCTCATCCGCCCATCTAACCTTCTGCCGCCCCCTGCTACGCTTACTTTCTCTTGGAACCCACTCCGTTACCCTTAAAGACCAGCGGTTATCTCGCCTTCGCATTACATGCCCTGCCCAAGCCCATTTCTTTCTCTTGATTTCGACTAGGATGTCATTAACCCGTGTTTGTTCCCTCACCCACTCTGCCCGCTTCCGATCTCTTAACGTTACACCTATCATTTTTCTTTCCATGGCTCGCTGCGTTGTCCTTAACTTAAGCTGAACTCTTTTCGTTAGCCTCAACGTTTCTGCCCCGTAGGTGAGTACCGGTAAGATTATGCTGTTGTACACTTTCCTCTTGAGGGAAATTGGTAAACTGCCACTCATGATCTGCGAGAATTTGCCATATGCGCTCCACCCCATTCTTATCCTTCTAGTTATCTCCCTCTCATGATCCGGATCAGCTGTCACTACCTGCCCTAAGTAGACGTATTCCGGCACAATTTCTAGGCTCTCGCTGCCAATTGTGAACTGTTGTTCCCTTGCTAGGCTGTTGAACATTACCTTGGTTTTCTGCATGTTAATTTTTAGACCCATCGATCTGCTCTGCCTGTCTAACTCGTTGATCATGATTTGCAGTTCACCTCCTGAGTGACTCAGCAAGGCAATGTCATCAGCAAATCTCAGATTACTTAGGTATTCTCCATTTATTCTTATTCCCAACTGTTCCCAATTCAGGCCTCGAAATACCTCCTGCAAACATGCGGTGAACAGCATCGGCGAGATCGTGTCTCCTTGCCTGACGCCCTTCCTTATTGGAATTTTATTGCTGACTTTATGGAGGACTATAGTAGCTGTGCAGTTGCTATATATATCTTCCAGTATTTTGACATAAGGCTCTTCTACCCCCTGATTACGCAATGCCTGTATGACTGCTGAGGCTTCCACTGAGTCGAATGCTTTCTCGTAATCAATGAAAGCTATATATATAGGTTGGTTATATTCTGCGCATTTCTCTATCACCTGATTGATAGTGTCAATATGATCTACTGTAGAATATCCTTTACGAAAGCCTGCCTGATCATTTGGTTGATTAAAGTCTAACGTTGCCCTGACTCTATTAGCGATTACCTTAGTAAATACTTTGTAGGCAACGAATAGTAAGCTGATCGGCCTGTAATTTTTCAAGTCCTTGGCGTCTCCCTTCTTATGAATTAAGATAATGTTTGCATTCTTCCAAGCTTCTGGTACAGTCGAGGTCATAAGGCATTGCGTATACAGGGTGGCTAGTTTTTCTAGCACGATGTCCCCTCCATCCTTCAACAGATCTGCTGTTACCTGATCCTCCCCAGCTGCTTTTCCCCTTTTCTTTGCATCTAAGGCTTTCTTTACTTCATCTTTCGTTACTGGCGGGATGACGCATTGCTGTGCACTGCTGTCTTTCTCATTAGCGCTCTGATTACATTGGCTACTGTACAGGTCTGTGTAGAACTCTTCGGCTACGTTAACTATCTTATCCATATTGCTAATGACATTGCCCTGCTTGTCTCTTAATGCATACATCTGGTTTTTACCTATGCCTATTTTCCTCTTCACTGCTTTTAGGCTACCTACGTTCTTTATAGCATGCTCGATTCTCTCCATATTGAACTTCCTTATGTCGGCTACCTTGCGCTTATTTATTTGATAGCTCCGTTAGTTCTATTCTATCGGTAGTGTTAGATGCCTTCATGTTTTGGCGCTTCTTAATCAGATCTTTCGTCACCTGAGATAGCTTCCCGGTATCTTTTCGAACTGTCCTACCGCCTAATTCTACTGCGCACTCCGTAATTATTGATGTCAGATTATCGTGCATTGAATGAACATCAAGATCGTCTTCCTCAGTTAAAGCCGAGTATCTGTTTTGAAGCGCTATCCTAAACTCCTGTGCTTTCCCTCTTACGGCTAACTCGTTAATGGTCTTCTTCTTCGCTAGCTTCTTCCGTTCCTTCTTCAAGTCTAAGCTAATTCTTGACGTTACCATTCTATGGTCGCTGGAACGCACCCTTCCGAGGACGGCCACATTCTGAATGATGCCAGGTTTAGCGCATAGTATGAAGTCGATTTCATTTTTAATCTCACCATTGGGGCTCTTCCAGGTCCACTTCCTGTTTTCTCGTTTGCGGAAGAAGGTATTCATGATCCGTAACTTATTTCTATCCGCGAATTCGACAAATAACTCTCCCCTGCTATTTCTAGAGCCTATCCCATAGTCACCTACCGCGTGGTCGTCAGCCTGCTTCTTGCCCACCTTCGCATTGAAGTCGCCCATCAGTACAGTGTACTGCGATCTTACTCTATTCATTGCTGATTCTACGTCCTCATAGAAGCTTTCAACGGTCTGGTCATCATGGCTGGATGTGGGTGCGTAGGCCTGCACCACTTTCAGCTTGTACCTCCTATTCAGCCTAATTACTATAGCTGCTACCCTCTCGTTAATACTGCAGAACTCCTCTACGTTGCCAGCTATATTCTTATTAATGAGGAAACCCACACCTAGTTCTCGTCTATCCTCTAACCCGCGATAGCACAGTATGTGTCCTTCCTTTAGTACTGTATACGCCTCACCTGTCCTCCTAACTTCGCTAAGCCCTATCACATCCCATTTAATTCCCGCTAGTTCCTCGAACAGCACTGCTAGGCTAGCCTCACTAGCTAAAGTTCTAGCGTTAAACGTTCCCAGGTTCAGATTCCAATGGCGGCCTGTCCGGAGCCAGAGATTCTTAGCACCCTCTGCTGCGTCACAGGTCTGACCGCCGCCGTGGTCAGTTGCTCTGCAGCCGCTGGGGACTGAGGGCCGAGGGTTAATTGGTTTGATCATGGAAGGTTGTGGCTAAGTACTACACCAGGGTGGCCAAATCCTGCTCTGGTGAGAGAGTGCGTTGTCGGTTCTGGTCACCGAGATAAGGCCGCACTCCAGGCCTGGTTATGCAATTTCATCGACACGCGGATTTTTTTTTTAAACCCGGTGGAGAATTGCGCGGCACCAGGGTTTGAACCCCGGTCCTCTTGCACGCAAGGCGGATGTTCTACCTCTACGCCATCGCTGCATTGATGATAAACAGGTGAAAAGCTGCCTTCAGCCTTTTCATACAGCAGTAATGGGCAGCATTTATCCTCAGTAGATACTTATAAATACCTAGGCGTCGTAATCGCAGCAGCTGTTAAGTGGAATGACATTAATATTTATATCCAAAAGAAAGCTATGTGTAGGCTAGGTTTTCTATGAAGATTCCTGCAAGAGTCCACACAAGAAATTAAGCTATTAGTCTATAAGATGTTCATTACGCCAATACTGAAATACGCAACAGTCGTTTAGGATCCGTACACTTAAGCCAAAATTAACGAAACTATAAAATGTTCAAAAAATGTCAGTTAGATTCATTGATAATTCATATAGGTGGAAAACATCACCGAAACTTCTTTTAGACGGAACAAACCCAGAAACACTGCAGGAAAGAAGACGCCGTGAAAGACTGAATACATGCACTTGATATAATAAGATTAATTGAATATAAATTGAAAGTGGTATGTGTAAGAGGTCTTTCGACGATCAACGCGATCAAATCATTCTAAAAACCTAAAGGACTTTACTTGCAAGACTGATGGTTTCAAAAATTCTTTCTTCCCACCAACAGTTTCAGAATGGAGTAACCTGAGCCTCACTGCCATGAAATGGCCAACACTCGAGTCTTCCTTTTTCGAAGAAACTTTAAAATAATTTTAGCAACAAAGTTGGTTCTTCATTGTCCTTGCTTGTCAACGTGCATTTTTCTTGTCATCGTGCATTTTATGTGGAACCCACTTCTCTCAAGAGCCTTTGTTCAAATGCTGGTAGTATTACTGAAATAAACATATTTTACCCTGCTGGTGTTAATATTGTCACGGGGCCCAAGGCGATGGAGATGCGTGAATAACCAGGGCACAAAACACAGGGCGCCGACAGCGCACTCTACCGAGGCACTATTCACTTCATTATGCGTAATATGCGTTGCACAGCCTCCTGGCTGGAAAGACGCTGTCTCGGTGTAGACTGCAGCGTTGCGGGCAGGGAGAAAGTTCAGGCTTCAGAAAGAGAAGTGTACCACATCACGTTAAGTAGTAGGGAGGGAGTCTTGGGGAGCCCAGAACAATCTTGTAGGGGACAGCGGTAACCTCGCGCATATACGGCACGAGCCAACTTGAATGGAGAGAAGTTTTTCGGAGAGCCCCAAGCAGCAGATGGCGACTAAAGCAAGGAGAGAGAGGCAGAAGAAGAAGAGACCATATGGTGGCGGCAGTTCTAGGAAACTTGCTTGGAGGCCTGCGAGGCTTGTATTTGGGAGCGCACTTGGCGCGCATGGTCGGCAAGGACAACAGCGCCGATGGCGTTTGCAGAAGGCGCAGCATCAAGGGTTCGAAGTAGCATGGCCATTCATTTGGCGTTCGCGGCCGTACACAAGTTAAGAAGGAGAATAACTGGCAGCATCGCGGCAGGCGGAATTGTAAGCGAAAGCAGCACAGGAGAGAGCGATATCCTAGTCATTGTGATCCGGTGGAAAACATTGCAAGCATATTGTAGCGAAGAGAAAGTTGAAGTGCGATTGCCGCGTGCCGAAAACGACGCTATCCTTTGTAAGACGGTAAAGTGGCGCTACGATCTGAGCGCAGTTGCGAACGAAACGTCTGAAGAACGCGCAGAGGCCGACAAAGCTGCGGACAGTCTTCTTGTCGGATGGTGGAGGGAAGGACTCTACGGCAGCCGTTTTCCCTTGATCTGGCTTCACACCCATTTGGCTGACGACATGGCCTAGGAACTTCAGCTCACTGTATGCGAAGCGGCACTTCGAAGGCTTGAGCATGAGTCCGGCGGTTAGGAGAGCTTGAAGAACCGCTTTACTGCGCACAAGATTAGCAGCGAAAGTGCTGGAGAAGATGGCAACGTCATCCAGATACACGAGACACGTCTGCCACTTCAGTCCCGCGAGCACAGTATCCATGACTCGTTGAAATGTCGCGGGCGCTGTACACAGGCCGAACGCCATGACCTTAAACTCGTAGAGCCCATCCGGTGTTATAAATGCGGTATTCTCGTGGTCGCGCTCATCCAATTCAATCTGCCAGTATCCACTCTTCAAGTCGATGGACGAAAAATATCGGACATGACGGAGACGGTCGAGAGTGTCGTCGATACGAGGTAATGAATACACGTCCTTCTTGGCACCTTATTGAGTCGCCTGTAGTCGACGCAAAATCGAAGGGTCCCGTCTTTTTTCTTGACCAGTACTAGAGGGACGGCCCACGGACTGTTGGATGGCTGGATGACGTCGTCGTTAATCATTTCGAGCACTTGCTCTTGTATGGTTTCCCTCTCCTTCAAGGAAACGCGGTATGGCGGTTGGCGATTCGGGGCGTCGCGGTATCGACAATAATTCTATGCTTGGCGACGGGCGTCTGGCGAAATCTGGATGTCGTCGCGAAACGGTTGTGGTATCGATGCAAAAGCGAGAGCAGTTCGCGTCTGTGAGAAGGCTCAAGCTTGAGATCGATGTCCAGGGGCAACGTTGTAATGTCACATGACCCGGGCGGGGCCTCCCCCTCAGGCAGCGCAGCAGCTTCGCGAACGTCACTAAGTTCATCCAGTTGGGCTATAACTACCCCTTTCGTCAGGTGCTGCGGCTCGTTCCTAAAGTTGGTCACTAAAATGTTGGCACGAACACGTTGAACATTGGAGATCCCTCGAGCTACCCCAGTGGCCCGCGAAAGTTGCATCTGGGCACTTATTTCAAGAACGCCTTCGCCACATGCGGTGGTATCGGCTCGGACCGGCAGGAAAACGGTCGACAACGACGGCAAGTGAACATGGTTGGCATCAACTTTCATGGCAGCGCAAAGGGTAGGGGGGAGGGGGGCCCGAGGAGGTATTGGTGACGAAGAACGTGCGCGGAGGGTCAACTTGTTCCGCCCTACGTCGATTACAGCGCCATACTCAAGGAGAGAAAGTCCATGCCAAGAAGAATGTCTTTAGAGCAATTCTCCAGGATCATGAATATGGCTGGGCACGCCTCACCTTGAATCTCAACGCGGGCAGTGCACTTGCCAACAGGGTTTACGAGGTGGCCTCCCGCGGTAGGTATGGGCGGGCCGTCCCACTGGGCGGTAACCTTGCGAAGACGCCGAGAGACGTTGCCGCTGAAGACCGAGTAATCTGCGCCAGTGTCGTCAAGCGCCGTTACTTCACGACCGTCGATTAAAACGTTTACATTGCTAGAGGGCACAGAACAGTCTTAGCTTCCAAGGGTGCCATTAGTCGAGCGGAGACATTCCAACGTAGGCGGAGGTTCTTTACTGCGTGAAACACCGGCAACACCACATCCAGGCGTCGCCGTACTTTGTTTTCCCGACGTGGCGAAAGGCTCTCATTGCGAGATCCACGAGAAGGGGGTGATGATCGGCGAGGGGGCGGCGACCGGGAGGTGCGAGACGAAGCTGACACTGCCGATTGAGAGCACCGAAGGTATTCCTGTATACCGCGGGGATGTTCACCGTGGTGGGGGCGCGGATCAGCCCAGTTGATACCTCGAAGGCCGAGTTCGCGGTACGGGCAGTAGCGGTATAAGTGGTCAGGTTCACCGCAGTGGAAACACAGAGGCCTCCGGTCTGCAGTCCTCCAGATGTCGGTTTTTCTGCGGCCCAGTGGTTCCAGGTCCAGGCGTGCATCAGACGGGGGCACGAACTCGTGGCGTCGAGAGCCGGAATCGGCAGCGGCCTGAAACTGACGATGTACGGGAGGTGGACGACGGACGGCGGCGGCGCAGCTCAGAGATGGTTGGTCGGCTGCAGCTACAACGGGTACGTCTTCGGACGCCAGCGCATCTCGCAGTTCTTTCCGAACAGCCGTCCCGATGGAGACAGATGCAGGCTAGTCAGGATCTGGGAACAGCCTTTTCAGCTCCTCTCGAACGACGTCGCGGATAATTTCGCGAACATCGGCCAGGCCACCACCGCTCAGGCCGGACGAAGCAAGACTTGAGACAACAGGAAGGGCGCTTAGTCGCCGAAAGTGACTGGTTCTTGCCGCCAATGCGTGCTCGATGTTGGTAGCTTCAGCGACGAATTCGGCTACTGTGGTACGAGGATTGCGGACGAGGCCTCCGAATATGTAATTACGGATACCCCTCATCAAGGCCCGCACCTTCTTCTCTTCAGTAGCCTGAGGGTCAGCGCGTGCACTCAGACGCAGTACGTCTTCGACGAAACTTCTCACGCTCTCGGTGGGATCCTGGATACGAGCGTGGAGCAGATCTTCAGCATGCTGTTGCCGATGCTGGTTTGGAAATGTGCGTACCAGTTCGCTCTTGCTTATCTTCCATGATGTTAGCGACGCCTCGTGGTTCTCGAACCAGTATTTCGCTGTGGCATCTAAGGAGAAGTACAGGTTCTGCAGATATTGGTAGGGTGTCCACCTATTATGTCGAGCTACCCGTTCATAGTGCTGGACCAAGTCTTCAACATCATCAAGTCCATCGCCACAGAAAGGAGTGACAGATCTTGGGGTGACAGGCACGTAGACGATCCTCGGCGTAATCACGGGGTCGGTTTGTTGTAACTGGGACGGCATGGTGGCGTTGGTCGTCCTAGATGTCCTCGATTCCGCAGGCAAGAGTCCGAATTCCGGCGCATGGCCTTGCTGCCGTCGGCTAGCGCGAGTCTGTTTTTCCCGAGGGCTCCAGGAAAACCCGACGGCCGGAACTTAGGACCGGGCTCGAATTGCGAGGCGGGGTGTGTGGCATGAGATGCGTACCCAGCAGCTCCACCAAATGTCACGGCTTGCTTGACGTAGCGGCCGGCGGCGAGCACCGCTGGTGATAGCCGGAGCACAAGAACTCACGAACCAGAACACAGGTCCGCCAGCAGCAGCGTCGTCTTCGGCACGCGGCAATATCGAAATATCGCGTGACAATATCAGTGAGAGCGCGATTGAGGCGATCGCTGAGGTGGTGTCTTTAGCATGCACATTGCCGTAATAAAAAAAAAGTGTTCAGTTAAGGGTTTATAGCCACGAGTCAGCTTATGTTTACTAAATCTGGAACGCACGATGTTGTCGACACTTTGGGGAGAAAGCAGCGGCCGCGGCGCACAAAACGTTCGTGGGAAGCTCCATGACGACGGATGACGTCATTTAGGAGGAGGTAAGCAAAATATGTACTGTGCTAGGGAAGTACTGGCGTGACTGCGTAGCTGGCATCATAGTCCGTGGCAACAGCTGCCGAACACTTTCCGGAGGTTAGCCTAGGAAACGATCCCAAAACGTAAAAGTTTGGAGGGGGTGAAGGGGGCCGTCTATATGTTGCTGCATATTCATTGAGAGACCGGCAGGGCGTTTCCGGCGCTGGCACTGGTCGAAAGCAGCAATATCAACGAGGAGAGGGGTAGAGACGGCGCCAAAAGAAGCTACGAAGCACAGAGTAGTAAGTACGCCAGACGCCCAGATGACCAGCAGTGGGGAGATCACGGAGTTCGTTCAGGACAACTTTGCGAAGGTGCTTGGCAACAACGTGTAGGACGTCATGGCACCGGGGATAAGGCTTCTTTAGTATACACTCTCGTTGCGGAGCGAAAAGCGGTGCATCGGAGGGTGACAGGAGACGGGACAGAGATGGTCGAAAATTAGGCACAGCTCTGCATCGCGGCGCCGTTCTTCGCTGTTGTTCGCGTAGGGAAAGAACTTGAACAGGCCTGCGTCGCCGTCGGTGCCACGATTGTCACAGACGCCAGATCCGGCCAGCCGGATAAGAGGAGAGGCACTGATATCGCCAAACTTGGTCTCAGGCCAGCTTGGCCTTGAGAACCGAGACTCGTACCGAAACTGAAACCAAAGGGAAAACAGAAGTGCTGGTTCAGCTAATTTGCATTTGCCATAGCTACGCTTAATCACCCATTTGATTCTTGATATGGATGCCTGAAGATGTCCAGGGACTGCAGCAGCTTTCGATAATGCCCTTAGCGACATTTTTGTAACGTCAGCGTTAAATACCTGTCGCTTGCCGTGGGAGACAAAGTATGGTAGGCGGCGGACAGGGGCGGCATCTACGGTGTCGATGGGGCGCCTCACGGCGATAGCTAGAACCAGAAAAATGCAAGAAAAACGTACCGGAAGGTATCGAATTTGGGTAGTGGGAACGGCACGAAGATCGATGGCATAATGATCGAGAATGCGTCTTTCTAAGGAGGGGGATGCTGGCACGGGGTTTCTGTTCGCGAACCGGGGTGGCGTCTAATGCAGCGACGTGACACAGACTGAGGGGGAACAGGTAGGTATGCATATGCCAGACGGAAGTGCATGAGGGGAGTAGCCGAATTTCAGAAAAGGAAAAGACAAGCTTTTGCTTGACGGTGCTGATGGTGTGGGGAAGAGTGACAAGGAGGTCAAGAATGGGCGTGACGAAGTGGTCACCATCCAGTGCTGGAATGGACAACTCTAATGGAACGAAGGAGGCGTCTTGGCATTGTAGGCGAGCACAGTCGGCCCAGAACAATCGGATCAATTGTTTTTTGGGTACAGATTATGAAAGTGACAGTTCAAGATGAAGGGCACCCTAGGAGCAGTCGATGAGAGCGGAACTGTCTTAGAGAAAAGCAATGCCAATAATAAGATCATGAACGCAGCTGTTCAGAACGATGAAGTGAACGTGGGCGACGTGGCCCGCAATAGCAGCGAGAGCGCTATACAGTCGGTCCGTCGACAGCATGCGTGCCTCTATGCGCAGCATGCACACGGCACGTTGCAAGCGCAAACACTTTGCGGAGACGACGGCAGAGGGCATCACTCATTACGGACACGTGAGCACTGGTGCCGAAACGCGCACAAGAGCACCGTTAACATTGACGTCGAGAACGTTCGGCTGAGTGATAAGATGATAATTTCTGGTCGAGGTAATTGATGCAGTGTCGTCACCAGGAGCTGCAAAATATAGCTTTTAAATGAGAGCGGCCGCAGCGCGAAGCATACGAAGCGACTTCTGTGAGGCAGAGGAGCTATCGCGCGGTCAAGGCGAGCGGGAAAATTGGCTTGGATTATGAACAAAGTGTTCAAACCACTTGGGCTGGGGTCGGGTCGAGAAGATGCGCTGCGGTCTATTACGTCAGCCGGCGTAGGTGTAGTGTACACGAAATGGCTATGTTGGGAAGCGTGAACAACACGTGAGCAGTGGAAGCAGGTGGGTTTGTTTTTGTCCATGCACCGTTCCGCCGGATTATGATCACGCCGAGGGAATTAGTAGGGTGGGAGTGTAAAACGGTGGGAAGAGGCTGGCTGGCGGTGTGTGATCAGGCAGAACACAGTGCAGAAAGGAGCTTTAAGTTGGCTTATTATAGCGATGACTGATTGAGCGATGTGACCTGCAGTGGCTATCTGGGATGCGGTTTCTGATGAAGATTTCAGAGTTTCTAGCGCCTCAACTCCACATCGGATGATTCTTGTGACGGCTTTGGCGAAGGCAGGAGACTTTGTGGGTGCTTGCGATTAGGGTCGCTGTTCATTACAAGATGATGTCGGGGCTATGTTCGGACTGCGGAAATATAAATTAATAATGCGGCGGCTTTTGACTTACTTAAACTACGACCCTCCTTAATAAAGGATGATGTCAACTGAAGAGCAGAATTTGCAGACGAGAAATTCGGAAACATCATCAGCCCTTCCATTCAAAATGTAGCCCACCTTGTCGGTGTCAGTCACGCTTACGTCGCCTATGCGTCAAATAGCCAAGAAATTTTGCAAAGACCACGTAACGTTCCGTTGAAGAGAGGAAGAGAAATGCTGGCTGTTTTCCTGCGTGCTGTCGATCTTCTATACTGAAGTATAGAACGCGACGCGAAACGGCGTTCATATATTTTCTTTGGTGGTGTCGTAGGCTACCACACACTTGAGTGCTATTGAGATAAAGGTGACATTGCCGAGCATTAAGATGGAGTCCCACCTGGCACAGGTGGTCCCTCGTTCGTAGAGGCTAACCATGCCTTACACATCAAAACCATCAATGCCGGGAAAGCTGTCGGCGTCGCGAAGAAAAGCCATGACCACGAAAACAGTGGCATGAGTGTTCCAAGACTCACCGTGATGAGATATGGTAATAGCCCTAGTTTGTCAAGCACTCCGAAGGTCAAGGTTTAATTACTGTACAACCGACGCCTCTATCAAAGATGTTACATGGTCCTAGGCGAGAAAGACGCAAGGACAACCAGAGCACAGTAGTACTCAGCCCCCATACCGTTAACAGCGCACAGTGCAGAAAGTACGCCCAGTGCCGAGACACTTCGTTCACACCGTCATAAGTTTTATCCGTTGAAATTTTACCAACGTCACCTTAGGCCTTTACGTTAACCGTTTTCGATTTTTTTAATTGCATCGTATTTTGCGTGGTGGCCTTCCCTCCATATTCAATACTCAGTGATGGGAGTCTTTATAGATATTTTAATAAAAATGAACAGAATAAATTCTAGCCGAGGGTGCTTTTTCAAGGCGGAAAGAGTGGTTACGCGCAAATTTCGGTCGAAACTACCGTCGATAGCAGGCCAGCCTCAGCTCTGCCTCATACCACGTTCGTGGCTTGTAAAGTCCGGAAGCATTGAATTGACGTAAAATCGATCATTTTTTCCAAGACGCACCAAACTATAGAGACGCAATGATAAGAGACATTTCATGTTGACGCTAACTTTTTGCATTAAACTTTGATTCCTCGAGAGACAAACGTTCAATTCGAATTGAAAGCTCAGGATATACCACCACCGTAAACAGACAGGTCGCAGAGTTAATTAAATGTGCGCCCTTCAGGGTCGTGAGATTTGCCAAACAAATGTATGAATTCCTCTCAAGGCAGGTGGCCTGTTACATCCGCTGTGGAATGAATCGGACGTTTCCGTTACGCAACATCTCGTGCTCTCTGTGTGCATGTTTCACGGGATTGCTGCCGCTGGCCACAGTTCTATAACAACAAATTCCTTTCGCTCTTGAATACTTTATCAAATATGAAGCCCAGCCGAACGCCTACTGACGGCTGTGCCGATTTAGCACAAATCATTGCCACATTTATTCTCGCATACTTCGTCGCCTTTTATGCAGTACGGAGATTGCATACCTGATTGCCTCTCAGTGTAACAGATTATTCCCAGGGGAGAAAACATAGCACCAGCAGTATATTCCGCGTGAGAAATGAAATTTCCGCAGAAAAAGGTGGCCGAATATGGCGCAGGGAAGGTCATTTGGAGGTATCTGAAGAAGGCCTCGGCCTGCAGCAAAACTATTTGGATTAAGAGCACGATAAAAAAGAGAAGGGTAGGAGTTGAAGTTCGGACGAGATATCCGGCCTTAAGCATATTTCGAATGGCAGAAGAGCAAGTTCGTCCTAGGCTTAACAAGTTCTTCATCACAGTTAATGTAGCAACGTGAAATTATTTCGCAGTGGAAGACATGCGTAGTTGAGTTCAGAAAATGTGGCCGAGCGAGGTAGGAATCATTGGTCACAAAAATACAACCCAATGGTATAAGCAACGCGGCTCTCAACAAATATTCGTTGAGCTATTAATTTAGGGTCAACACAGCGCATTTTTCATATCTTGTTTAAACATTCAAGTCCAGCAGGCGCGGGCAGCACCTGAAGTGCACAAAAATGTTAGCGTTACCTCATGCGCATGACAAAGCAGTGCGATACGTTTTTCTCACAATGACTGGAATGACACAATGCGTCTGATGTTTCTTCGTAAACATAGTTCTCAACTGTATTCATTCTCTATGCTGTACATACGACAGCACATCTGGATACCGAGCTTCAGAGGATCTTACAGTTCACGGTGGTGCATCATTGTGAGCGCTGGCGTTCTGACACAGCTTGAAGAACTCGACATTCTGAACGCCAGGGTTCTCAGACAGGAACTATCGGCCGTTCATTGTCACAGATATGGCCCATGGCATAGTCGGTGTCGAAAAGTCTTTCTAGAGATATTTTAATAGATCAAATGCGGCCTCCTGTGACAGGAGAACACAGCACCAGGAGGACCAGTAGGCCTTACGACTGAAACACGCCTAGCTCACCTTCAATTCCTCGATTTTTCCCGCCTATTCCTTCCGTCGTCATCATCTTTTGGCTTCCTTCGCTCTTTGCGAAGCAGCCAGGCATCATAGCTCGAGCTCGTTTTTCCCGCCCGACGGCCTTCTCCAGCTCTGGCCCGAAATTCACTGCCATGAAGAAACATTTAGATGCCTTTCATATTTTTTCCTTCATCGCGCTAGTGGGGGGAGGGGGAGCACCTGTAGCGGTGCTGGCATTGCTAGCGGCGCTGATGAAGATGAAGCTTGTAGCTCGACCTCGCTCGAGCATCAACAGAACGCATTCGGCAACCAGCCTGGCCAGCAACGTCGACAGCCCGCTCCGCCAGCTAACCAGCCGCGGCTGCCGGTACCTCCAAAACATGTGGATCACCTTCCACAACACCTCCGACGATGGCCCTGCTTGTCCGCTGTTGCCCCATATTGTTTAGACCTGCAATAATAGCCCTGTTTCAACGCTGCATCCCTCACATTGGTAATGCTGCTTCATGAGACCTCCAACGATGGCGCCATTTCTCCGCAGCTACCCCCTATTCGCAATGAAACTGAATTACAACTTCGACAATGGCTCTGCTATTTTCAACGGCGATTTTTGCCGAACAATTTCTTTTTTGATATTTGCACTTTTATAGTTACTTGCAAACAGACGCCTTGTATCATGAACAACAACATCAAACATTGACCTGAACTTACTCAAAACTGCGACGTAAACGTCAAGTGATCGAAAACTGAGCAGGGGTCCGATTCATTCCACAAGGCAACAATTTTGAAAAATTGCGACTTTTGCCAATACGCCATGTGGTGTAGGGGGCAACTAAACTTGTTCCTTCGAATCCTCATCCAACAAAGCTCAGAAAAGTAAAACAGAGAAACGATCTTTTCGTGTGCCTAGAAGCTACATCACTAGTATCGGTCTTTGTTCGTTTCTTATGCAAGCTTGGTGTTCGTGTCTGTCCTTCAGTTACTGATGTCGGATCACAATTAAGCTTGGTGACTATGTGCAGAATGCAGCAATTATAATTTGTTACGATTTTTGGTTGCAAATGGGGTATCCAAGTTTGTTACAACTTTCGTAATTCCATGCCAACCATTCATTTAAAAGTGTAAAAGCTTTTATTTTAGGAAGGTTCGATTACATATACTCTTTTCTCATTGCCTAAATGCGAGTGAAAAAATTACGCACTTTTTACCATTTCTCTTATATTTACAGTAAACATGCATTTTTGCAGCCCTTCTACTTAATAAAATGCTGCTTGAACCATGAAAGATAGACAAAAGTGAACAACAGATTCAAATAGCTTGAATAACTCCCCTCATCAGTGAAACCACAACATATCAGACCAACATGCCGTTATCATTGCAGTACGGCATGCACAGCCAGTGTAGTTTTTATTTCTATACACGATTTCTTCGAGCTTTTTTTGTTCTGTTAGCATTTCGATTTAGGCAGAGAACACTTTTGGTTTTAAGGGTGCGCGTTTTTCAAGCAAGCAATTACCCCACAGGAAAACAGCAGCATCGAAAGGGGAGCGCTTCACCTGCACCGGTGTCTTATCAAACACTGCGCGGAAACCTTACTATTGCGCACTGCCTTTTAAGAACGACTTTCAAGTGACATCAGAACATACCAGAAGAACATCGTTGCCTGATGCCTAAGAACACGCAGCCATCGGCCGAATGGCAAGCATATTTCATGTAGCCGCTATTACTGTAAAGGATACGGTGTGAATAAAGTGGGTGTATAGTTCTACCACAAACAAGAAAAGACAAAAAGATTCACAACTTGATGGGCATTTGATGCGTGCAAGGGACAGTGACGCTGTCAACTGCACCGAGGGCAGTATAAGAGCGGTAAAAGAATGGTTTAGGTAAACCGAAATAAAAATTCTTGATCCAGGTTTAAAGCGGTGTTGGCAAGTTTTTTTCTAAAATATGGAGATTGAAGGGCTTTAGCAATGCTGTTGCTTGAAAAGAGAACTAAGTAGGCGAAAACAAAGGCGCGGTAACATGAGCCGCCACTCTCCATAGCCGCGTTCACACCAATACCAGAGTGGCGCATCGTTTCTCCTTGTCTATATCGCGGACGGGCCATGCCGTGCTTACATATACCACATCAAGTCAAGTACAACTACGGCCCCTTGCCCAGGGCACGCGGCAACGAGGGGGGGGGGCAGCGGCTCTCATATTTAATGTGGTCTGCTTTGTTATCCACCTGAGGGGGTATTGTGCAGGCGACCAGGGAGGAGGAGGGTGGCCCGAAAGCTAGGGTTCCTCGATGCGCGGCGGGATTGTGGGCGGGGGGTGACACGCACAAATCTAGGCTCCCCACCCACACCTCTTTCCATTCATCCCAGCAGTCAAATTGCACTTGCCGATCTGATCCCCGCCTGGGGATTTGTGCATGTTCCTGGCGCATTTTTTTCCGCTGTTTACATGAGTGCGATAGACCAGAAAGTCGATAGCATGCGCTGCTGCCGCATTCATGTAAACGCGTCGTATCAGCCGCCCAATTGCTATGTACTTTTCTTTCAGCTCAATTAATGATTCTGCCCACTAACATTGGCAATTAAATACACCACAATTTTTTACCGTGCAAATGCCTTCGCGTAACTAAAAACGCACTACTTCACAGCTAGGATATTTTTCAACTGCATCGTCTGCGATTACAAGGTAGTGAAAAAATATGGCCGTCAAAAGAAACAGTGGCCTTTACACTGCCTCGTTCGCAGCTTAAACCTATACTCATAAAACATGACACGATATTAGTACTTGGAGGCAGCTGTAGTTAATTGCAAAATTTCTAGATTCCATCGGAATTCTGCTGGGTGGGGTGTTCGAGCTCGCTCAAGTATTCAAAGCCTGAAAAGATATGAAATATACTTTTAGCTCCCACACTCGGCAAAGACAGCGGCGAACATCGTCGCGATAAATTGCTCTCCCCAGGATTCTCAAAATAAAATAATAAATTCGCTATTTTCTTTGCTTCAATTTAACTAGGTGCTCTTTGTGGGGTTAGATTGGGGGGATAAATACGTTCTCCCCCATTTAACCGTGGCTGGCACACAAAACCGTAAGACTCCACCCCGTGATCGCGTACACTCACGAGCGCTCGCCGAACACGGCGGGCCTTCCCCTGAGGGAACAAAGGAACGACACATTGGCTGACACAAACAGGCATTTATTGCTACAACAATAACGCCGGCTAGCAACAGGATATGCGAATGAATCGAGGTGATCCGACTCACCAGGAAGGTTCAGAGCGAATACGCGCTGTTACGCTAGTCCAAGGAATATACTTCGAAGCCGGACGGGACGAGATACGGGAGCCAGCCTTCCCGCCGCTTTTTCGCCCCGCTGGCGAAGAGCGGTGCCGCGAGCGACATATCTGTTCGCGCCGACGATCCCAGCCAACACCCTCTCGATACGTAAGGCCTCTCCACCAGCCGCATGACATGACGCCAAGTGACCATGCCGGCGCTGCGCTCCTCGATTTCAGCGCGCCGCGACCGTCTGCACTATTCGGGTACTGCCGCACATAGCAGCTAAGAAGCTCCCAGCTGTCTTCTAAGTGATTCCTTCATTTTTATTTTTGTCTTTGCTGTAGAAAATAAATTCGCGAGTTTGTGCACGCCTTACGCTATCAATGTATCTGCTTTATATATATATATATATATATATATATATATATATATATATATATATATATATATATATATATATATATATATATATATATTCAGAACACCTTACTGTCAAGAAAGTTCGCGCTTCGAGATGTTAATCCAGTTTATTTCGTAATAAGCAATTTAGCATACACCCGCCAATTTCGCAATATATTTTGGTCTTTATAATAAAAAAACTGATTTGTTAATTTCAAATAATGATCTAATTATTACGCTCTATCACGTGCGTGATGTACGCCTTGTGGTAAAACCCAACTGCACAGACCGCACATGCGTATATCCAGTATTTAAACTAGAAGTTCCTGAAAGGTGAAAAAAACACCGTCTTCTGCGCATTCTGGTAGCTTTATTATGTATTGTGTTTCGCTTAAAACTTTCACACTCAGGTATAATGACACTCACAATAATGTTGCGCTGTTAAGTTCTACCATGTGTCAGCATTTGCCTGCATAAGTGAAGTATTTGTGCAGCTAGTCTGACCGTCACAATAACAAACGACGAAACAGCAGCAATGAAGTGTTCGCAAAACATTTATATTGCTTTGGGAATAAAACTTACTTCTTCTTATGCGTTGCTGCTCTCCGGGTTGCGGCCTTCTGCTGCGCATTGTCTTGTATGGCGTCATTTCTTAGTTGTCAAAAGTTGTTTAAAACAACGTTGGTTGCAACGCGAACTATGAAACGCAGGAGAGTTTGTGCAGTGTGGCCATTTTCAGATGTCTCAATGTCATTTTCTTCCAGGAGCAAATCGTCTGTGAAATCACGATACCACGTTGATTACTACAGGAGAAAAAAATATTCCGCGTTTGCTCCGAAAGAAAACTTCTCTGCAACTAGTTTTGTTAACAGTACCACGTGAACTGTGCATGGTTGCGGAAACTTGAGCCCTCCTCTTGACAGGTTAGCTATCATGGCAGTGTTTTCCGCTTCAATCTCTCGATTTTGAATGGCTAATGTGCCGAAGCAAGCAGAACATGAAAGCCCCTTTAAAGCAGCATGAGCAGCGTATCCTGCAATGTAAACAATAGCATCCATGTCAGAGTGGGCGCATGCAATATCGCCGTCACTGACAGCCACAGAAAAGTTGCACGCTACAAGATCTGCACTTCCGTCTTCACACTCTGTTTCCTCGCGTGGAAATGTCAAAAGTTTTTGAAGACGAAGCTTCTTCTCAGATTCATAGAGCTGACGCACGGAAATGTGGTACTGTATTCCTTCCAGCTGGCGTTAACGGCCGAACCGGTCTTCTAGCGCGTCCGTCAGAAATTTGCCCAGCAGAACGTACTTGAAGAGAAGTTCTTCTAAGCAGTGGCGCGAGAGTTCTACCAGAGAATAGCACGCCAATCGCAAAGCACTGTGCATCTCTTTCGTCAGCGAGCCACTGGTGATGTCGATTCTCACCCAAGCGTCGAACCAGCCGACAACGGCCCTCAGTACAACTGACTGTGTGTCATCAACAGGCCTTACAGTGTCTTGCACGCTGTCCCTTAGCCTGTGGCCTTTGCAAGGGATCTTAAAATTGACTATTTGCCACCATGTGAGGATAATGTCAATGAAAAGAGCGGTCGACTCAGCTTGAGGAATGTTGAACACCGAACCATGTGTTCTGAGGGCATTTGACACAAACTAATTCATGACGTCGAGAACGAGCTATACATTTTGCCGCTCCATTGAAGTTGGATTCACTGCTTTTGCATTCGGTCTGTAAGCAGCCTTCACAAGCGACGTCTTCTCTGAAGAATAAAGCTGCCGCACAGCTGCGAAAGAAGCAGCTTTCATACGAGGAGGCTCGTCAGGCATTGCTCCACTCAAGTCGATTTCAGGGAAATAGAGGCATGTTCAAGGGTTTTTCTGGTTAATCCAATTGTTCCTGACGCACTTCAAGAGATGCACCGGATCGACCACGTTGAAAAGAGGACGAGCGTCATCGGCTGGATGGGGATAGACAATGCTCACTTGAGGACTTTTGGCAAATAACGACATCATCTCGCGGTTCAGAGCGTTGTCGGTTATCACAACGTTAATTTTAGGCCGATTTTCTCAACATTAATGATTATGTTCTTGGCATGATCGTGCAGAATTTCTGCGCTCAGTTTGCTCACATGTAATATGTGAATGACGATCTGGCTTGCAGAAAGGAGTGATTGTACTATGAACACATGGGCTGTTGTCGCTGGTTCCGTGGAATGTACCGACGATCCTACTATTGTGCCCCCCTTGTAGTCGAAGTATGGTTTTATGTGGATCTCATCAATCATCAGCGTCATTGTCTTCTCGTGGTCTTTCATTGATTTCACTCGCTGTCGGATGTATGAGAGACAGTGTGGTTGATTTTGCTCCTGAAGAGGGACAGCTTCGCAATATGAGCACACACGGCGCAGTGTAAAGGATGGGCAGAATGATTCTTGATGCAGATCTTGTGAAGTGATATGCGTGACGAGGAATGGAATTCAAAATACTTGCGAATACCAGCAGCTCTGCGCTATAGGAGGTATTCACTGAGGCCGCGCTACCACACGGCGAAAGCGTCTCCGCGGAAAACGCGCCATGTTTGTGGTCGTTTCGCGAAAGCTCGCGCAGTGTCACGGTGCGCCGTGAGGTATCCGGCCTGAATTGCTGGTAATCCGTAACATCTTTGCACGTTGTTAAATGCGAGAACGTTCAATTTTCTTTGTAGAATGCTTATTGTGCATGAAGTTTGCAGCAGAATTCTGTGCCGTGATTTAACTGAGCTGCGTGCCGCAACTCGGCAGCAAAACTGGCCGGCTGCATTGCACGCAAGAAGTAAACGACTTACAGCTTTTAATATCAGTTCATAACTGTCAGCTACTCATGCAGCACACATAGTGGATAACACAGCACATGATTAATTACCCATATTCCTAAGCGGACGCTGCTGAAACTCATATTTCCAGCGGCTGTAGTCCGCGAACCGCCGAATACTCATTGTTTCCGCAAAAAGGCATATTGTCATATCTGCTTTGTTTGCGCGACAAAATGGTCGAGCAAATACTGTCATGCACTCACAGCACGAATGGCAGACAGCAAGAATGTTTTGCAGGTTTGATTGTAGAAACGTAGCGTTGCTTCCAGTGCACAAGACCTGGAATCTGTAGGCCGGTTCGCAGCAACGCGATGTGCAGCAATTCCGCTACATTCAGTAGTAACACGTCACTTTCAGCAGACAGAGATGACAAGTTAAGCTAGCTAAACGAACATACACGTTTAACTACCCACCTAGGTGAAAAACGGCACTTCGGCCGTCGGCACCCTCAGCACGGATGTTCGGCTCGACCGCATGTCAAGCAATTGCGCCCTCTCATAGATTTGCATACTTTAATTCCTCGGCCTGTCGGCAAACTTACGCCGTGCACAAGGCAGACCTCAATATCGGTGAATTCAACGCACGGCAGCCGTCTTGCAGTACGTCGCACACCACGCCGGCACCTGCACATTCCTACGGGTCGACGTTTTCACAAAATGTAACATTTTCAGCGTGCCTGCTCTTTCTGCATCGCGCAGTTCACGGCGTATCCATTCAGTCACACGGTGTTGCGGGTCGGACAGAAATGACCTGCGGCGAGACGCTAAATACACTCACATTTCACACATCACAAGCCAGGTAAATGCTGCGGCTGCCGCGCGCGCGACCACCAACATGGCGAATGCCGCGCCGGCCACTAGCGCCCCTTGCGGATGACGTCATGTGAATACCTCCTATACACAGGCTGTTTCGCTAGGAGAAGATCTATCTGCTCAACCAGAAATTTCAGTAAAGCAGAAAGTTCTTTGGCGTATCACTGTCCTCAATGAGGTCTGCGAGCAGTGAACTGACAAACTGCAATACTTCGGTATGCTTCAACTATTTCGTCACCCAGGTATATTACACAAGCCTTTGTCGAGTTCCTCTAGCAGCAAGGACAGGCTGGAGGTGTCACACACTTGAACTGGAAGAGTGCTGCCCGAAGGAAGCGACTGAAGTTTCACTTCATTCAGTAAAACAGAAAGTGACTGATAAGGGAAGACTACCAAGTCACATTTCACATTAGGTGAAGGATCATTCTCGATGAGAAGGAACCTAACGCACTGCTCATCGACAGGAACGGTTCAGAAATTTGTGTTGCAAATCCCAGGCAGCTTAGATTTTGTCCTCGTAAGATGAAATTTTGTATTTCTTCTGTTCAAGTTCATTAGACTCAAGTGACTTTCTCATAGGCTCCTGCAAATTAGCGTGTTTTCTTCTTGCTTTTCTTGTCTCTGGCGATTCACTGCGTCCTGGCGCTGAGGACAAGTATGTTGGACAGTTCGGAAACACAGAAGGCACAGCATCATTCTTCAACTATAGTCTATCACGCTTCACCTTTATTGTTTTCCCTGTGAGTTCATCTTGGTGAGACAACGTCGTAATGAAGTCGCCTGCGTAAAGTGCTGTTCACACACGTGCACGACAAAATGACGCAAGGCAATTTGCCATGACTCTCCATGCATAAAACGCTAAGTAAAAAGAGTTCTAACAGTGCACAGCTTTTACACATTTCCCACACAAACAAGAATAAATCGCAGAGCGGAGGCCCAAATAGGCGTAATTTGTACTAGGAGGGACAAACACAGCAGACGAGCTATAACGTGAGAATGACGTTGGTCTTAGCTTCGACAGTGAAAATATTCATAATCCTGAACAAATGCTTCGCAAGTTTTATGCGCATCCATGGAAATAAATGCTTCGTTGAAATTCATAGATAAGTTATAGGAGTGCTATCATTGCCTTCAAAGGCAGCATGCCTTTCCCGAGTTACAGCCCTAAACAATCCCACAGCTCAAAACTAAGATAATTACCAGCGCATATTAAGCAATATTTCATTGTCTTACCCTCGAATGCACTGTAGGTGTAAAATCCTTCCTTTGAAAGGCACGCAACCATGCTCTTCTTCGTACTTCGTCTCTTGGGAAGCAATAAACACGTACTTTTCGGCCATTGTCGTAGTTTCTGCGGCACCAGGGAACACAGCACCGGCCCATGTTTCACGAAGTTGCACTCGCGACACGACAGGCATTCAGCGATGAACTGCAGGCGAGCTTCCCATTCGCGCGCTAGCACAGGTAACGCACGCCACACAAGAAATGGCCACACGAAACAGATACTGTCATGCGAGGATGAAAGGAGATGAACCCAACGCCAGACTCTGGCAGCAGCTAGACACTCACTGCCAGACTGCGTTGGTGCCTGTGCTTGCCCGGGCAAGCGCGAGCATGCCTTGCACGCCGAGGGAGACAACCGAGCGAGTCCGGACACTTGGCGTGACATGGCGCGTGTGGAAAGGAGGGCCTGGAGAGACCTGAAGAAAGTATTGAGAGGGTGTTGTCCCAGCTGAACCTCTGCCCTCTCCCGCGTGCAAGCAGTCTCTCGCGCTGCGACGCTGGCGCCCTCTCTCGTTAGTGAAGGTAACTAATACCCCGGTCACACGGGCACTCTAAAGGCACTTTGAACTAATGCTCCTTTACGCTCCCAAAGGAGCACTACTTCAAGGGAGTTCGTCCCTGCTACACGGTCGCGTAACGACCTTCGCAAGAAGTTTTTAGCACCCTTATCGGCGAAAAGCGTTATTAAAATTGCAAACCTCACTGCACATGTAAATACAGAAATTTCACATTTTTTTAATAAATTCATTTTATAACCGTATTATGTTAAAGCAACGCAATTTTAACTGCAATAATGACATGATTTTCCAAGTGCAGAGCATAACATCACAGTGCTGGCCACACTGAGCCGTGGCTACCGTGACGCTCGTATGTAT
The DNA here is from genome assembly GCF_052857255.1 of Amblyomma americanum. Classification (NCBI taxonomy): domain Eukaryota; kingdom Metazoa; phylum Arthropoda; class Arachnida; order Ixodida; family Ixodidae; genus Amblyomma; species Amblyomma americanum. The sequence goes on along the minus strand of NC_135500.1, from coordinate 70,190,536 downwards.
GGAACGAGAGTATGGCGTGGTGAGACTGCCACAAAACAAATGATCTTATATTTTAAAACAACACTAATCTTATGAAGTGAATTTACAAAATTAAAATTGAACGTTTCTTTTCTCAATTTATTTATGCTGTTAACTCGCTGGGAGAGAGAGTACTCCCTTGAAGCCTCAAAGGACGAAATCGAGCTGCCTTGTTTCGAAGCTCCTTTGAGCTAGGTGTCCTTTGGCGCGCCCGTGTGGCAGCACGCGTTCGTCCTTAGAGTAATGGAGCATTAGTTCAAAGTACCTTTACTGTGTCCATGTGACAGGGGTATAACAAGAGAATGTGCTCCTCCTCGAGGCGAGGCTACTGCTGCGCGGTGCATCGCGGCAAAGTCTACACAGGGGACTGCAGGAAAAATCCCCACAACCCCCCAACCTTAAAAAGAACCACTCGCCTGAAAGTAAATGCTATGGAGGAGTCTCCTGTTCTTCATGTACTTGAGGCAGGTCTTGCAGCGGAGGTCACGCAGTCAGCGTCCACGCAGACTTCCGCGGTGTTCCGAAGGCGGCGTGAAGGTCTCCGCTAGTACGATGCGCATTGCGCGCGGACTATCGCATCCGCAGGCCGCGAATAGAAGGCCGGTGGGAAAACTGCACGCCAGGATTCTGCAGCAGTCACCAGGGTAGCAGCAGCAGGTGGTGACTGCTGACTGGTCTTGCCACAGCTGCCGCGGAGGGATGCGGCGAACCGGATACAGGCCGCTCCGTCGCAGCAAGTGGAAGCGAGACGATGTGCACCGGTCAGCAAGCCTGGGTGGCTCCACCGGATCTGCAAAATTGCCTAAACGCTCTCGGCGTGCCTTTAACGTAGGTCACGGGAAGGGAAACGGCATCCGCAAGAACCTCGTGGCACAGTGCTTAACTCGCTAGCAAAACGTGTCGGGCGGCTGCGCAAACGAAAAGTTCCAGTGAACAAAGCCCCTTCTTGAGCTAAACGACACGGCTCAGTTCTTGCGAGGTTACGAAAAAACGGGTGAGCAGCAGAGTGCGAGCCTCTCAACACAACGGTTTGGTGGTCATGCGTCTTCTGACGTGGTGCAGGCAGCTCCGAAAAGCATTATTTCTTACTACCACTGACATTGACCACAACAAACACCCGACAAGGGTTTATTTATTAACTTTGATAACTCTGCTAGTTCTATTCTGTCTGTAGGGGTAGACACCCTCATGCTTTGGCCTTTCCTATTCAGATCTTTCGTCTCCTGAAATAGCACGCCGGTATTCTGTCGAACTGTCCTACCACATACATATATGCACGCATACATATATGCATACATGCATATATGTCAAATTGTAACAATTTATCGAAAAATCAATACACCTGAAGAGCTGCGTTTGAATTTCGCAATACACAGTATGGTAACTCTCACTAATTTTTTGTCTTTCTATTCTGTTTGCCATACATTACCTCGTAGCGAACGTTTCCAGTCTTCATATTTTCGCAGTGTTGCCAACAGCTTTCCTTAAACAGTTACTTTATTCTATCACCCACATGGGCTATCCATCCACGCCTTTACTGTTGTGAGCTATAATACAACCGTCATTCATATGTGAACTCACATGCAAGATCAAAATACAGGCTACAAACGGTTGGAGCTGCTGCCTTGGGCTTCAGCACCGACTGGCCAGGCGGCATTATTGGGGACGCGGGCACTGAAAGTTGTGTACAGAAAACAGTCACTAAAAGCTTCCGGGCGACTTCAAGTACCTGGCATGTCATGCTGACTGATCATGGGTTGTTACCATAACTCCAGCTGTTCGGGCTGGTATTTAACGCATGACACAAAGCGACAATCAACTGCACAAGTCAACTACGGCACAAACCTTATGTGGAACGTATACAACCTCCATTCAATAAGATCTCACCTGCAAGCTCAAATTGCTGGCTCAGACCAAGTGCCGGGGCTGCTGCCTTGGGCTTCAGCAGCGACTGGTCAGGAGGTATTTTCGGGGAAGCAGGCACTGAAAGTTTTGCGTGGAATACAGCCACTGAAAGCTTCCAGGCGACATCAAGCACCTGGCATGCCATGCTGATTGGTCAGAGGTTGTTACCATAACGCCAGCTGTTCGTGCTCGTATTTTAACGCCTGACCCAAAGCTACAATTATCCGCACAAATAATCAATGACATTAACATTATGAGGAACATATACAACCATCACAAAAAAGATCTCAATTGCAGTCTCAACTTGCTGGCTCAGACCAAGTGCTGAAGATATTGCTTTGGGCTTCAGCAGCGACTGGCCGGGAGGTATTTTCGGGGCAGCAGAAACTGAAAGTTGTGTGCGGAAAACAGTCACAGAAAGCATCCAGACGACTTCAAGCACTGGCATGTCATGCTGATTGGTCAGAGTCCGTTACCATAACGCCAGCTGTTCGTGCTCGTATTTAACGCCTGACCCACAGCTACAATCATCCGTACGAATCATCCATGGCAGCATCATTGTGAGGATTATATAAAACCACCATTCAAAAAGGTCTCACCTGAAAGCTCAAATTGCTTGCTCAGACCAAGTGCTGGAGCTGCTGTCTTGGGCTCTAGCAGCGACTGGCTAGGAGGTATTTTCGGGGCAGCAGGCACTGAAAGTTGTGTGCATAAAACAGTCACCGAAAGCTTCCTGGCGACTTCAAGAACTGGCATGTCATGCTGATTGGTCAGGGGTTGTTACCATATCGCCAGCTGTTTGTGCTGGTATTTAACGCCTGACCTAACGCTACAGTCATCCGCACAAGTCATCTATGGCATTAACATTATGAGGAACATATACAACCACCATTCAATAAGATCTCACCTGCAAGCTCGAATTGCTGACTCAGACCAAGTGCTGGAGCCGCTGTATTGGGCTTTAGCAGCGAATGGCCACTAGGTACTCTCAGGGCAGCACGCACTGAATGTTATATGTGAGAAAACAGCAAAGGCGTGCTTTCTAGAGGTTTTCGAATGCAGAAATGCATTTCAGAGCAAATTTCAGAGTTGTGACTGTCTTTAGTAGTAACTGCTAGAAACAATACTCGGACACAAGGCCATGAAATCAGCTATAGTATGTGATGTAAAAAAAACGGATCCTGTCTATATACTTATGATATACGTCCACACTGACCAAGTGATAACTGAACTGCCCTTAGTAACATAGTTTCTTGAGACATGCAGTGCACAGCATGCTGTACATTACAAGTATATTTCTCATACTGTAAATTGACCTACCACTTTTGATTATGGAAGCCACTGCAGTTTGTGTCCCGGTCAAAGTAGTCAGCGAGGAACAGATTTATGGTCATGTAAAGCTTTGTAGTAAAGGCTAAACTACCTTGCACTGATGTGGCAAGCAGAGCGAGGGGTTGTCGGATTTTCTCCTTTGTTGTGAAGCAAGCTGCTTGGAAGGCCATCTGCAGTTACAGTAGTGAGGACTTCAGTTTACTCAAAAATAAGACGGGCTCGATCACTGAATTCTAAGTTCTTGACATGCGAGCACGGAGTTTCAGAACGTGCCTTTGTGTCGGGTGTTTTTTTTTCCACCTGCTGCAGTTGTATCATCACCACCTCACTTCCCTGCGTGTTAGAGTGATGGAACTGTTACATATATGAGGAAAGAGCACAGACTATAGTGCACGTTATACCATTGTATGGCACTGGTAGCTTTCTTCCAGTTTTGTGGGGCTGGTGGAAAAAGAGCAAAGGCACAGCAGTGGGCCTCAGCTACTTTATGCCATGCTTCAGAAGAATCAGAGGCTTAAACTGCTCTGCTGTAAAATGCTCCAGGAAATTTTAACAAAAAAGTGGTTACTCGCGATCTGATAAAGGGTGCTTGCACAACTTGGAGATCAGAGAATAAAGCAGCCAGAGTTGGTAACTGTTGCGGGGCTGTCCATTTTTGTACAGTACACTTTTTTTGTACACAAGATGAGTGCCAACGCGGGAATTTTTAAAGAGAACTTTCCCGTTTGAAGACGACAAAATTTCCACTCGAAACCGTCATTCCATTAAACGAAAGAGAGCGAAATGCAGTGACAAAATTTCATTGCTAGAAAGGCATAGCCCTCCTTTCATTAATTCTACTTCTGTACTGCAATTGCGTCTTCAGCACCAGTATCATAATCCTTGTACAGGATACGCGTCGCGCGCCTATAGTGTGCTCTTTGAACTAAAACCCGTTTATACCTCTTCTGGTTTTTCGAAACAAAAGGTCATGGAGGGGCTCTACGTGGAATGAGCAAAATCATTTGACACCGGAGCACTGTCGACCAACCAACCTTGCATTAGGCATGCCACCGTAGTAACATTGTAGCACATGTGTTAATCTTATCTGCATAAGCCCACACTTAACATTTACAGCTTTGTCTGGCGACCTATTTGAAACAAAGAAAAGAGACGAAAATTTCAGACTTACATCGCAAAGCTTGCTGGACTTATTAGGCGAGAAATCGCTCTGGCTGATGCGATCCAAACAAAATTTTGGTCGCTTCTTGTCGTGCTTACACAGGGGCACCGAAAAGATCTTTTGGCCTCTTTCCGAGCCCGTCGAGCAACCAAAGGCACAGCACACAGTCATCATCCTAGACGGATCACTACCCGACCCGCTAGGGTGACGAGTAGTTCACCACTTTGCTCGAGCAAAAATAGAGGAGGCTATGGCTCGAGTCACACCGAGGACCAAGCTTCCACCAAGCGCAGAACAAGTCGGTTAGTCTTCTAGAGGCTGAGAAACAGCGTAGGTGCTGGATGGCACAAGATTAGCTCGAACGTTGAAGTACGCTGCGCCGAGGCGATCGCCGTTTCTTTACTAGCAGACATTTTATTATCCTCCGTGCGAGCAGATACAAAATGGACGCCGACTCCAGGCAGAAAAACGGAAACCGGACTGGAAAAGCCATATGCGGATAGGGAAAAAGGCGGCGGGGTACTTCAAAGTTTTGCGGTAGTTAAAAAAGCGGTAGCGACAATAGAGGGGCTTTACTTCGTGGAATAGCACTTGCGAGCGGGGCGCAGATACCTTTCAGAAGTGAGGTCCGGTTTACAACAATCGGAGGACCGCGGGGCTCTCGGGGACTTTTTTTTTCATTGCTTGGAGTTCTAACAAGTTCCCCCACTTTTCTTCGCGGTTTAAGTTGTCCTTTATGCACCCACTAAACCCTTTACTTCATGCCTTGAAAGTCTTTCGTTTGGCTCGACAGGGGCCAGGGAGCCACGACTTGAGCATGGAGGTGCATGCCCCTTTTTGACGTCCTTCACGGCGCGGCGTTGCGAGGCTCTCCGCACATACGCGAGGAAGTGTTCATGAAGTGGCCGCTTAACCTGTTTCCCCGTTGCGCCCAGCTGCGCGCAGACTCGCTCATCCACCCTCCCTTGGTTTTCCTATGGCCGTTTGTTAAGCTGCTCTTTCTCTTGCCAGAACAAATTATCCGAAAAATACAATCAACCTCTACCATCCTCGTCTCCCCCTCCCACGACACTCGCTAAATGAGTATGGGCTGTGTTCAGCAAGGCGGCAAAAAGCCACGCATCGAGCCGCCGAGGAAGCATGCACGCTCAAGCTGACGCCGTTCCTGGTCTCCGCACATCCGATACGTTTTGATAACTATGGCGGATTTCAGCAGCCTTGGCCTGCAAGATCCTATTTTTGAGTACCACCGTATGTTGATCGCAAAATGCATTTGGAAATGAATATGGTTCTTGGATTAATTGCTGCTTTGACAAAGCGCCGATCTTTTTTTCTCCGCCAGGAAATGGGAAAGCGCCAAAGCACCGGGGTGACTTTTGTGTGCCAAGTCCTATTGTGAAATGTCTAGCTTGACGTTGTGCGCAAAGGAGTGATGCCAGAATAGTGAGCACTTTATTGTTCGTCTTCAGTGAATTGAACTTCATGAACTTTGGCCACCGTTTCAAGCAGCGAAGCGAGTGTCGTTTAGACCGGCACATGCTGCCTTCACAAGAATATTGGTCGTCTACCGTTTGTGCAAGATGAATATCAAAGGCGCTTGTTATTCCACTGCAGCCGGCCTGTCAGGGTACGTTTAATATTTCCGTGCCCTTTCTCTTTACCTTGATCACTTGTAGGCGTACCGGGAAATGCCGCATTATTCTTTCCAGCGAATTTTATCCCATGTTGTCCCTGAATTAATTGCCGATAGACAATCAGAAGAGCTCTTTCGTGTGGTTTACATGTGAGAGTTCTAACTTCTATGTTACTCCCATGTCTCCCATGTTGCGCACAGTGTCTCGATCTTTGTTCATCACGAAATGCACTGTTTTTTGAGTTTTTCAATTTTTGCTGTCATCATCGTACTTACGCTCATGAACACATCGTCGGTGTCTTGGCAGCTGCGATCTACTGGTTACTCTGCAAGAGCTTGGCCAAAAGTTTTTTCTAGGCAGTGGAAAAGTTTTCTTACAACAGGAGTGCAACGATTAGTACCGATATGACTCATCGGTTTAGTGGCTGTAGGCACAATGCATCTGGCACTGTATATGCAATCAATTTTGTTCTTTGAATCCTTTATTCCTTTATTTTTTTGCATGTCCACTGGTTGCGTTTTTTATAACAGGCTATATATACAATCTCCGACTGACGAAAAACAAGGAGAGTAAGCGCCCATTGTTTTTGGCCAAACCACATGCATCGAAAAGCTGCTTGCAGTTCTGCATGAAAGTTGGGCGGCTGGGGCCAAAACGAAATTGCAGAATACACAGCACGGCGTCCGGAATAAATTTAAGAGGACCCTCTTTGCACCAACTTTCCAAATGGCCTTGTAATTGATAATCAGCCTCTCAACGCAGTCAGCGGCAATCCGCTATGTTGTCTGACCCTGCTTTTCGCTCTTGGCAGGTGGGTTTCATTTGCCGATTCCTGTAACTGGTTGCATCGCATTTTTACGCCGCTGACTGCAAAAATGCCTGATACATGCTCTGCTTGCGCCATAGCCGTTGACGTGAAGTGTTTGACTTGTTCTCGTTGCAAAAGTTGCACTTTAGAAAGCACTGGTATGCTATCACGAAAAATGCGTTTTCAAAACTGTTTACTGCCAAGAGTGAAACCTGGGCATGTCCACCTTGCGTATCCAATTCAAGCAATCAATCCGACTCAGATGATAGTGATGCTCCTTTTTGTCATGAAGTCTCTGCAGTTAACAGCTAGCTTGACCAACTTAGAGTAACTGTTGAAGCACTCACAACTAAAGTGGAGGAACTGCTTCTGTTTAAGCCAACAAGTGAAAAGATGGCTGAAACTGTCACTGAAATCGAAACGTCATTTGAGTTCCTATCTAATAAAGATGACTGTGTTATGTCCAGCCTGGAAGCTAACCAAACTGAGCTAACTCAGCTACATGCCCGAGTGGAATCACTTTCTGAGACTGTGGTGCTCAAGCTGAGTTGCTGGATAAATCAAGGTATGCAGTTAACGAACTTGAACAGTACGGCAGGCGATGCAACTTTGAAAAACATTGCCTCCGTAACAACCCTAATGAGAATTTGGTTCCTTTCATTGGCGATCTATCTCATAAACTAGAGTTTCCAGAGCTTGAAGCTAATGCAATTGCTTCAATACTTCCAATGCCAATCAAGGACAGTTTGACTCCCCCCTATCATTGCACAGATGCGTGACGTACAGATGCGTGACAAGGCGGTTGTTTATGCCTCTTTGTCAAGGTTCCCATGTTTTGAGTGGTAATGAATTGCAGCGGCTGTGTCGTGGTTTAACAACGTGTACGCTGGGCCAACTTTCATTGTTTCATTGTGCCCTGTAATAAGGCGCTTATTTTTTAGTTACGAGCAAGCCGAAACTCACTTTCTTCCAAATCTATTAGTTGTTCTACGTAGTTAATAGAAACCTCGGCTGTGGGAAGATTGTTCTTGTGTACCACATCAGCTAGGAGGTAGATCTTCTGCCCTTTAGTAAAATGGCCTCTAATGTTCTTCAAGAGGTGAGGTGCATCGGCGAGTAAAGTAGAGACGCCTAGATGGACCAGTCGGGTGTGGTACATAGCAGCCTCACTTTGAGTGCTTTGTGACAACTATCCAATACAACCTCCAAATAGCCTGGTTGCAAGGCCCCATGTCGCTGACGACAGCATGAACCCTCACACCAGCAGCTTCGCACGCGCAGATTGTGGCATTAATCTTGTCCTTCACTGTCTGTGCATGAAAGGAGCGGCTGATGAATTCGTATCCCACAGTCTGTTTCCATCGGGTGAAAATGCCTCCTAACATAAACACAAGAGCATGTATTGCATAGCAGGACTCAGGCAGTGTGTTAATGGCCAGTGGTACAGATGGGCTCTCGATAGGCATGTTGGTGGGTGAGTCGAAGTCCAGGTTTTTAGTGATTTGCATTTCATCATACATCAGAACCGCAAGGCATTCCTGCCCTGAAAGTTGGTCCATCTATGAAGCAGAAAAAAATGTGTGTGTTCCGGATATTCGCAAACAAGGCACATACCTTGGCTCTCAGCAGATCGATGACCTCTGAGAATATGCCTGGGACAAACTTGAATCTCTCTATTTTGCACTGAAAAGTGCGCTCAGAAGGAAGCGGTATCCCAAGTTCTCGTGCCACACTGCATCCCTGTTACCAGCAAGGAAGTTTCAACCTGAGCGCCTTCACAATACTTTGAGCGCTCCAATTAAGCTGAACCTCGCATAGTAGTTTTTTTGCAAGCAGGTCGCGTGGTCATCATTCAGGTATTCCGAAATACCTGCATGTACAATGCAATGTCGTGAAAATACATGTTTTTCTGACATGTAGGTAAACTCCAGCCAGCCGTTTTCCTGGTAAATAAAAGGGCAGGTTACCGTGTCTGAGATTCTTGTTTTCTTTTTCTAATGAAGAAACTTTTCGCTGCGATAACGACAGCTTTCGTTTCAGGGCTGTGACCTCATCCTTTAGGGCATCACAGTCTGCTGCTGCAAACATACACATATGAAGTAGGCCAACGCCCATGACCCCAGAAGTTGACAGCTCGGTGCTTGCCAATTCACTGCAGTAGACGTGTCTGCCATAACAAGTGTACACTCTGGCAACACGCTGCACTTAAAGTTGTCTCAAACATATGGACCTATCGCTGTACTGTGTCATGAGCTCAAAGGTCGTCTTTCTTATGAATTAAGTTAATATTTTCGTTCTTCCAAGCGTGTGGTGTGGTCGAGGTCATAAGGCATTGGGTATACAGGGTAGCCAGTTTTTCTAGCACTCTCGCCTCCGTCCTTCAACAGATCTGCTATTACCTGATCCTTACCAGCTGCTTTTCCCTTTTGCATTTGAACCTAAGGCTTTTGTTTATCTTTTATTCAAAATACCTTACAGGGCCCAGAAGGGCATTGAGTATGGTGGGCACAAAAACGGACTGAGTACGATAGGAACAATTTGTAAAGTACAAGGCGCAGTACAATGCAAAAAAGTAAGAACAATTATGCAGTGAAAACCGTAACAACAAGACGTACATCGCCGCGAGCAACAAAAAGTACATAAAAAGTAGCAAGAATGCATCTCATGTTCCCAATACACATCTAAAGAAGCAGAATTAGCCATATTAAAAATGCGAATTATTCAAACTGCACAAGAATCTCAAACATAATACATTAGAAACGAGGAGAAAAAAAACGTATGGGACACAACAATCTATAGCAAGTCACCATGTCGTTAAATAAAATGTTTGTGTAGCTGGTCTTGCAATGATTGGTGGAAGCAGATAGATGCGATACTGTTGGGAAGATCATTCTGAAGAAATATGGCACGAGGAAGTGCAGATGAATTGAAGGCTTGGGTTCTTCCATATATGCGTTTAATGCTGTACTTATTGTGTAGGCTCTTCAAGGGGCAGGGGAGATGGCCTGGTGTTGTGTCGGTATTTATGAAGTAAACCCAAAAGAGCGATGGAGTGACGAATATCTAAAGGTTCGACGGAGATATCAAGTTTGATCGTAGTGATGCTAAAATCGAGATTGTACTTTTGTGTGATGAAACGAGCGGCTCTATATTTTATGGCTTCAAGAATGTTGATAAGGTAGTTTTGACAAGGGGACCACGTAGGTGAAGCAAGTTCTAGTTGTGGACACAAAATTGTTAAATAAGCCATTTTTCTCACGTTATTAGGGGCGTTCCGAAAGTTCCGGCGCTGGTACCCAAGTGACCTTGAAGCTTTGGCGCATATGAATTGTATGTACTTGGCCCATAAAGGATTATCTGTGAGGTGAATACCTAAATACTTATAAGATGGCGCCCGAGAGACTACTGTACTATTAATAGAATACGAGAAATTAGAATCAGAACGCTTGCGGGTGAAAGGTATAATCTTGCATTTAGTTGAGTTTAGCATCATTTGCCATTTTTTACACCAGTTCTAAATGAGGTTCAGTTCAATTTTGGGAGCGAGGTGATTATCTACAGAATGAATGGGGCGGTAAATAATGCAGTCGTCAGCAAACAGTCATACGGAAGAGGATATGTCTTTGGGCAAGTCGTTAATGTATATTAGAAACAATATTGGGCCAAGAATACCTGCCTTGAGGTACGCCAGATGCTATATCACAGAGTGGGGAGGTGAAATTTTTAACTGTAGTGAACTGCTGGCGAAAAAAAGGAAATGTTACGAAGCCACGACAATATTAAAGAATCTAGGCACAGAGCAGACAATTTTGAGAACAAGCGGTTATGGGCAATGCGGAAGAAAACTTTAGCAAAATCTAAAAAGATTAAGTCAGGTTGTAGGATAGCGTCCATGTTAAAGTGCAAGTCAGTTGTAAATTCTAGAGTCGGGTGTCACAAGAAAAACCTTTCCGGAAGCCGTGCTGATTAGGAAAAAAGAAAGAATTTAGTTTTAGGTGGCAGTAAATGTGGGAAGCGATGACCTGCTCGAGTAATTCACAGCAAATGCAGGTTAGCGAAATGGGGCGGTTTGCATTCGTGTGAATTTCTGTCTCCGCTTTTGAACACTGAACGATCTTAGCAATTTTCCAATCTCTAGGAAGCAAACCAGATAATAATGATTGCTGGTAGATGAGGCAAAAAATTTTCCTAGAGACAGATACAATGTTGTCAACTCCAGCGGTTAAAGAAACCTTGAGGTTTGCAATGAGACAATCGATTTCTTCAGCAGTTGTGATAAGAGGGGCCGTATATTGGTAATCATGATCAGGAACAATGGGCATGTTGGAATGACCTTCCCGTGGGAACACTGATGCAAAATATCTGTTAAATCGTTGGGGAAAATAACTCTCCGAAAGCGGTACGTGATCGTCATTGCAGAATGGAAATTCGTTGGTAGTACTGCCGGGAGGTATCACACGCCAAGCTTTTTGGGATTTGAATTTAGGAGAGCGGGTAGGTAAATTCCTCTTTCATTACAGGCGAGATGACGCAGTGCTGTGCGCTACTCTCTCTCTCATGAACGTTATGACTATTTTGGCTATTTTATATATTTGTGTAGAACTCTTTGACTACTTCGACTATCTTATCGACATTGCTTATGCAAATTGCCCTCCTTGTCTCTTAACGCATAAATGTGGTTTTTACGTATGCCTAGTGCGTATTTTCCGCTTCACCGCTTTTAGGTTATCTCCTTTTTTTAGAGCATGCTCAATTCTCTCCGTATTAAACTTTCCTATGCCGGCTACCTTGCGCTTATTTATTGGCTTTGATAACTCTGCAAGTTCTATTCTGTCTGTAGGGTTAGACACCCTGTAGCTTTGGCGTATCCCATTCAGATTTTGCAACTCCTGAAATAGCTTGCCGGTATTTTGTTGATCTGTCATACTACACACATATATGCATGCATAAATATATCAAATTGTAACAAAATATCGCAAAATCAATACACCTGAAGAGCTGCGTTTAAATTTCGCATTACAGAGTATCATAACTCTCACCATTTTTTTGTCTTTATATTCTGTTTCCCATACATCACCTCGTAGGAAACGCTTGCAGTCTTATTTTCGCAGTGTTGCCAACAGATTTCCTTAAACAGTTACTTTATTCTCTGATTCACATGGGCTATCCATCCACGCCTTTACTGTTGTGAGCTATATATACAACCATCATTCATATGTGAACTCACATGCAAGATAAAAATACTGGCTACAAACGGTTGGAGCTGCTGCCTTGGGCTTCAGCACCGACTGGCCAGGCGGCATTATTGGGGCAGCGGGCACTGAATGTTGTGTACAGAAAACAGTCACTAAAAGCTTCCGGGCGACTTCAAGTACCTGGCACGTCATGCTGACTGGTCAGGGGTTGATACCATAAGGCCAGCTGTTCGGGCTGGTATTTAACGCCTGAACAAAACTACAACCATCCGTACAAGTCATCCATGGCATTAACATTAAGCGCAACATGTAGAACCATCATTCAATAAGATCTCACCTGCAAGCTCAAATTGCTGGCTCAGACCAAGTGCTGAAGGTACTGCTTTGGGCTTCAGCAGCGACTGGCCGGGAGGTATTTTCGGGGCAGCAGCCACTGAAAGGTGTGTGCGGAAAACAGTCATTGAAAGCTTCCAGACGACTTCAAGCACTGGCATGTCATGCTGATTGGTCAGAGGCCGTTACCATAACGCCAGCTGTTCGTGCTCGTATTTAACGCCAGACCCAAAGCTACAATAATCCGTACAAATCACCCATGGCAGTATCATTATGAGGAATATATAAAACCACCATTCAAAAAGATCTCCGGCTTAAATCCATCGGGGCACACATGGCTTAGGACAGCTGGATTAGGGAGAGTTTTTGTTTGAAGTTGTCTCCACATTACCTCCTGTTCTTTGTTTAGGCTTTTATGCGGAGCAGGGAAGGTTATCCTTTCTAGCCTATAATGCTGAGTAATCTCATGGTAGGTATTAAGGCCGTCTCTCGTCATTTCGACGTTCGAGTTAGCGTCCACAGCTCGGTCGATAGATCCTCGAGATTTATCGTGGGCCGCCTCGTTCCCCAGGTTTGACGAGTGAGCCGGTACCCAAACCAATTCTACGTTTGTCCTGTTTTTCGGCTAATTCCTGAGAATTCCCAAGGAGAAGGGAGATATTCTGCCCTTGGCGAAATTGCCAATGGCTGCTTTTGAATCGCTGACAATCACTTCTGCTCCCGGGTTTGTCAACGCCAAGGCGATTGCCGCTTCTTCGGCTATTTCTGAAGAGTTCGTGCGTACTGTCGCGTTCGCTATGAGTTGGCCTTCCTCGGTCACCGCGGCTATCGTGAATGCTTTCTCGGGTGTTGGGTAAGCTGCCGAGTCTTCCTAGACTACGTCCTGTCGGCCCTCAAGTTTCTTAGATAGGGCTTTTGCTCTGGTCTTGCGTCTTCCTTCGTGATGGACGGGGTGCATATTTTTCGGTAATGGTTTTACCGTGATTGTCCTTCGGAGATTTGACGGGATTTTTCGAGTATCCGCGTTGAGCGGTTCCGCGTTTATTCCGAGCTTTTCTAGGATTGCTCTACCCGCATTGGTTCTAGTGAGTGTGAGCTCTTGCATTCTACGACGGGCCTCAGTCAATTCGTCTAGCGTGTTGTGTAGGCCGAGTAGCAGTAACTTCTCAATGGAGGTGTTGACTGGCAGACCTAGGGCTGCCTTGTAGGCCTGCCTGATGAGTCCTTCAATTTTGAGTTCCTCAGCGTTGTATAACTGTATTTAGGAGAGGGCGTAATTCATCCTGCTGATGACAAAGGCTTGCACCATCCGACATAGATCTTTTTCCTTAACTACTGTTCTTCTGTTCGCTATGCGTCGGATCAGTCTAATGGTTTGGTGAACTGAGGCGTTCAAGTTTTCAATTTTTTCGGTATTTTGGCGGTTCTTTTGGATTATCATTCGAAAGATTCGGATGGAGCACACTTGTCTAATTACTTTTCCTTGCACTTGTATGCTTATGTTGGCTGGCGGGAGGCTGGATTTCTCTCCTCTCGGAATGTCTCTTTTAATTAAGGGCTCCGAGTTGGGATGAGAACATTCTAGTCCTGCCGTTTTAACGTAGGCTTCTATGGTATCGACGGCCCTTTGTAGGGTCTCTTCTATCTCCCCATCATTTTCTTTCTCAATCCAGAGGGTAATATCGTCGGCATAGAAAGTGTGCCTGAGATTAGGGATGGCCTCGAGGTGTTTCGGTAGTTCTACGAGAGCCAGGTTAAATAAGAACGGCGAGAGTACCGAGCCTTGTGGGGTCCCCCGACAGCCCATGCGTATAGGATCCGAGATCACCCCACCGAGCGATATCTCTGACGTCCTTTGGTCCAGAAGCGATCTTTTGTAATTGAAGGTTCTGAATACTGGATTTAGCCTCGATAGGTTAATAAGGATGGCCTCGTGTGACACGTTATCAAAGGCCTTGTTTATGACTAATCCGAGGATAGCTCTCGTGTTCTTGCTTTTGGGATTACATCTTCACTAAGTTGAATCATGACGTCCTGCGTGGAGAGTGGGGATCTAATGCCTAGCATGGAGGGGGTTGGAAGCCATCCTCCGCGTATCCCTTTTCCCAAGCATCTCACCCAGAAGAGCCGAGCACCAGGCCCGGGGAAATCTTGTACCCATTAAAAACCGGTGGGTACCCGGTCAGTTAGGGCAGTCGCTAACGTAAGGTCTAGATTTCTCAACATTTTGTTGGTGACGCCGTCGGGTCCTGCGGCTGATGTCGTTTTTAGTGGGCTCATGACTTCTCCTACTTCCGCCGTGCTGAATTCCTGGCCTAATTCTGGGTTCGGCTCGCCCTTATACCAGGGAAGGGGGTTGGTGGATTGCGTGGTGTTTAGGTATCAATCCTTGAGTTCTTTGATCAATTCTTCTGTGTTACCTGCATATTTGTGTGCTACTTGAGCAAGGATATTGCCTTGAGCCGATTTGGTCTGTGTGCGGTCAAGTAAGTGTCGCAGCAGAAGCCACGTGTTTTTCTTACCCAGGTTCCCGTTCATGCTCTCGCATACCTGTCCCCACTGCTGTCTTTCCAGCTCGAACGCGTACAGTCCCGACGAAAATAGATTAGCACAATGACGTCACCGGAGCGACGAAAATCACACCGTGCGGCTGGCGCAGCGCCATGCTTCGTGAACACGCCTAGCACTTTTGTTATCGGCATGTTCAAAACCGCAGCGCTGAGCGTTGCTATCTGCCGCTGCGGTGGTACGTCACAGTGCTAATCTTTTTTCGTCGCGACTGTACGCTTCTATCTTCCTTTGCAGCTGTGTTATCCTCTTTCTGAGGGCGCGATTGTGTTTTGTTTTTTTTTCACCTAACCTGTAAGCTCAGGTGGGCTTCCCACATGTGTTTGAATTTGGCGTCGGTCTTGTGTTGCGAGGTTATCGCCTCTGTGTCTTCTGTGGTGGCCTTTACAACTTCCTTCAAGGCGCGGATCCACTCGTTCAAGTTGCCGATATCTTTCGGAGCGGTTTTGTCCCTAATTTTGCGGAAGCGGTCCCAATCTGTGAGTCTCGTTTTTAGCGGGGGAGGTATGTATGGGGCCGTCTCGAAGGTTGTTTCCACTATGTAGTGGCCGCTTCCTAACGCGAGGCCTGTATTTGTCCATATGGCTGAGTTAATGTTTTTACTAAGGGCAAGATTGGGGGTTGTGTCCATGCTGACGCTGTTGCCTATCCGAGTAGGCGCTTTGACGTTGTTAAGGATCGTCATACCCTTGTCTTGTATGGACTGCCATAGCGCCGCTCCATTTACGTGCCCCATCCCATATCCCCAGGCCGGGTGTTGCGCATTGAAATCGCCTGCCACTACAATTTGGGATTTCCCTGTTAGTTTTACGGCCTTACGGATAATGTCGGAGGTTGCTTTAGTTCTGTCATTGGGTGAACTATAGATGTTAAGAATGTAGACGTTTCCATCCCTTTTTCTGCGCGGCGGGATTTCCACTAACGGCAGATGGAAATACGGATTTCATCTTGTGCAATTTCATCATATTTACAATGCACATTTGGCTGACGTTCAGTTTCACTTTGGAGAACTTGTCTGACCATTGTCTGTTTATAAATGTTTTATAACAGTTGACCTCATTACGCAGCATTTCACATAGAAAGCAAATGTTGCAGTAACATTTTTATTAACCGTTACTCTGCCATGTGTCTAGCAACGTAGCGAAAACATTTTTTTATCAAGTCGACATTTAACATTATGGCAAATAAAGGCCTTTGTTATTTAACGTTGCTCACAATTTAACCAATCACTCAACCTTGAAGCAACATAATGCGCTATCACCCTTCCTCGGATCTTCATTTTTGTACATGGTGTTAATCTCATTAGACATGCTCACAGTCATTCACCATGCTTGTTTGCGGACATTGTTGGCTAAGAGTAAACCAGACAGATCAGAAATGCAACGTCATGTGACGACTATAGTCCGCGGGCCAACTGTTCATCGTGTAAAACTGGCGTGACATCATAAGCAGCTTCTATTTCTGCTGCCTTTAAGCAAGTTATTAGTGCGCTTGGTGGCACACAATGTCGATGGCGTGTCGTGTTAAGTTTTGATCTCTAGAATTGAATGTTTAGGTTTTTTTCACCTGCACGGACTACTGAGGAAAACGTACGTTTCCTTCATTGCTGCACTAAAGTACGGCCATTCCTTACGTTTAATTCAATTCAGAAGTGGTTCCATTTTTAAAACGTACTAAGTCTACGTTATAGGTACGGTATTTTTTACAGTGCGAGTTAAGCACAGTATTTTAGTTCATGAGAGCAATTTAATTCACAAATCGGTGAGCAGCAGCGACATAGTGATCAAGACAGCCGATAAAGCTGCTCCGATTGTCGTCATGAATGGAAACGACTACGTCGCGAAGGCTTACGAACGATTCGCTAATCTTAAGTTGTAAAAGAAACTTGAAGTCGATCTAACTGCAAAGTTAAATTCAGATCAAAAGCATTCGCTGTGAAAAAAAAAGAATCACCGGTAACGACTGGCATTCAGGCTCCCTTGCCTTGGTTTCATTCACCCCGAATGATTTATTGCCAAAACGTTTGATATTTACCACAATGCTTGGTGATTGTTGGATAGTGAACAACTCATAAAACGTGTGGTGCCGAGTAGATAATGCGTCTGCGGCTGTGCCGATTATTTTTTCAATTTCCAACTTATTTTTGAAGCCTTTAACAATGTGGAGAGCCTTTAATATGACCTGTTAATCGTATCAGCATGGCACCGTTTTCCAGGGGGCATAATGATTTACTTAATTGAGTAACACATGCTTATTGATGAAAACGTTGTTCATCGTGCTCATTTAGCAGACCTTATCTAATATGCTAATAATAAAATTTATGATATTAAATATCAACGAAACTAGAACCCATATTTTTTACGGGATACGCTCCTAACTAAATATGCACTCTTCTTTGTCCTGATGCCTATACTCTCGGTGTTCAGCTTTTCATTGCTTTTAGGAAAAGCTGTGCACATTTACCTCGCAAGACTCTTTATTACAGTCCCAAGCGTGGAGAGTTCCTAGACAGAGCAAGAATGAAGTCTAACAGAAGGTCAAAACGGGTGATCTAGCAATACTTCGCTAATTGCCGGTTCGAATGACAGCGGCAAATTGAAAGAAAACATAAAAAGAAATCACTCAAAGCCAATTTTTATTCATATGACGTACAAAATGCTAGGCAGCATAAGCGCGCTAGAGAAAGAAGAAACAAAGAGGTTAATTATGCGCAGTATGAAAATGTCAGAAAGCGAGAAAAGAAGAGGGCGAAGAGCACAGACACGATTGAACTAGAGCCACATTTATCTTGCTCACGAATAAATACGCCATTTCATTAATTCGTCCGTTCCGTCAATCGCAATGTTTCCCACTGTTTCGCTAGTCGCTAACTGATGTCAGGAACAGAGAAGTTCTTATTTTGCAATTGCACTCCACTCCAAAAAAGCGTCATCCTACTGTCATTTCTATGTGAGCTTCTGAATAAGATATAGTGCGAGTAAGCTCGTGATTTTCGTTCCATCACATCGGCTCTGCCTTTAGCCATATTTATTTCGACCTCAACGGCTCTGCCTTTAGCCATTTTGACTCACAACTGCTAAGCATAATTTGAATATAAATATCAAATTCTGCTGCGACTAGGCCTTTCTTCTACCATTGGGTAAGCTTCCAGTTGCCGCTTCCGCACATTACTCACAGATATCATTACGTATGCCATAAAAAAGAAGCATAAAATCCATGGAGAGTGCAGCTAAATACGTCAAGAAATGCAAAGCAATGACATTGCATTGAAGGCGACAAGAAATAAATAATTCGCTATGTCCAGAAGTGGAGAGATACTTTTTTATGCAGCTAAGCACTGAAGTCGAAACTGTGCAAAGGAAGTCTATCTAGAAACACTATGTTTAGACTATAATAAAGTCTTGCGAGGTAAATGTGCACAGCTTTTTGGAAAAACGATGAAAAACTGAACACCGAGACTATGGATACCAATTCAAAGAAGAGCATATTCAGTTAGGAGCATATTCCGTAAAAGATATCGGTTCTAGTTTCGTTGATATTTCATATCATAACTTTTATCAACAGCTTATTAGATCAGGTCTGCTAGATGAGCACGGTGAACAACGCTTTCGTCAATAAGCATGTGTTACTCAAGTTAGGAAATCATTTGATCCCTGGAAAAGGGTGGCATGTTGATACAATCAAAAGGTCACATTAAAGGCTCTCCACATTGTTAAAATCCAAAAAATATAAGTTGGAAATCGAAAGAAAATATTCGGCACAACCGCAGAGACATTGTCTACTCGACACCAAACGTTTTATGAGTTGTTCACTACACAACAAACACCAAGCATTGTGGTAAAGATTAAACGTTTTGGCAATAAATCCACCAGTGCGAGTGAAACCAAGACAAGCGAGGATTGCAAGTCGTTCTTCTTTTTCACCCCAGGTATACAGCACATACCCACGCGGGGGGATTGGCCAAGGTGTAGTTGAATAAACAAAGAAGTTTCCATGGAAGATGAAGTCGTTACCGGTGATTCTTCTTTCTTCTGAGCCCCTGCTTTTGACATGGAATTGAACATCGCTGTTGTGTCGTCTTCAGTTGTCTTTTACAACTTAAGATTAGCGAATCGTTCGTAAGCCTTCGCGACGTAGTCGTTTCTATTCATGACGACAATCGGAGCAGCTTTATCGGTTCTCTTCATCACTATGTTGCTGCTGCTCACCTATTTATGAACTAAATTGCTCTCAAGAACTGCAATACTGTGCTTAAATCGGTGCTGTATACTATATTCGTTCAGTATGCCGAATTTAACTGCATTTACGCAAATATCAAGGCATGTACGTTGAGTAGGAGGTTTCCGCAGTTTTTGTAAACCCCAACAGCTGCTCGTGTTATTCGAAGTGGGTCGGTCGTAAACAATTGGCGAAGTCGCGCACTTCTAGCATAATTATCCAAGTCTTTCAAAAGTGAGAATTCGTCATATACCCCAGCGTAGAAATAGAAGTTTAATCTTCGTGGCAAAGCGCTAATATCCTGACTGACCAAGGCACGCAGGCAAGGTAGTTTCCGTTAGGGGAATCTGGATGCTGGATGGATGCCGTTTCGATTGTTTTATCAGCTATCACAGAACGCGAGGAGGGAGGCACGGGGACGTCATCACGAAGGTTTTTTTTTTTTAACGCGTAGAATTTACCTTCTTTCCCTGGCGCTATGTCTACAACGCAATATCTAGAACTGACGGTGGCCACTGACAAAGCAGTTGGTTCAAGGTGTTCAGCAGTGGTTTAGCAGAATGTTCATACTGCCACATGAAAATATGGGTTAGTTCTAAGGAGGGTTTCTTCATGTATAAAATCACTTTTCGGGGTTAACAAAAGATAGATTCATGGAAGGCTTGTTATAACCGTAAGACAAAAATTTAGGAGCAATGGATACTGCTAGGCAGGTCTTCAAATTGAACACATGCAGATTGGATCAAACACTCACCTCAAAAACGTTTTGAGCCCGTACAAAATAATACGCATGCCAACCGAAAAATTACCAGCGTGAGTAGTTCCTAGTTTGTTCTGTGTGAACAATTTCGTGACCTCAGCGCAGCTTCCGCACCGGTCATGCACAACACATTGAGGGACACTGGTAGTGGCGGCAAAGCTGGTATATAGCTGGCGGGGCCAAAGACGAGCAGAGCTTGAGGATTTGCGAAATGGTTAAGGCCTGGGTGGCTGTGATTCGTGGGTCCAAGAACGTCTTCCTCGCAATCGTTTTCTCGGGGTCGAGCCAAAGCTGCTTCCTTGTCGAGACTTGGCGGGCCTACTGTACAGGACGCAACCGTAGACAGCGATAGGTTGGGCGCTTTAACAGGCGCACCTATTAAGGCTGCGGCAGGCAATGAAAGGTTGAAGGCAATTGACGGGGGATAATCGCTCAAGGCAGAAGACATGTTTTTTTTTTATGCGGCAGTGCAAGGTTGGTCGAAAAGTGAGTGGGCAAACCACATCCTGCAAGCGAAACAGGGCGTGACTGAGGAGCTAGGTCTGATTCATTTTTTGAAGTTTGAAGAAAGGCTGAATAGCACTACGAAAGCGAAGAATCTTTGCAACGTAGCACGGAGCACAGCCTGCGCAGGTGACTTTCCGTTATCACTACTCCATCGAAGCTAGGAAGCATGCCATAAGCCACAAGAATAGGGTGCACGGACAGCCACTGTAATGCACGGTTGATGAATCTGACGCGTCGTGAATTCCGGAAATATTTGGGTAGCAATGCATTGAAGCTATACCTTCCTTGTTGTAACCAGGATCGAAGGCTTGATTCCAACTTGTCGACGTCAGTTCATGGATAATGGGAAGGATTAAACTCGCGTAGGTGTGCTTAACTTCTTGCAGCTGCTCCACAATGGCTTTAAGTAAGACAATGACACTTGAAAAATGCTGCACACCCAGCGCATAAGAGTAGATAATTGGTTCCCACATGATGAACTACGGTTCTGGCTTTCCCTGGCGGAAATTCGAGGAGGTTCTATGTATCGTCGGTAACGGTGACTCTTGGTGACACAAACTTAGGCGTTGCAGGCAGGCTGAAATCGAGCCGATAAAGCTGCTCCGATCGTCGTCATGAATGGAAACGACTACGTCGCGAAGGCTTACGAACGATTCGCTAATCTTAAGTTGTAAAAGAAACTTGAAGTCGATCTAACTGCAAAGTTAAATTCAGATCAAAAGCAGTCGCTGTGAAAAAAAAGAATAACCGGTAACGACTTGCATTCAGGCTCCCTTGCCTTGGTTTCATTCACCCTGAATGATTTATTGCCAAAACGTTTGATATTTACCACAATGCTTGGTGTTTGTTGGATAGTGAACAACTCACAAAACGTGTGGTGTCGAGTAGATAATGCGTCTGCGGCTGTGCCGATTATTTTTTTCAATTTACAACTTATTTTTGAAGCCTTTAACAATGTGGAGAGCCTTTAATATGACCTGTTGATCGTATCAGCATGGCACCGTTATGCAGGGGGCATAATGATTTCCTTAATTGAGTAACACATGCTTATTGATGAAAACGTTGTTCATCGTGCTCATTTAGCAGACCTGATCTAATATGCTAATAATAAAATTTATGATATTAAATATCAACGAAACTAGAACCCATATTTTTACGGGATACGCTCCTAACTAAATATGCACTCTTCTTTGTCTTGATGCCTTTACTCTCGGTGTTCAGCTTTTCATTGCTTTTAGGAAAAGCTGTGCACATTTACCTCGCAAGACTCTTTATTACAGTCCCAAGCATAGAGATTTCCTAGACAGAGCAAGAATGAAGTCTAACAGAAGGTCAAAACGGGTGATCTAGCAATACCGTGTTAATTGCCGGTTCGAATGACAGCGGCAAATTGAAAGAAAACATAAAAAGAAATCACTCAAAGCCAATTTTTATTCATATGACGCACAAAATGCTAGGCAGCATAAGCGCGCTAGAGAAAGAAGAAACAAAGTGGTTAATTATGCGCAGTATGAAAATGTCAGGCAGCGAGAAAAGAAGAGGGCGTAGAGCACAGACACGATTGAACTAGAGCCACATTTATCTTGCTCACGAATAAATACGCCATTTCACTAATTCGTCCGTTCGATCAATCGCAATGTTTCCCACTGTTTCGCTAGTCGCTAACTGATGTCAGGAACAGAGTTCTTATTTTGCAATTGCACTCCACTCCCAAAAAGCCTCATCCTACTGTCATTTCTATGTGACCTTCTGAATAAGATATAGTGCGAGTAAGCTCGTGATTTTCGTTCCATCACATCGGCTCTGCCTTTAGCCATATTTATTTTGACCTCAACGGCTCTGCCTTTAGCCATTTTGACTCACAACTGCTAAGCATAATTTGAATGTGAATATCAAATTCTGCTGCGACTAGGCCTTTCTTCTACCATTGGGTAAGCTTCCAGTTGCCGCTCCCGCACATTACTCACAGATATCATTACATATGCCATAAAAAAGAAGCATAAAATCCATGGAGAGTGCAGCTAAATAGGTCAAGAAATGCAAAGGAATATTATTGCATGGTAGTCGACAAGAAATAATTAATTCGCTATGTCCAGAAGTGGAGAGATAATTTTTTATGCAGCTAAGCACTGAAGTCGAAATTGTGCAAAGGAAGGCTATCTAGAAACACTATGTTTAGACTATAATAAAGTCTTGCGAGGTAAATGTGCACAGCTTTTCGGAAAAACGATGAAAAACTGAACACCGAGAGTGTGGACACCAATTCAAAGAAGAGTATATTCAGTTAGGAACATATTCCGTAAAAGATATCGGTTCTAGTTTCGTTGATATTTCATATCATAACTTTTATCAACAGCTTATTAGATCAGGTCTGCTAGATGAGCACGGTGAACAACGCTTTCGTCAATAAGCATGTGTTACTCAAGTAAGGAAATCATTTGATCCCTGGAAAAGGGTGGCATGTTGATACAATCAAAAGGTCACATTAAAGGCTCTCCACATTGTTAAAACCCAAAAAATATAAGTTGGAAATCGAAAGAAAATATTCGGCACAACCGCAGAGGCATTGTCTACTCGACACCAAACGTTTTATGAGTTTTTCACTACCCAACAAACACCAAGCATTGTGGTAAAGATTAAACGTTTTGACAATAAATCCACCAGTGCGAGTGAGACCAAGACAAGCGAGGATTGCAAGTCGTTCTTCTTCTTCTTCACCCCAGGTATACGGCACATACCCACGCGGGGGGATTGGCCAAGGTGTAGTTGAATAAACAGAGAAGTTTCCATGGAAGATGAAGTCGTTACCGGTGATTCTTCTTTCTTCAGAGCCCCTGCTTTTGACATGGAATTGAACTTCGCTGTTGTGTCGTCTTCAGGTGACTTTTGCAACTTAAGATTAGCGAATCGTTCGTAAACCTTCGCGACGTAGTCGTTTCTCTTCATGACGACAATGGGAGCAGCTTTATCGGCTCTCTTGATCACTATGTTGGTGCTGCTCACCTATTTGTGAACTAAATTGCTCTCATGAAATGTAATACTGTGCTTAAATTGGTGCTGTATACTATATTCGTTCAGTATGCCGAATTTAACTGCATTTACGCAAATATCAAGGCATGTACGTTGAGTAGGAGGTTTCCGCAGTTTTTGTAAACCCGAACAGCTGCTCGTGTTATTCGAAGTGGGTCGGTCGTAAACAATTGGCGAAGTCGCGCACTTCTAGCATAATTATCCAAGTCTTTCAAAAGTGAGAATTCGTCATATACCCCAGCGTAGAAATAGAAGTTTAATCTTCGTGGCAAAGCGCTAATATCCTGACTGACCAAGGCACGCAGGCAAGGTAGTTTCCGTTATGGGAATCTGGATGCTGAATGGATGCCGTTTCGATTGTCTTATCAGCTATCACAGAACGCGAGGAGGGAGGCACGGGGACGTCATCACGAAGGTTTTTTTTATTTTAACGCGTAGAATTTACCTTCTTTCCCTGGCGCTATGTCTACAACACAATATCTAGAACTGACGGTGGCCACTGACAAAGCAGTTGGTTCAAGGTGTTTAGCAGTGGTTTAGCAGAATGTTCATACTGCCACATGAAAATATGGGTTAGTTCTAAGGAGGGTTTCTTCATGTATAAACTAACTTTCCGGGGTTAACAAAAGATAGATTCATGGAAGGCTTGTTATAACCGTAAGACAAATATTTAGGAGCAATGGATACTGCTAGGCAGGTCTTCAAATTGAACACATGCAGATTGGATCAAACACTCACCTCAAAAACATTTTGAGCCCGTACAAAATAATACGCATGCCAACTGAAAAATTACCAGGGTGAGTAGTTCCTAGTTTGTTCTGTGTGAACAATTTCGTGACCTCAGCGCAGCTTCCGCACCGGTCATGCACAACACATTGAGGGACACTGGTAGTGGCGGCAAAGGTGGTATATAGCTGGCGGGGCCAAAGACGAGCAGAGCTTGAGGATTTGCGAAATGGTTAAGGCCTGGGTGGCTGTGATTCGTGTGTCCAAGCACGTCTTCCTCGCAATCGTTTTCACGGGGTCGAGCCAAAGCTGCTTCCTTGTCGAGACTTGGCGGGCCGACTGTACAGGACGCAACCGTAGACAGCGATAGGTTGGGCGCTTTAAGAGGCGCATCTATTAAGGCTGCGACAGGCAATGAAAGGTTGAAGGCAATTGACGGGGGATAATCGCTCAAGGCAGAAGTCATGTTTTTTTTTTATGCGGCAGTGCAAGGTTGGTCGAAAAGTGAGTGGGCAAACCACATCCTGCAAGCGAAACAGGGCGTGACTGAGGAGCTAGGTCTGATTCATTTTTTGAAGTTTGAAGAAAGGCTGAATAGCACTACGAAAGCGAAGAATCTTTGCAACGTAGCACGGAGCACAGCCTGCGCAGGTGACTTTCCGTTATCACTACTCCATCGAAGCTAGGAAGCATGCCATAAGCCACAAGAATAGGGTGCACGGACAGCCACTGTAATGCACGGTTGAAGAATCTGACGCGTCGTGAATTCCGGAAATGTTTGGGTAGCAATGCATTGAAGCTACACCTGCCTTGTTGTAACCAGGAGCGAAGGCTTGATTCCAACTTGTCGACGTCGGTTCATGGATATTGGGAAGGATTAAACTCGCGTAGGTGTGCCTAACGTCTTGCAGCTGCTCCACAATGGCTTTAAGTAAGACAATGACACTTGAAAAATGCTGCACACCCAGCGCATAAGAGTAGATAATTGGTTCCCACATGATGAACTACGGTTCTGGCATTCCCTGGCGGAAATTCGAGGAGGTTCCATGTATCGTCGGTAACGGTGACTCTTGGTGACACAAACTTAGGCGTTGCAGGCAGGCTGGAATCGAGCCGATAAAGCTGCTCCGATCGTCGTCATGAATGGAAACGACTACGTCGCGAAGGCTTACGAACGATTCGCTAATCTTAAGTTGTAAAAGAAACTTGAAGTCGATCTAACTGCAAAGTTAAATTCAGATCAAAAGCAGTCGCTGTGAAAAAAAAGAATCACCGGTAACGACTTGCATTCAGGCTCCCTTGCCTTGGTTTCATTCACTCTGAATGATTTATAGCCAAAACGTTTGATATTTACCACAATGCTTGGTGTTTGTTGGATAGTGAACAACTCATAAAACGTGTGGTGTCGAGTAGATAATGCGTCTGCGCCTGTGCCGTTTATTTTTTTCAATTTCTAACTTATTTTTGAAGCCTTCAACAATGTGGAGAGCCTTTAATATGACCTGTTGATCGTATCAGCATGGCACCGTTATCCAGGGAGCATAATGATTTCCTTAATTGAGTAACACATGCTTATTGATGAAAACGTTGTTCATCGTGCTCATTTAGCAGACCTGATCTAATATGCTAATAATAAAATTTATGATATTAAATATCAACGAAACTAGAACCCATATTTTTTACGGGATACGCTCCTAACTAAATATGCACTCTTCTTTGTCTTGATGCCTTTACTCTCGGTGTTCAGCTTTTCATTGCTTTTAGGAAAAGCTGTGCACATTTACCTCGCAAGACTCTTCATTACAGTCCCAAGCATTGAGAGTTCCTAGACAGAGCAAGAATGAAGTCTAACAGAAGGTCAAAACGGGTGATCTAGCAATACCGTGTTAATTGCCGGTTCGAATGACAGCGGCAAATTGAAAGAAAACATAAAAAGAAATCACTCAAAGCCAATTTTTATTCATATGACGTATAAAATGCTAGGCAGCATAAGCGCGCTAGAGAAAGAAATACAAAGAGGTTAATTATGCGCAGTATGAAAATGTCAGGCAGCGAGAAAAGAAGAGGGCGAAGAG
Source organism: Amblyomma americanum (assembly GCF_052857255.1). Taxonomy (NCBI): domain Eukaryota; kingdom Metazoa; phylum Arthropoda; class Arachnida; order Ixodida; family Ixodidae; genus Amblyomma; species Amblyomma americanum. The sequence goes on along the minus strand of NC_135500.1, from coordinate 70,164,265 downwards.
CACAGACGCGATTGAACTAGAGCCACATTTATCTTGCTCACAAATAAATACGCCATTTCATTATTTCGTCCGTTCGATCAATCGCAATGTTTCCCACTGTTTCGCTAGTCGCTAACTGATGTCAGGAACAGAGAGGTTCTTATTTTGCAATTGCACTCCACTCCCAAAAAGCGTCATCCTACTGTCATTTCTATGTGACCTTCTGAATAAGATATAGTGCGAGTAAGCTCGTGATTTTCGTTCCATCACATCGGCTCTGCCTTTAGCCATATTTATTTCGACCTCAACGGCTCTGCCTTTAGCCATTTTGACTCACAACTGCTAAGCATAATTTGAATATTAATATCAAATTCTGCTGCGACTAGGCCTTTCTTCTACCATCGGGTAAGCTTCCAGTTGCCGCTCCCGCACATTACTCACAGATATCATTACGTATGCCATAAAAAAGAAGCATAAAATCCATGGAGAGTGCAGCTAAATAGGTCAAGAAATGCAAAGCAATGACATTGCATTGAAGTCGACAAGAAATAATTAATTCGCTATGTCCAGAAGTGGAGAGATAATTTTTTATGCAGCTAAGCACTGAAGTCGAAACTGTGCAAAGGAAGTCTATCTAGAAACACTATGTTTAGACTATAATAAAGTGTTGCGAGGTAAATGTGCCCAGCTTTTCGGAAAAACGATGAAAAACTGAACTCCGAGAGTATAGATACCAATTCAAAGAAGAGTATATTTAGTTAGGAGCATATTCCGTAAAAGATATCGGTTCTAGTTTCGTTGATATTTCATATCATAACTTTTATCAACAGCTTATTAGATCAGGTCTGCTAGATGAGCACGGTGAACAACGCTTTCGTCAATAAGCATGTGTTACTCAAGTTAGGAAATCATTTGATCCCTGGAAAAGGGTGGCATGTTGATACAATCAAAAGGTCACATTAAAGGCTCTCCACATTGTTAAAACCCAAAAAATATAAGTTGGAAATCGAAAGAAAATATTCGGCACAACCGCAGAGGCATTGTTTACTCGACACCAAACGTTTTATGAGTTGTTCACTACACAACAAACACCAAGCATTGTGGTAAAGATTAAACGTTTTGGCAATAAATCCACCAGTGCGAGTGAGACCAAGACAAGCGAGGATTGCAAGTCGTTCTTCTTCTTCTTCACCCCAGGTATACAGCACATACCCACGCGGGGGGATTGGCCAAGGTGTAGTTGAATAAACGGAGAAATTTCCATGGAAGATGAAGTCGTTACCGGTGATTCTTCTTTCTTCTGAGCCCCTGCTTTTGACATGGAATTGAACTTCGCTGTTGTGTCGTCTTCAGGTGTCTTTTACAACTTAAGATTAGCGAATCGTTCGTAAGCCTTCGCGACGTAGTCGTTTCTATTCATGACGACAATCGGAGCAGCTTAATCGGCTCTCTTGATCACTATGTTGCTGCTGCTCACCTATTTGTGAAATAAATTGCTCTCATGAACTGTAATACTGTGCTTAAATCGGTGCTGTATACTATATTCGTTCAGTATGCCGAAGTTAACTGCTTTGCGCAAATTTCAAGGCATGTACGTTGAGTAGGAGGTTTCCGCAGTTTTTGTAAACCCGAACAGCTGCTCGTGTTATTCGAAGTGGGTCGGTCGTAAACAATTGGCGAAGTCGCGCACTTCTAGCATAATTATCCAAGTCTTTCAAAAGTGAGAATTCGTCATATACCCCAGCGTAGAGATAGAAGTTTAATCTTCGTGGCAAAGCGCTAATATCCTGACTGACCAAGGCACGCAGGCAAGGTAGTTTCCGTTATGGGAATCTGGATGCTGGATGGATGCCGTTTCGATTGTTTTATCAGCTATCACAGAACGCGAGGAGGGAGGCACGGGGACGTCATCACGAAGGTTCTTTTTATTTTAACGCGTAGAATTTACCTTCTTTTGCCTGGCGCTATGTCTACAACGGAATATCTAGAACTGACAGCGGCCACTGACAAAGCAGTTGGTTCAAGGTTTTCAGCAGTGGTTTAGCAGAATGTTCATACTGCCACATGAAAATATGGGTTAGTTCTAAGGAGGCTTTCTTCATGTATAAACTCACTTTTTGGGGTTACCAAAAGATAGATTCATGGAAGGCTTGTTATAACCGTAAGACAAATATTTAGGAGCAATGGATACTGCTAGGCAGGTCTTCAAATTGAACACATGCAGATTGGATCAAACACTCACCTCCAAAACTTTTTGAGCCCATACAAAATATTACGCATGCCAACCGAAAAAGTACCAGGGTGAGTAGTTCCTAGTTTGTTCTGTGTGAACAATTTTGTGACCTCAGCGCAGCTTCCGCACCGGTCATGCGCAACACATTGAGGGACACTGGTAGTGGCGGCAAAGGTGGTATATAGCTGGCGGGGCCAAAGACGAGCAGAGCTTGATTATTTGCGAAATGGTTAAGGCCTGGGTGGCTGTGATTCGTGGGTCCAAGCCCGTCTTCCTCGCAATCGTTTTCGCGGGGTCCAGCCAAAGCTGCTTCCTTGTCGAGACATGGCGGGCCGACTGTACAGGACGCAACCGTAGACAGCGATAGGTTGGGCGCTTTAACAGGCGCACCTATTAAGGCTGCGGCAGGCAATGAAAGGTTGAAGGAAATTGAAGGGGGATAATCGCTCAAGGCAGAAGACATGTTTTTTTTATGCGGCAGTGCAACGCTGGTCGAAAAGTGAGTGGGCAAACCACATCCTGCAAGCGAAACAGGGCGTGACTGAATAGCTAGGTCTGATTCATTTTTTGAAGTTTGAAGAGACGCTGAATAGCACCACGAAATCGAAGAATCTTTGCAACGTAGCACGGAGCACAGCCTGCGCAGGTGACTTTCCGTTATCACTACTCCATCGAAGCTAGGAAGCATGCCATAAGCCACAAGAATAGGGTGCACGGACAGCCACTGTAATGCACGGTTGACGAATCTGACGCGTCGTGAATTCCGGAAATATTTGGGTAGCAAGGCATTGAAGGTACACCTTCCTTGTTGTAACCAGGAGCGAAGGCTTGATTCCAACTTGTCGACGTCGGTTCATGGATAATGGGAAGGATTAAACTCGCGTAGGTGTGCTTAACTTCTTGCAGCTGCTCCACAATGGCTTTAAGTAAGACAATGACACTTGAAAAATGCTGCACTACCAGCGCATAAGAGTAGATAATTGGTTCCCACATGAAGAACTACGGTTCTGGCTTTCCCTGGCGGAAATTCGAGGAGGTTCCATGTATCGTCGGTAACGGTGACTCTTAGTGATACAATCTTAGGCGTTGCAGGCAGGCTGGGATCGAGCCGATAAAGCTGCTCCGATCGTCGTCATGAATGGCAACGACTACGTCGCGAAGGCTTACGAACGATTCGCTAATCTTAAGTTGTATAAAAAACTTGAAGTCGATCTAACTGCAAAGTTAAGTTCAGATCAAAAGCAGTCGCTTTGAAAAGAAAAGAATCACCGGTAACGACTTGCATTCAGGCTCCCTTGCCTTGGTTTCATTCACCCTGAATGATTTATTGCCAAAACGTTTGATATTTACCACAATGCTTGGTGTTTGTTGGATAGTGAACAACTCATAAAACGTGTGGTGTCGAGTAGATAATGCGCCTGCGGCTGTGCCGATTATTGTTTTCAATTTCCAACTTATTTTTGAAGCCTTTAACAAATTGGAGAGCCTTTAATATGACCTGTTGATCGTATCAGCATGGCACCGTTTTCTAGGGGGCATAATGATTTCCTTAATTGAGTTACGCATGCTTATTGATGAAAACGTTGTTCATCGTGCTCATTTAGCAGACCTGATCTAATATGCTAATAATAAAATTTATGATATATATCAACGAAACTAGAACCCAGATTTTTTACGGGATACGCTCCTAACTAAATATGCACTCTTCTTTGTCTTGATGCCTATACTCTCGGTGTTCAGCTTTTCATTGCTTTTAGGAAAAGCTGTGCACATTTACCTCGCAAGACTCTTTATTACAGTCGCAAGCATAGAGAGTTCCTAGACAGAGCAAGGATGAAGTCTAACAGAAGAGCAAAACGGGTGATCTAGCAATACCTCGTTAATTGCCGGTTCGAATGACAGCGGCAAATTGAAAGAAAACATAAAAAGAAATCACTCACAACCAATTTTTATTCATATGACGTACAAAATGCTAGGCAGCATAAGTGCGCTATAGAAAGAAAAACAAAGAGGTTAATTATGCGCAGTATGAAAATGTCAGGCAGCGAGAAAAGAAGAGGGCGAAGAGCACAGACACGATTGAACTAGAGCCACATTTATCTTGCTCACGAATAAATACGCCATTTTGACTCACAACTGCTAAGCATAATTTGAATATTAATATCAAATTCTCCTGCGACTAGGCCTTTCTTCTACCATCGGGCAAGCTTCCAGTTGCCGCTCCGGCACATTACTCACAGATATCATTACGTATGCCATAAAAAAGAAGCATAAAATCTATGGAGAGTGCAGCTAAATAGGTCAAGAAATGCAAAGCAATGACATAGCATTGAAGGCGACAAGAAATAATTAATTCGCTATGTCCAGAAGTTGAGAGATAATTTTTTATGTAGCTAAGCACTGAAGTCAAAACTGTGCAAAGGAAGTCTATCTAGAAACACTATGTTTAGACTATAATAAAGTCTTGCGAGTTAAATGTGCACAACTTTTCGGAAAAACGATGAAAAACTGAACACCGAGAGTATGGACACCAATTCAAAGAAGAGTATATTAAGTTAGGAGCATATTCCGTAAACGATATCGGTTCTAGTTTCGTTGATATTTCATATAACTTTTATCAACAGCTTATTAGATCAGGTCTGCTAGATGAGCACGGTGAACAACGCTTTCGTCAATAAGCATGTGTTACTCAAGTTAGGAAATCATTTGATCCCTGGAAAAGGGTGGCATGTTGATACAATCAAAAGGTCACATTAAAGGCTCTCCACATTGTTAAAACCCAAAGAATATAAGTTGGAAATCGAAAGAAAATATTCGGCACAACCGCAGAGGCATTGTCTACTCGACACCAAACGTTTTATGAGTTGTTCACTACCCAACAAACACCAAGAATTGTGGTAAAAATTAAACGTTTTGGCAATAAATCCACCAGTGCGAGTGAGACCAAGACAAGCGAGGATTGCAAGTCGTTCTTCTTCTTCTTCACCCCAGGTATACGGCACATACCCACGCGGGGGGATTGGCCAAGGTGTAGTTGAATAAACAGAGAAGTTTCCATGGAAGATGAAGTCGTTACCGGTGATTCTTCTTTCTTCTGAGCCCCTGCTTTTGACATGGAATTGAACTTCACAGTTGTGCCGCATTCAGGTGTCTTTTACAACTTAAGATTAGCGAATCGTTCGTAAGCCTTCGCGACGTAGTCGTTTCTATTCATGACGACAATCGGAGCAGCTTTATCGGCTCTCTTGATCACTATGTTGCTGCTGCTCACCTATTTGTGAACAAAATTGCTCTCATGAACTGTAATACTGTGCTTAAATCGGTGCTGTATACTAGATTCGTTCAGTATGCCGAATTTAACTGCATTTACGCAAATATCAAGGCATGTACGTTGAGTAGGAGGTTTCCGCAGTTTTTGTAAACCCGAACAGCTGCTCGTGTTATTCGAAGTGGGTCGGTCGTAAACAATTGGCGAAGTCGCGCACTTCTAGCATAATTATCCAAGTCTTTCAAAAGTGAGATTTCGTCATATACCCCAGCGTAGAGATAGAAGTTTAATCTTCGTGGCAAAGCGCTAATATCCTGACTGACCAAGGCACGCAGGCAAGGTAGTTTCCGTTATGGAATCTGGATGCTGGATGGATGCCGTTTCGATTCTTTTATCAGCTATCACAGAACGCTAGGAGGGAGGCACGGGGACGTCATCACGAAGGTTTTTTTTATTTTAACGCGTAGAATTTACCTTCTTTCCCTGGCGCTATGTCTACAACGCAATATCTAGAACTGACGGTGGCCACTGACAAAGCAGTTGGTTCAAGGTGTTCAGCAGTGGTTTAGCAGAATGTTCATACTGCCACATGAAAATATGGGTTAGTTCTCAGGAGGGTTTCTTCATGTATAAACTCACTTTTCGGGGTTAACAAAAGATAGATTCATGGAAGGCTTGTTATAACCGTAAGACAAAAATTTAGGAGAAATGGATACTGCTAGGCAGGTCTTCAAATTTAACACATGCAGATTGGATCAAACACTCACCTCAAAAAATTTTGAGCCCGTACAAAATAATACGCATGCCAACCGAAAAATTACCAGCGTGAGTAGTTCCTAGTTTGTTCTGTGTGAACAATTTCGTGACCTCAGCGCAGCTTCCGCACCGGTCATGCACGACACATTGAGGGACACTGGTAGTGGCGGCAGAGGTGGTATATAGCTGGCGGGGCCAAAGACGAGCATAGCTTGAGGATTTGCGAAATGGTTAAGGCCTGGGTGGCTGTTATTCGTGGGTCCAAGCACGTCTTCCTCGCAATCGTTTTCTCGGGGTCGAGCCAAAGCTGCTTCCTTGTCGAGACTTGGCGGGCCGACTGTACAGCACGCAACCGTAGACAGCGATAGGTTGGGCGCTTTAACAGGCGCACCTATTAAGGCTGCGGCAGGCAATGAAAGGTTGAAGGCAATTGACGGGGGATAATCGCTCAAGGCAGAACACATGTTTTTTTTTTTATGCGGCAGTGCAAGGCTGGTCGAAAAGTTAGTGGGCAAACCACATCCTGCAAGCGAAACAGGGCGTGACATAGGAGCTAGGTCTGATTCATTTTTTGAAGTTTGAAGAAACGCTGAATAGCACCACGAAAGCGAAGAATCTTTGCAACGTAGCACGGAGCACAGCCTGCGCAGGTGACTTTCCGTTATCACTACTCCATCTAAGCTAGGAAGCATGCCATAAGCTACAATAATAGGGTGCACGGACAGCCACTGTAATGCACGGTTGATGAATCTGACGCGTCGTGAATTCCGGAAATATTTGGGTAGCAATGCATTGAAGCTATACCTTCCTTGTTGTAACCAGGAGCGAAGGCTTGATTCCAACTTGTCGACATCAGTTCATGGATAATGGGAAGGATTAAACTCGCGTAGGTGTGCTTAACTTCTTGCAGCTGCTCCACAATGGCTTTAAGTAAGACAATGGCACTTGAAAAATGCTGCACACCCAGCGCATAAGAGTAGATAATTGGTTCCCACATGAATAACTACGGTTCTGGCTTTCCCTGGCGGAAATTCGAGGAGGTTCCATGTATCGTCGGTAACGGTGACTCTTGGTGACACAAACTTAGGCGTGGCAGGCAGGCTGAAATCGAGCCGATAAAGCTGCTCCGATCGTCGTCATGAATGGAAACGACTACGTCGCAAAGGCTTACGAACGATTCGCTAATCTTAAGTTGTAAAAGAAACTTGAAGTCGATCTAACTCCAAAGTTAAATTCAGATCAAAAGCAGTCGCTGTGAAAAAAAAAGAATCACCGCTAAAGACTTGCATTCAGGCTCCCTTGCCTTGGTTTCATTCACCCTGAATGATTTATTGCCAAAACGTTTGATATTTACCACAATGCTTGGTGTTTGTTGGATAGTGAACAACTCATAAAACGTGTGGTGTCGAGTAGATAATGCGTCTGCGGCTGTGCCGATTATTTTTTTCAATTTCCAACTTATTTTTGAAGCCTTTAACAATGTGGAGAGCCTTTAATATGACCTATTGATCGTATCAGCATGGCACCGTTATCCAGGGGGCATAATGATTTCCTTAATTGAGTAACACATGCTTATTGATGAAAACGTTGTTCATCGTGCTCATTTAGCAAACCTGATCTAATATGCTAATAATAAAATTTATGATATTAAATATCAACGAAACTAGAACCCATATTTTTTACGGGATACGCTCCTAACTAAATATGCACTTTTTGTCTTGATGCCTTTACTCTCGGTGTTCAGCTTTTCATTGCTTTTAGGAAAAGCTGTGCACATTTTCCTCGCAAGACTCTTTATTACAGTCCCAAGCATAGAGAGTTCCTAGACAGAGCAAGAATGAAGTCTAACAGAAGGTCAAAACGGGTGATCTAGCAATACCGTGTTAACTGCCGGTTCGAATGACAGCGGCAAATTGAAAGAAAACATAAAAAGAAATCACTCAAAGCCATTTTTTATTCATATGACGCACAAAATGCTAGGCAGCATAAGCGCGCTAGAGAAAGAAGAAACAAAGAGGTTAATTATGCGCAGTATGAAAATGTCAGGCAGCGAGAAAAGAAGAGGGCGAAGAGCACAGACACGATTGAACTAGAGCCACATTTATCTTGCCCACGAATAAATACGCCATTTCATTAATTCGTCCGTTCGATCAATCGCAATGTTTCCCACTGTTTCGCTAGTCGCTAACTGATGTCAAGAACAGAGAAGTTCGTATTTTGCAATTGCACTCCACTCCCAAAAAGCGTCATCCTACTGTCATTTCTATGTGACCTTCTGAATAAGATATAGTGCGAGTAAGCTCGTGATTTCGGTTCCATCACATCAGCTCTGCCTTTAGCCATATTTATTTCGACCTCAACGGCTCTGCCTTTAGCCATTTTGACTCACAAATGCTAAGCATAATTTGAATGTTAATATAAAATTCTGCTGCGACTAGGCCTTTCTTCTACCATTGGGTAAGCTTCCAGTTGCCGCTCCCGCACATTACTCACAGATATCATTACGTATGCCATAAAAAAGAAGCATAAAATCCATGGAGAGTGCAGCTAAATAGGTCAAGAAATGTAAAGGAATGATATTGCATGGAAGTCGACAAGAAATAATTAATTCGCTATGTCCAGAATTGGAGAGATAAATTTTTATGCAGCTAAGCACTGAAGTCTAAATTGTGCAAAGGAAGGCTATCTAGAAACACTATGTTTAGACTATAATAAAGTCTTGCGAGGTAAATGTGCACAGCTTTTCGGAAAAACGATGAAAAACTGAACACCGAGAGTATGGACACCAATTCAAAGAAGAGTATATTCAGTTAGGAACATATTCCGTAAAAGATATCGGTTCTAGTTTCGTTGATATTTCATATCATAACTTTTATCAACAGCTTATTAGATCAGGTCTGCTAGATGAGCACGGTGAACAACGCTTTCGTCAATAAGCATGTGTTACTCAAGTTAGGAAATCATTTGATCCGTGGAAAAGGGTGGCATGTTGATACAATCAAAAGGTCACATTAAAGGCTCTCCACATTGTTAAAACCCAAAGAATATAAGTTGGAAATCGAAAGAAAATATTCGGCACAACCGCAGAGGCATTGTCTACTCGACACCAAACGTTTTATGAGTTGTTCACTACCCAACAAACACCAAGCATTGTGGTAAAAATTAAACGTTTTGGCAATAAATCCACCAGTGCGAGTGAGACCAAGACAAGCGAGGATTGCAAGTCGTTCTTCTTCTTCTTCACCCCAGGTATACGGCACATACCCACGCGGGGGGATTGGCCAAGGTGTAGTTGAATAAACGGAGAAATTTCCATGGAAGATGAAGTCGTTACCGGTGATTCTTCTTTCTTCTGAGCCCCTGCTTTTGACATGGAATTGAACTTCACAGTTGTGCCGCATTCAGGTGTCTTTTACAACTTAAGATTAGCGAATCGTTCGTAAGCCTTCGCGACATAGTCGTTTCTATTCATGACGACAATAGGAGCAGCTTTATCGGCTCTCTTGATCACTATGTTGCTGCTGCTCACCTATTTGTGAACTAAATTGCTCTCATGAACTGTAATACTGTGCTTAAATCGGCGCTGTATACTATATTCGTTCAGTATGCCGAATTTAACTGCATTTACGCAAATATCAAGGCATGTACGTTGAGTAGGAGGTTTCCGCAGTTTTTGTAAACCCGAACAGCTGCTCGTGTTATTCGAAGTGGGTCGGTCGTAAACAATTGGCGAAGTCGCGCACTTCTAGCATAATTATCCAAGTCTTTCAAAAGTGAGAATTCGTCATAATCGCCAGCGTAGAGATAGAAGTTAAATCTTCGTGGCAAAGCGCTAATATCCTGACTGACCAAGGCACGCAGGCAAGGTAGTTTCCGTTATGGGAATCTGGATGCTGGATGGATGCCGTTTCGATTGTTTCATCAGCTTTCACAGAACGCGAGGAGGGAGGCACGGGGACGTCATCACGAAGGTTTTTTTTATTTTAACGCGTAGAATTTACCTTCTTTCCCTGGCGCTATGTCTACAACGCAATATCTAGAACTGACGGTGGCCACTGACAAAGCAGTTGGTTCAAGGTGTTCAGCAGTGGTTTAGCAGAATGTTCATACTGCCACATGAAAATATGGGTTAGTTCTAAGGAGGGTTTCTTCATGTATAAACTCACTTTTCGGGGTTAACAAAAGATAGATTCATGGAAGGCTTGTTATAACCGTAAGACAAAAATTTAGGAGCAATGGATACTGCTAGGCAGGTCTTCAAATTGAACACATGCAGATTGGATCAAACACTCACCTCAAAAAATTTTCAGCCCGTACAAAATAATACGCATGCCAACCGAAAAATTACCAGCGTGAGTAGTTCCTAGTTTGTTCTGTGTGAACAATTTCGTGACCTCAGTGCAGCTTCCGTACCGGTCATGCACAACACATTGAGGGACACTGGTAGTGGCGGCAAAGGTGGTATATAGCTGGCGGGGCCAAAGACGAGCATAGCTTGAGGATTTGCGAAATGGTTAAGGCCTGGGTGGCTGTTATTCGTGGGTCCAAGCACGTCTTCCTCGCAATCGTTTTCTCGGGGTCGAGCCAAAGCTGCTTCCTTGTCGAGACTTGGCGGGCCGACTGTACAGCACGCAACCGTAGACAGCGATAGGTTGGGCGCTTTAACAGGCGCACCTATTAAGGCTGCGGCAGGCAATGAAAGGTTGAAGGCAATTGACGGGGGATAATCGCTCAAGGCAGAACACATGTTTTTTTTTTATGCGGCAGTGCAAGGCTGGTCGAAAAGTGAGTGGGCAAACCACATCCTGCAAGCGAAACAGGGCGTGACTGAGGAGCTAGGTCTGATTCATTTTTTGAAGTTTGAAGAAACGCTGAATAGCACCACGAAAGCGAAGAATCTTTGCAACGTAGCACGGAGCACAGCCTGCGCAGGTGACTTTCCGTTATCACTACTCCATCGAAGCTAGGAAGCATGCCATAAGCCACAAGAATAGGGTGCACGGACAGCCACTGTAATGCACGGTTGATGAATCTGACGCGTCGTGAATTCCGGAAATATTTGGGTAGCAATGCATTGAAGCTACACCTTCCTTGTTGTAACCAGGAGTGAAGGCTTGATTCCAACTTGTCGACGTCGGTTCATGGATAATGGGAAGGATTAAACTCGCGTAGGTGTGCTTAACTTCTTGCAGCTGCTCCACAATGGCTTTAAGTAAGACAATGGCACTTGAAAAATGCTGCACACCCAGCGCATAAGAGTAGATAATTTGTTCTCACATAAAGAACTACGGTTCTGGCTTCCCCTGGCGGAAATTCGAGGAGGTTCCATGTATCGCCGGTAACGGTGACTCTTGGCGACACAAACTTAGGCGTTGCAGGCAGGCTGGGATCGAGGTATTGGCACAGAAGCTTTGTTTGGAGGTTGCCCAGAACGACAGTTGTGGTCCTACTTAATGGAAATTTCCACGCAATGCTTCTCGCCGTTCACCGTCTCGAATCAAGGGTTGGAAACATCCGAAGTTGAAGAGACGTTAGTTCCGAAAGGCAGTTTACTCCCTACATATCGGCCTAGCCCGGTTTTCGTGAGGGTGAACACGTCGCCTTTTAACAGCATCATTGCTAGGTGCTTATGAGGGAGTTTTAAAAACTGGCGGTGGTTTAGTTCTGGTTAAACCTGGAGCGCCGCGATAGCTCCTTAAAGTAAAAAGAACTACATCTGGCGCTAGTGGAAATGCATCCTTGAAGATATTGGTGAGCGCTATCAAAATACGGAAAGGGACAAACACACAGGACGAAGCGCTTCGTGCTCTGTGTTCGTCCCTTTCCGTATTTTGATTGCGCTCAGCTATACAGTCGAGGGCAATAGCTACAGCTGGCCGAGTGTAACGTGGTCAAGTGATCAACCACGTGACGAACCACGTGATCAGCCACGGACCCGCTCTGCCGCCAGCTGCTCCGCAGCACGTGACCAGCCACGTGATAGCGTGGCGGCGCAGCCACAGGGTTGCGCACCGCCACAAGGTGGCGCGCCGCCACGCTGAAGGCTCGAAATGCTACCGTAATGTAGCTGTCGCTACAAAAATATAGCTTCGGGTGTGTAATCCGCTTATTACAGACACCCCAGTTTCCACACCTCTCACCATACCTTAAAATGAAAATCGCCATTAGGCAGTTTTACGACATCAACATAAATGACACTTGGGATTCTGCAATCGATGCTCATTTTATGTTACATGTGTGCTACTTCTGCACTGCTGTTTGTTCATTATTTCACCCATTCCGCACATAAAATCTGGGATGCTTGCACAATATTACAACCAATGAGGTCCTTCAAGATACACCTGATGAGGTCACTGCACTGGGGATAGCCACTAGGAACGGTGTGAAATTTGTTTGGCTTGAAACGTTGGAATGGAATATTGCTTCATTGTGCAAAATCCTACGTCGATTACTTGACTGCGAAGAGCACCTCAGGTGTTGAGATTTGCACTTACTACGGGGCATGCAGGTTGTCGGCTGTTGCCGTATTTTCCACGTTGACCTTCAAAGCAACGGCATGAATGCAACTGGTACAGGGTCAACAAGTTGCGGCGCGGGCGATTCATTGAGGTTCCAGGTAAGGCCAAACTCAAGAAATGTAGAGTGAGCTGTTCATCATATTATAATAAATATATTTCCTGCTCGCCCCGCCGCGTGGCTCAGTGGTTATGGCGCTCCGCTGCTGACCCGACAGACGCGGGTTCGATCCCGGCCGCGGTGGTAGAATTTCGATGGAGGTGAACTTCTAGAGGCCCGTGTACTGTGCGATGTCAGCGCACGTTAAAGAACCCCAGGTGGTCAAAATTTCCGGAGCCCTTCACTACGGCGTCCCTCATAGCCTGAGTCGCTTTGGGAAGTTAGCCCTCCCACCCCGCACCCCTCAGAGCTAAATTGCCTGCGCTGCCAGCACAACCCCAGTGACTCCAAATGTCATCTGTTACGGAAGCTGGTCTAGCGCTGCAGTGAAGTTCGTTGAAAAAACTTGAACAAAGTTTTTTGAGAAGTTCGTCATGGTGGCATTCAAGACATTTTTATATCGATAATAGAGATGCTAAGGCCCTTAAACGGAAGTGTCATTAGGCTCATTCCAACTCCCATTTAAAATACATCGAAAGAAGGTTTCAAGATAATTCTAGAACGCGCTGCTCTTTTGTAAGGATCTCTTCAAATTCTCTGCGGCTGAAACGAGTCAAGGTTTTATAACTCCAGAATAACGGCCTGAGGGGAGAGTTGGTGCATGATGAAATGAACGGCTGCGCAAATCGGGACACAGACAAGAAAGAGACACCACATGCACACAATACCAACTGTTTATTCTATGAAAAAGTGGCATATTTAAACAGTTCCGCTCAAGCATGATACTCATACCATTATCACTTCGAACCCAGCACGTGGTATGAAAGCCGCTACATCAGGTTAGCAGATTAGACTAACAGATCAAAGGAATTAAAAATGGGAAAAAAGGGCCATCTCCTAGCAAAAGCCGTGTCAAACAACCGTAGCAACAACAGATTCATACAGGTGAAGCACAGGCAGTCAGAAATTAAAAAACAAAATATAAACAGTAAAAACCAATAACAATCGTAGCAAAAGCAGAGTCAAACATATGAAGCAAAAGCAGTCAGAAAAAAAGATAAAACCAATAAAAAAATTTACAACCCACCGAAACCAACAGCAGACGGCCGCTAGAAATGCTAGGCTGAAAAGTAGCACAGATCATGACGTCACAAAAAACTGTTTAGAAAGGAAACTTCATTTCTACGGAGGAATACTGAGGCGTCGCTGACACATGTGCTTCCTTTTTATCATAAAGGCCTCAAGTATTTCACGCGCCACCTGATCGCGACTCCTGCCCAGAATCCTTATTCCGTTAAGCACCGGCCCACACTTGCAGTCTCTACAATGGGGAGGCAAATTTGACCCGCCTCCGCTTTCTAACGTTTTCTTATGCTCCCGTGCCCTGTCGTTAATGCAGCGACCCGTCTGGCCTATATGGCGCATGTGGTGCCTCTTTCTTGTCTGTGTCCTGATTTTCGCAGCCGTTCATTTCATCGTTTTATAACTCGTATCAATGATGGCTCTAGCAGCTCGCAAAATTTATCACCAAATAGAACTCCTTATTTCGGTATGTGAGGGGCTACACGAACTGTTCCGGGAACGTCTCTCCGCCGATGTCGAACTCAGCAATACTTGGCCGACATTTTCGAAAGCATGCTCGCTTGCTTTAACTAACTTTCCGATGTAAGTATTTCTAGTTTCTACCTATCGACGGTGTTTACAGCATTATAATCAGGAAGACGTGTAAATGTACAGCTAGTGATCTCAGCACGGACCTAAAAAGTGCCCGCTTCGGGAGCGCAAAAAGCGCTCTCAACCATTTATGATAGCTCCCAGGTTTGAGCGACATCTGTCGATCGTTTCCTCTCTGCAGAAGGCCAGCCAACGTAAAATCTTGATGCTGCTCCAGAAATTGAGCTGTGAGTCACAGTCAACTGCAAATAACAAAAAGTCCACTCTGCATACACTGCAGGCATACCTTACGTACCTGTGAAAGATTGCCTTGTGATCTTCGGAAAGCTCGCGGTGAAGAGTGCCTACGTTGGTGAGTCGAATGTTGAGACGAGGCACTTTCGGCCCGACGACAGGGAAGCCAGGCTGCGCCTTTGCCACATGCTTCGTTTCAGTACGAAGGCTTCGTGGAGAATATCTTGCTGCAGAATGTAGTTGAGACGTTTGCAACCCTGAGAGCTTATCTTGACTCTACTAATGTCTGATGCCTCTGTGTTCTCTCTAGCTTATTGCTTGGTCAAATTATTGCTTCGTCTCCCACCTTGGCCACCAAGGCGTGCGAGGCTTCTTGGTTTTAAGGAAAAGCATACCAATGATGACGTCCAACTTTTCTCCGTTCGTGTCTGAAAACAGTCGCAGAAGAGAAATAGAGCAAATTTTTGGGGAAAAAAATTGGCTGGAGTTCTCAGTGTTTCTTCTGCGCTTGTCTGTGACTGTGTCCCGCGTATTCTTCGTGCTGTCTGTTCCGAAGTTAGTGGACTTTCTGTCATAATAAATGCCCAACTAGCCCTTTTTAAACCACTCAAGACTTTGAATAAGACTATGGGAAGTTTTAACCTTGTGTATTCGATCGTTCGTGCAGGTGGCCACAAAGTTCGAGGACAATACTGATTTCATACCAATAGTAAAGCAGTTGAAAAAAAAATTGTGTTGCTGCCACATCAGCGGCGACGGGGTCACAATATTTTCAGGATTTTTTCACAGCTTCATGTTTTCTGTCTGGTGCGTAATCTGGTGATATTTTATTGCAATATTTGTGGACACGGTGATTGAAAGGGTCAAGAGTGCGCTGGCGTGTTTTTGCCTTGTTCAACGCAAAAGTAAAACCCACAGGTGCTGCGCGCTTCCGGAGCCTCTAATGTCACGCAGCGCATAGACTTATGTCATAAATATATTTACTTTAAGACCGTCTGAAGATAACGAGCTATAATACGGAGCTTAAAAAAGACAAATGTGAACCCTTGTATTCTTGAGCCTATGGCATTACCAATGCCTCGTAGGAAATCCTAGGTCTGGCAATTGATAAAGTATGCACCTTTCGCACTTTGTGTAATATGGGTAACATGCATCCTTCAGGGATCCACCGAATAATTCCTTCAGACTTAGTTCACTCTTGACTTTGTAATGATGTCTCCATCACGTCGTCTGTTGCCGGTTGCATTAATTAGCCACAAAAATTATCTCGATCTGCTGTCGGAATAATGACCTGTGAACGTGTGCGCGGTAGCAGCTGCCGAGCGACCTTAAACGGATAGCCCGGACTGACACATGAGTCACAGGCGACAAAAGTTGTCGATCAACGCACCGGCGTCGCAGCATTTGCGATACGGCAATGTTGTGCTGTGTTAGCAACCTCTGTATTCAAAGCCTTTTGGGTACAGCTCATAAATGTGTGACGCTGCATGCGCAACCTCTAGAGACAACCGCCCTTCCAAAAATACTTTATGAGCTTAAACTGACGTTTAATTCATTCTGCTCAGTATAACCTTTGGATAATAAATTGACTTGATATTGAAGTTTTTTATTGATGTACGATAACTAATTTACAACCGCGTTAAAATGAAACAAAATGCGGAGTTTCAATTGAGTTTGAATTTAGCTCTCCCGATACGTTCTGTTGAGTGGAAATGGAATGTGCATTAAGTGCCTTGACTCAATTTTCCAAGTGGTAACAGCCTACACCCTGGTACGAACACGTTACCAGAACGTTAAGAATTTATTTGTTTAGGTAAAAAGAAATAAAATAAAATAACCAGTCTGCCACACATCTAACCTTTCCTAAGCATCACGCATGCACTCAAGCGGTAATCTTTTAAGCTTACACACGAGTGCAACAATGTATACTCAAGTTTTGCGCAAACATTTTATAACGCGAAACATGAAAATTTACAGCAAATATCTCCTCTGCCAGCACTCTGGACAAGGAAAGTAACATATTGTTGAAAAATGCATTATGATACCGCATAATCATGCTTCGCCCGTATAAAGTGACGTCTCTCAAAGCTACGAGGCTCATGTCTATATACTCGTTATGAAGGGTGTTCCATCTCGTATTAGTGGTCAGGTGTTAATATTCGGGGATTTCGAAAAGAATTTTAGCGTCCCTGACACAATCTGTTGGTGGTAGGAAGCAAGAGGTTTAACTGCAAAGCTACGTTAGTTGAAGTCCGTTAAAGTTCCAACGACTGGCGGCGCGAATATGGGCGAAGTTGAAAACAATACGCACCATCACGGCAATACGCACCATCACGGCCTTACCAAAACTTATCCCCATCCTGATTCTCCAAGTATTTGCACAACTGAATACACTGACGCATCTAATTGAATGGAGAGAGGCAGCAAGAAATCTGAAGCAGAAGCACATTACGCTCGTAGCATTCTTGTACAATGCGGCGACAGCGCGAACACCTACAATGACTTACCTCCGTCCATGGGGATGCAGGGCTATTACGACGAACCAGACGGCTAAACATTGTCGTCAAGAGAAGCTAAGCCCTCGAATTCTGATTGATGTATGCCCTGGAACATGTATCACGCATACGGACGCATCGGTTACAGAAAATGGCGGCACAACAGCAGCCACAAGCCCGACACACAGAGAACTAAACATACACAATGAATGCGTATCGGACTACCTGCATCCGCTTTTGACGAAACTTTAACAATCCACAATGTTATGGATTCCATAAATAAGATTGAGCCAATAGCAGAAGCCTATATCTAAACAAACTCCTTAGCTGGCATAAAACAACTGAAAAGAATGACAAAGACACCATGTGTCGCCCACGAGATCCGTGCACTGAACAAAAAGAGAGAAAGATACGCATCCTAACACATTGGACACAAGATGATGCTGAGAACGCTGAGCAGAGAAAACCCCGTAATCTTAGACACCAAGTTCCAAACACTGATGCATCCCCCAGCCGGATCCCTTCTAATGCCGGTTCCGCTATCCCCTTCTTAGCCTCCTCCTTGAGAAAAACTACACATGCCCTCATTCTCCTGTGCACTTTGGTCCCTCCCTCATAACTTAACGACTTTGGAGAAGACATCCCTTTGAAGCTGGGGCGGTCATTTCCCCGTCGGCCGTCGGTCACGTACCTTTGGGGCTCTGAAGAAGATGGAGGACCCACCACATTCTCGGCTGCAGAGGTAGATATCTCCTGTGGAGTTGTGCAGGGACAAGGGCTTCAAGGACAGGGATTTGTAAATGAAGTGGAATAACGGCGACAAGGGAGGAGGATTCCTCCGAGTGGCTGAGCGACAAAATAGGATGAATCTATGTTTCCTGCATGCGAATATCTTGCATGGTTATGCCTTTATGTCATAATTATTCCTTTATGCCTTTATGGCAAGTGTGCGAAATAAAACAAATCTCCATGCGTACGTAAATTGTCTGTCGGTGACAATACGGAACGTGAAGCGGTGAGAAAAGATTTACATTCCTGCCATTTCAGCGGCCACGTTGCAACAACAGTTTAAAGTTCATTTACCCCTTGACCTCTGCCGCATGGTCAGTAATCTCACAATTTGTGGCCACGTATGTGGCCCTTACGGCAAGAAGGTTCATTGCTCGGTAACTGTTCGCCTTGTTCCGGGAAAAGTAAAAGTCGCCGCTGCACTGCATTTGCGTCAGCTCTCGTGCCCTGCAGCTGTCGCCCAGTGTCTTAATGTATATATGTTTATTGTTGGAGTGTCTCAAATTATTGCGTCTCAGTATGAGTGCAAAAAGAAAATGTACTCGGTGTATATAAAAGCAATTACAATTAGCAATCTCTGGCAGAAAATATTAGTGCCAGGAATTAAGATAGCAGTGAGTAATTGGTTTCAAATGAGCGACTCATAGAAGCATATCTTAATGGATTATTACAGCTTTAGTTGTACAATCAAGAAAAAGTTGGGATCTGTCGTTTTTCGCATTAATTAGCCATGAGACCTATCCTAATGAGTGACATTCTACGGATAGAGAAGAGAGTTTTGAGTGATTCTCGACAATACCTGCAGAGCAGGTCGAGCAACACAGCGAACTGATAGCGTTTCATAAATGACACAGTTGCGTCGTGATAGGATTCGCTGCAATAAATCTCCCAATAGGAATGGCTCGGCAGTGAATGAAGCTGGATACGCAGGGCTTAAGACACAACCGACGCATAATGGTCGTTCTGCCTTTCCGTAACGGCAACCGGGCTACAACAACAGGCATCCAGTAAACTGGCGATGGTGTCGACTATATCTGTGCTGTGGAACGTAATGCAAAATATTCTTCGTAGTACTGTATTTCTCTTTATGGTCCCCAGTCTCGAAACGTATGATTCTGAGCTGTTGTTTTAGCCTGTTATACAAAGGCACGTTTAAAGCGTCGCTTTCTCTTTTTACGCCATCGATGGCGGCTATGTGGCATGGTAAATTCTAAAGTGCGCGGTGATAGTGCACTTTTCTCAGAAAATGGAACGCTATTTCAATTACTCAATTTTCAATAAAAAGGAATAAGCCGAGCTGCATCCAGACGCAATTTCAGCTGCTAAACGAGCGCGTTCTCGTTTACATCAAGGACAGGACGAAGTTAATCTATCAGGTTGCTACCAACATCACCGAGGAGAAAAAACTCAGAATAATGGCCTGATGGGCGAGGTAGTGCATGATGAAATGAATGGCGGCGCAAACAAGGAAATTAACAAGAAAGAAAGAGACACCACATGCGCACGCTACAAACCATTTGTTCTGTGCGCATGTGGTATTACTTTCTTGTCAGTGTCCTTGTTTGCGCCGCCGTTCATTTCACCGAGAAAAGATTCTATCTTATGCGGGAAATAAAAGCCAACCTTCGTTTGCTTAGTCAGAAGCGCTCAAAATCATGACAGAATTTGCGTCCGACGCCACTACCCTGGATAAGACTCTCGAGCTGCCTTCCACCCAGTACGAGCACCAGTCTTTCCTGATAGTTGCCGATGTCGTCGACACTGGTAGCCCTGATGTACTCCGTGAGACCATACGGGTCGTAGTACGCAAGGCGCTGCAGAACCTCTTTTCGACAGCACGGCCGCCGCAAGTCTACTCCCTCTCAGACGTCTTGAAGAGGTGTAGCGGGCGCTCACGCCACCCGAACCTCTCCGGCCAAGATCACCACAGGCAATGGCATATACGCCGCAGCTTGTAGCCTTGCCGACCCACCTCCAAGTCACATCCAGGAGGCCCCTGTCTACATATGCCCAGCATCCCGTGCTCGACTTCCTGCGGCTCGCCCACGCAAAAACGACATCTGGTACACTGCCGATCATTGCCCTCCGTGCTACCACTGCGACGAAGACGGTCGTGTACCGCAACTGGCTCCACTGACGAATGGGTCTGCGGGGATTTAGTGACGTGCCACGACCGCACCGTGGTCAGCGGTGACTGGGGATCATCTGGCCACATTGTCCGGTGGGCCATATGCCGTCCCCAAAGCATGCCCCCTCTCCGCGGCGTCCCCACTGCGGCCTGACGCGGGCACGGTCGCCTAGCCCCTGTCGGGACAACTAGAAGTAGCAGGTTTGCTCTTCGGAGAAAAGAACGTTCAAGATCTACCACCGCTACACCGTGGTGGTAGCGCAATTTTATGACACCCCGGCGCCTCGACACTCACGACCCTGACATACAACCTCGACGCCCCAGTTTTCCGACGCAACGCTACCAGTTCGTGCTGCACTGCAGCCGTGACAGTACCCTGCGACGTTCTTGCCGCCCAACAGATGCAACCGCCAATCTGAATATTTCATTCTACGGAACAGACGTGACAGTGCTCACTGGCACCAATGACGACGGCTTTGTTCTCAGGGCCATTTGTCGCAACTCTAAAAAAAAGTGACTGTGCTTTGGACTGGCCCGCAACTTTGTACTGCCCGAGGTCACTTGATCACGCCGACTGGCACATGCACGTCCAGGGTAAATGTCCAAGAAGAAACGTACCTGGTATCCTTCGTCCTACTCGACCAGCATTCACGCGACTTCATCCTTGGCGTGGATGCCTTATAAGAAAATGGTGCCAGTTATCGATTTTGAGTCCAAGTCATTGACCTTCCCAATGGAGCATGCAATACACAGCGCTTATCAGGGACCGACGGCACTCTACATTCTTGACAATCACGACACCATCCTGCCAGGCGCGAGTTTTATGATGTCCGTCGCCGCAGAGAGACAGCGGAACTTTGAAGGTGTCGTGGAAAGCAATAATAATAATAATTGGTTTTTGTGTGAAAAGGAAATGGCGCAGTATCTGTGTCATATATCGGCGGACGCCTGAACCGCGCCGTAAGGGAAGGAATAAAGGAGGGAGTGAGAGAAGAAAGAAAGAATGAGGTGCCGTAGTGGAGGGCTCCGGAATAATTTCGACCACCTGGGGATCTTTAACGTGCACTGACATCGCACAGTACATGGGCGCCTTAGCGTTTTTCCTGCTTAAATCTGAGCCGCCGCGGTCGGATTCAAACCCGGGTACTCCGGATCAGTAGTCGAGCGCCCTAACCACTCAGCCACCACGGCGGGGAAAGCAAACAAATCCTGCTTTTCGAGCGGAGCCTTGGTGTCGCCATACGTGTTGTTTGCCTAGAAGACTTCAAAGTAGAAATAATGCTTACGAATTTCGGCGGCCAGGACCAGCATATGACCATTGAGACTCTCGTGACCCACATTACCGGTATCACTAACGGTCGAAGCGCCACTGGTCTAGTCACGCTGTCATCGACCGAAGCGGAGATGCCTATGACCGATTTAGAGTTTGGCATTAAAGGGTCACAAGAAGGGGTGTTTAAAGTAGACTTTAAGATGCCTGCACTATGTAGAGTACAGGCCACCGAGCGTCTATGCCGTGTACGAGACATCAAAAGCGGGCGGGAAATTTTCAAGACATTTTTTTTTAATTTTCGCTTTCGCACCTTGCATTGGCGCGTGGTGCTGGACTTTCGCGCGAAATTTGCATAGACGTCACGTCGTGCAAGTGACGTCAGCAGCCGGGGCTATCATTGGCTCACAGCGCCAAAGTCTCTGACGCGCTACCACGGCCGCGGGCACTCCACGCGCGCCGCAGCCGGCGGAGGTAGGGGAGGGGCCGAGTACGTTGTGCCCAACGTTGGTTGGGCCTTTAGGTGGGCCCGGGCCGGCGGAGGAGCGCCGCCGTTTTGGCATGCGAGAGGACAGGGAATGACGCGAACACGTGGAAGTTCAAGTTTTGTCTGCATATAACCTATCTTCCACAAAACGAATAAATTACTTATTGCTGGAAGATAATTATGAGGCGTCGTCTTTTAACAGCCCAGACTTATCGCAACTTTATTCAGAGCCCATTTATGGGTGCTTTCATTCCGTACTTTCCCAACTGGAGCATCGACAAGTGCGGGATCTCTTCCAGCACTACGAAGCTATTTTTTAACTTCGCGTGTTGGCAGAACCCACTTAGCTCAGCACCGCATTATTACGAATGAGGCCGTATCCCCTCTTCGATACTAGCCTTACCCTGTGTCTCCCATTGAACGTGCTGCTATCAACCTCCAAGTCAAACAGATGCTTCCGACGACGTTATTCAGCCCTTCCGTATTCCACGGGTGGCACCAGTTATTCCCGTAAAGAAAAAAGGTGGCACACTGAGGTTTTGTGTGAATTACTGCCGTCTCAAGAAAATTGCTAAAAATACTTTTGCTCCTCCCACGTATTAATGATTCCCTAGGTCGCCTATTCTCCGCGAAGTATTTCTCCTCGATGTGTCTGAAATGCGGATATTGGAAAATCGAGGTAGATGAGAGGGACCGACAAACACGGTGTTTCTTACTCCGTCTGGGCTCTATGAGCTTAAGGCAGTGCCCTCTGGTCTGTGCTCTGCAACGCCAGCCCCCCAACGTCTTATAGACACAGTCCTTATATTCCTCGAGCGGCCAACTTGCCTCGCCTATCTTGACGGCGTTGTGATCTTCGCCCCAAGTTCGAGGAGCGCGGCGCCTCGGAACAGTCCTGCGAGACATTTCATCCTCTGACCTTGCCTTAAAAAAAGAGAAATTCCATTTTGCTTACACTTAGTTCAAGCTCTTGGTGCACAGCGTCATCCACGCCGATGTAAGACCAGATCCGGAGAAATAGCTATTGACAACCTTCATCCGCCGCAAGACCAGAAGGCCGTATGGCGACTGCTTGGATTGTGTGCTTATTACCGGCAAGTTGTTAAAGACTTCGCTCGATTCATGAAGCCCATCACGTTTCTGACACGGACAGACGAGCCGTTCACTTGAGACACCTCACAGGTCAAAGCATTCTAAGATCTCAACCACCACCCATACGCGCCTCCAGTTTTGGGCTACATCGTCGAAAACACCAACACAGAGCATCGTACGGTCGCAAGCAACGTTGGCCATGATGACGTCCTGGTTTAAACCCGGGGGGGGGGGGGGGGGCACGTACGTATAATCGCTTAGGCAAATTATCTTTTGTCTAAAGCTGAATCTAACTGTTCTGCCACCAAGAAAGAATGCCTGGCCATTGTGTGAGCGACGTCGAAATTTCAGCCATACTTTTCTGGAAAAACCTTTCAATGTAGTCACTGAACATCATGCCCTGTGCTGGCTTGCGAGCCACAAGGACCCGTCAGCCCGCATTGCAATTAACTCCAGCAATTAACTAGCTCTCATATACAAGTCTGGATGCAAGCACTCGGATAAATATTTCCTCTCGCGCCCCTGCAGATCTTTGTACCTAAGACGCTGCCGACGACGTCATCCTCTTTAATGCCATCAGCGCAGCGTCCCTCGCACAGCAACTATTTGCCTACCCTTAACTTCGTCGCATCATGGACCTTTTAAGCGGCACATGTACAACTGCCCCGAAAGCTTTCAAGCGCGCGCTGCAGTCGTTATGCATTTGCGACACTGTTTAGTGAAGAAATATTTCTCCGCACGCAATACGCTGTACCTGATCGTTATACCTGCCAGTATGCGCGTTGAAATCATTAAAGGTTTTCATAATGAAACAGCTTCTGGACATTTGGGAGTCGCCCGTACGCTCGTACGAACCCAGGAAAGTATTATAATGGCCACATCTTAATGTGGACGTTGCGCACTACGTCAGAACGTGCCACAGCTGTCAGCGTCGCAAGTTGCCATCCACAAAATCAACTGGTTCTTGAAGCCAATCGACCCACCATCGAGGCCTTTTCCAGCAGATAGGCATGAACATACTGGGACAATTCGCACTTTCGCAATCGGGTAACAAGTGGGTCATCGTTGCTACGGACTACCTCGCCCGATACGCGTAAACCTCAGCTCTGCCAAGGTGAGGACCACTTCTAGAAAATGATTAGATTGTCGAGATGACGCAGTCAGAGCCTCCCGGTCAATGTCAGGGTAGTTAAAATCCCCGCAAAGTATTAGAGTGCCATGAATAAGTGGGAATTGCAAGTCTTGAAGAACAGAGTGAAGATCTGCAATAAAAGAGCGATCCATGTCACGTATTCGATAAGATGAAATTAGTATATTGGTACAAGACGGAAGACAAAAATTCAGACAGATTATTTCGCTGTGCCTGTTTATCTCTACTAGAGGGGGTAAAAGAGTTTACTTTACAAGAGAAAGAATGCCGCCTTGCCGGCGACCTACTCAATCTCGCCTGTAGATATGGGAAGACCCGGTTGTTGTGCAGAAACTATGAATCGTGAATATCAGGTGTTAGCTAAGATTCAGTAAATAAAGCGAGGTAAGGGCTTTTGTCTTCGAGGACGGCCTCAATTATTTCTTTTGTTCGCAGATATTTCGTATATTTGTCAGCAGGGCAGAAATTTTTTAATTAGTTGTTCCTTAGCGCAAAACGGCTGGGCCTGCGGCAAGGACGCGTCACATGGCGCCTGCGTTAAACGCTGAAAATTTAGTTTTACAACGGAATCCTTTTCGGCGTTTGGACATAAGAAAGCGTTTTCCCGGATAGCCGAATTTTAGCTGTGAAATATTCACGAAATGACAAAGCACTTTCTTTAAGTTTCTGTGCTGCAACAAGAATTCTTGATTTATCTTTAATGTGTGCGGCTTGACTATGATTGGGCAGTTCTACCTGTAAGGAAACGACGCAGTTGGTGCGGGCGTTCGATATCTTCATTACCAGTTGTAATATCTAGGCGTTCAGAGCAGAATGAAGCAAAGTGAGCCTCAGACAGGTACCAGCTTTCGGCGAGTTCATACTGAAGCCCGAGGAACAATAGGTTTGATCGGCGCAAGCGGTTTTCAGCGTCATCGCACTTGTTTTTCGGTGCCTCAGCGGCTGAAGTCAGCTTGGCCAGGTCGGTGTTTCTTTCGGAGGCAGCTGCTATATCTGGCTACGTTTCCGATATTTTTTTTTCAGTATTTCGACGCGCTCTCAAAGACGATGCACCGAGACCTCAATGATTGTTTGAGCAGACGGGATCAAAGGTGCTGTGAGTGGACTCAATGCGTGATATGGCTGGAGAAATTGTTTCTAACAACGGCAGAGCATCGCTTCCGTTCGGGCCTCGGTTTAGTTCAACGTCATCAGGCAAAACAAGGAGACAAGTAAGGTGGATGTTGAGGCAGTCGAAAATATATACAGTAGAGTCTATACAGAAGCCAAAATAATTAATATGTTCATGAGAGAGACAGCAACGCACAGCAATGCGTCTTCCCGTGACTAACAATAGAGGAAATAAAGAAAGCCTTAGGAGCAATGCAAAAGAGAAAAGCAGCTGGCCAGGATTAGGTAACGGTAGATCTGTTGGAGGAGGGTCTAGAAAAATTATTGCTAGAAAAACTAGCCACCCTCCATAAACAATGCCTTATGACCTCGACCGATGTTCTTTGTTGATCTCTTTCTTTGACACATCATGACTTCGACAAGATAATCATTGTTAGTAAGTTATACCTGCTCCTTACGTGATCTTTATAAGGCTGTCAGCGCCAAATAAAATTCACAGATTACAAGTTTAGCGCTCATGTTGTGTCCCCTCAATTGTGCGCGCTATGGATCCTCACATACCAGGCGCTTGCAAAAAACGCTAACATTGTTCTTAATTAACAAGAAGGAAGACCCCAATGAGTTGAAAAACTACACATCGATCTGCTTACTGTCCGTTGCTTACAAGATATTTACTAAGGTAATCGCTAATAGAGTCAGGGCAACCTTGGGCTCCAATTAATCAAATGACCAGGCAGGCTTTGATAACGGACATATCATATTAAACCATATTCACACCATGAATAAGGTGATAGAGAAATGCGCTTAATGAAACCAATTCCTGTATGTAGCCTTTATTGATTATGACAAAGCGTTTATCCCCGTGGAAACCTAAGCATTCATGCAGGAATTGTGGAATCAGGTTGTAGAAGAGACTTAAGTGAAAATACTGGAATATATCTATAGCAACTGCACATCTTCCATAGTCCTCGAGAAAGTCAGCAATAAAATTCCAATAATCAAGGGCGTCAGGCAGGGAGACACGATCTCGCCAATGCTATTCACCGCCAGTTGACAGGAGGTATTCCGAGCCTTGATTTGGGAACATTTCGTGTAAGATTTAATTGAGCATACTTACCCTGCTATTCGGCGATGACATTGTCTTGCTGGGTCGCTCAGGAGATGGACTGCAAAGCATGATCAAGGAGTTAGACAGGTAGAGCAGTACAGTGGTTTAGATATTAAGAGCGCAAAAAGCTAATGTTCAACAGTCTGGCAGAGGAACGGCACTTTACAATTCGTAGCGAGGTGCTAGAAGTGGTAAAGGAATACGTTTCCTTAGTGCAGGTTGAGACCGTTGATCCGGATTGTGAGAGAGAAATAACTAGAAGAGTAAGAATGCTGTGGAGCGCATAAGGCAGGTTCTCTCAGATCTTGAATGGCAGTTTACCGATGACCCCCAAGAGAAAAGTATAAAACAGCTGTATCTCACCGGTACTCACCTAAGGGGCGCAAACGTGGAGGCTAACGAAAAGGGTTCAGCTTATGTTAAGGACAACGCAGTGAGCTATGGAAGGAAAAAAGATAGGTGTACAGATAACAGACCGAAAGCGGGCAGAGTTGGTGAGGGAACAATCGTGGGCTAATAAAACCCTAATCGAAATGAAGAGGAAGAAATGGGCTTGGGCAGGTCTTGCAATGCGAAGGCAAGGTAAACGCTGGGCCTTAAAGGTAACGCAGTGTATTCCGAGAGCAGGTAAGCGCAGCAGAAGGCGGTAGAAAGTTAGGTGGGCGGATGAGATAAAGAAGTTTGTGGGCATACGGGCGGAGCAGCTGGCAAAGGGCAGTTTAATTGGAGAGACATGGGAGAGGTCTTTGCACGGCAGTGGATGCAGTCAGGGTGATGATGATGATGATGTTAATGACGATGATTATGAGGCACAGGAAACTAGCAATACACTGCATCCTTTTACAACTATCGATGACGTTTTTGGGACACGACACCGCTAGCAAGAGTAGGTTACTACAGTGACAGCACGCGGTACAGGAGGAGAAGGACATTAACGGAACAGGAGAGGTCTGCCTGGTTGTCTGCCTGGCATGCTACTCCAGGTGAGGGAGAAAGAAGAGAGAGAGTAAAGAAGATGGTGATGAACAGAAAAGGAAAAGAGAAAAAGAAAGGGCGAGTGCTGAAATCAAGCGGCCTCACGCACTCAAACACACACACACACACACACGTAATTGTCAAAGAATTTCCACCAAACCCGTGAATATCAAAAACACTAAAAATGCATCTCTCCTGCGCACACCAGGAGCTGTTTCCCTTCAGGGTCCAAAGACATGCTCCAGGTGCACGGGCTATCCTATCGGAGTCCTAAAGCGCTTAAAAGTGTCTTGCGATGACTGTTGAAGTGTTCGAAGCGGGAGATCAAATGTTGCAGATCCTCAGGCACACCACATGTGGGCACAGAGGCATACTTATGAGCCAGTTTTATGTATATAGGATTTAGTGAAGGCAACGTCCAGGCGGATTCGGGGGAGGCAAATTCTATCACGTCTAGCTATATTGCGTGGCATGCGGAAGTCACAAGTGGGATCGATACGAAACAGGGGTCTATATTGATGCTGCCGATCACACCACAAAGAGCGTTGCATCTGCCTGGATTCTGTAGTTAGAAGCCTAGCATCATCACTGCGAGAAAAATGGTAAAGGTAGGAGCAAGGTGGTGTCGCCATGCGCCAACCTCGATGCACCGTCAGAGCGATCGTTGCCTGCAAGGCCACTGTGAGCAGGTAACCACCGCAACACAACACGGTGGTCAAGCTCACATGCCTCGGAGTGGAATCTGGTTAAGTCATCGATGATCGTCTCCTAAAGGTTTTCTGATAACTTTATAGAGTGTAATGCAGCCCGAGAGTCACTGAAATCAACCCACGCTGTTGGTGGTTGTTGGAGAATGTAAGTAAATGCCGCTCCCAGGGCAGCCAGCTCGATAGCAGTAGTCAAGGTGCGGGTACTGTCTAACGCCGCAATTGTGGTGCGCGTTGACGGAACCCAGACGCCAAATGCTGATGAGACGGATGTGACAGAGCCGTCAGTGTAGATGTGATGGTACGCACTGTTGCATCCATAAATGTGTTCAAGAGCAAAATATTTAAGTGTTTGTTTTTCTTTTGATGCCAGGAATTGTTGTATTGATTTTCCATGCTGTGTACCTGCAAGGTGGGCAGGAGGTCGTGACAGGGCGCTGGTAGTGCGGTGGGAGAAGGTCAGAAACTTCCTCTATGGAGTGCGCTTCGAGTGGATGGTGAGGTACACGAGCCACGAATCGCAGCTGGGCACGAAGCAACTCCTGGGTTAGCTGTACTGATGCGACAGACGTCTGCTCTCTGCTAGAGTAACCACTGTGGAGTTGTTCTTGTATAAACCGAGGAAGATTTTAAAGGCCTTACATTTCATAGTTTCAAGGAGTTTGATATTTGTTTGTGAGATACCCTGAAGAGCTGGGAGACTAGCGTAGGATGCATTCACAAAGGGCACCATTCAGCACAGGGCAACAAATAACCTGAAGCAGATGAAAAAGGGCGTCTGCATGACAAGTTGTGATGCGGTGGCGTGCCCCAAATAGCTGCAGTGCTACTACAGAGTGATTGGGCTAGTCGGGGACCTAAACAACGAGGTCGTTCCTGATAGCTTTTAAAAGTCCCGATGATCCGTCCTCCCTGTGGTGGTACACGCGGTCTGCGTCAAATTATATTACGACCGGTAAATGATGATGATGATTAAATTTTATGGCGCAAGGGCATCTGTGGCCAAAGAGCGCTACGGCACAAGATTTTTTCTTTTATTCAAGGTGGTTTCGTAGGCCCATTTCTCAAGCATTTCACCCCAGAGAAGCCGAGCACCAGACAGGGTAAAGCTTGTACCCATTGTATCACCGGTGATTTTCCGGCGGCACTGAGGATCGAACGCCGCACCACCCACATGCAAGGCGGATGCTCAAACGACTCAAACGAGGCGGTGCTCAAACGACCGGTACAGTGTCTCCCTTTTGTGTGCGCAGAACTACTGCTCTCCGTGCCATTATTAAGGCGCACTCTTCAAGCATCTGGGCAATGCTTATTTTACACGGAGGCCAATACTATGGTGCATAGCTCGTCTTTGCTCTGCGTTGATATCGAGCGCGTGTCTCCCGGAGGCGAGGAAGCTCTAGTAAAAGACTAGGCAGCTAATGTTAAGCCATTTGCCTCTCCACTCTCTGCTGTCCTGCGTCCTTTCTAGTCATTTTTTCGGGTCCCGTGACAATATTGATCAGCACCTGCGACGGACATGTGCTTGTAATAAAACATTACCATTTGCAAGGACCATAGATTTTGATGCGCATTTAGCCTAGCACGCAAAATTAAAAATTGTTGTGGAGAACAGCAAGAAGAAAGTAAGTCTGTCGTGTCTTTTCTGTATGAGATAAAGTGCCGCGCAATCTTTAACTGTCATAGTGACCTTAAGGTTTGTTACCGGTTGCTGAGCACACAGTCACGGGATGTAAACCCGAACACAAATGTCCCGTTTTCATGGGCTCGATATTCAGAAGGTTAGGATTTTGACTATCTAAATGTGCTTTATTGAAGCTGTTCTCCAGCACGGATCTTTTTATACAGTTAGCAGCCTATCGAGCATTGCTTTAGTGGGTCTTGATACATGTTTTAAACCTAAAAGACTTTCTTCTCGAGATCACACATGAATTTTCCTAGGCTTAGAGCCTTCGTTTCTCTCTGTATGGAAGGAGATGCTGCTCCACGCCAAAAATACAGCCGTACGTGAGCAAAGTGTTAACTGGGTGAATTATAAGAAGAAAAAAGTGTACACTGGGCGAATGTGTCGCCAGCATCCTGCGACGCATGTAGCACACTGAGCATACGAAAATTAAGGAATAGATGTCAAATCGGGAGTGTTGTAGAATGCGACTACGCCTGTACCCTGAGCATCCGAGGCACTTCGTGCTATCGAGTAGTGATTTTAAAATACGCTTCGCATGTTTAAAGCTTTCATTGCAGATTTTTGGCATTGTTTTATTTTAAACCTACAACATGGACAAAATCGCGTGGTACTGTCCTCTTAATATAGCAAATACCAAAGATTCTCTCCTATGCTGCGTGTCAGAAAACGAGCGTTTCTGATAAAAAGAGAGCCTTTAATGACTGAAACCAATCATTATGAGTCATTTTCAGCGAATTAAAAGTCCCCGTTCAAAATTTCACCGGGGACCGAATAGCACACATCACCCTTAGCACTCTTAAAGAAGCTGCCCAATCTCCAAGACCTTTCGAACTGATTTAGGTTCCATCCAACTCGGACAGTTTGGGGAACAAGGCAGCTCACAATAAAGCCCGAGGTTTCGTCAACCGGGCGGCGAGCTTGCCTACTCATCCGGGGTTTACGAGAGACGGCATGACCTCTTTTCCTGACGTTACCCACCATCACACCTTGGGCAGGCAAGTTCATCCCCCTCTGGCTAAAACGCTGTCCAAATAACAAGAAACTACGTGGAGACGACTGTAAACGCACTCCCTCAAGAACGCCGCGGAACTGTCACTCATGTACACCTCGCAATACGAACCCCAATGTTTCCGCTGTGGCGAACACGCTACTCACGACAGCATCTTATGGGATTGTAAGGAAGAACTGCCTCCGGCGGAGCTAGTACAAATCCCTTATCCCGAGCGGTGGGAGGCAGTGCTGGCCAGCTTAGGCCCAAAGATGCAAGTCCGGGCCGTCGAGTGGGCCAACCAGGTCGCCAACAGTCATGGACTAACAACCACCTAACACGGCCCTCCGATCACCGAGCTCTTCTTAACGAAAAAAAATGCTTTTCGAATTCAATCACGACAGAAATACGCCGTTAGTGAAATACACGAATAAAAACGAAACGGAATGGTAATGATCGCGATTAAATTTAGTATCCAAGTACTTTTGCTAAAGTAATGTTCTAAGTATAATTGCACTTGAAATGGGCTGTTCAAAACGTGACCATGCAAAACATGTACACGTTCATTTTCATCAAGAATGAGAAATTGCTTAAATGAGGCGCTTAAGATTGCAACTTATTTATGCCTTCTACTTTGTCCGAGCTTCAAGATTCATGTCGTGACATGTCATTAGTGCAGATACGCTCGACTGGCAGCCTTAAGTTTTTTTTTTTTAAATATTCCAATAATTGCTTCTTCTGAAGTTTCAATAATGAATTTGACTTCTATAATGGCTGTGTCTGAAAGATATAAATACCGCAGATTAAGAACTCGTAGCATCAACTTCCTTCCAGCTTTTGCTTCTGTCCTTTCCTTTTCGGACCAGATGAAGTACGCTGCTCTGCTGCCGCTGTTCCTGCTGCTCTCAGCTGTTCTTATAGAGTGAGTATGGTCTCACCTTCCAATTTAAGCGACGAATATTCTTCACCTAATAATTACTATGGAAGGAACGAACACGTCACTGGAACAAATAAAAAGGTAATGCCAAAGTAAAAGCCGCGGCAAGTTGAAGGGCACTACCTCGATGGAAAGAAGCGCGAACAACCCGTCGCCAACACGCCCCGTTGTTGTAATTTATTTTCATCGCGCCTTTACCTGCGTGGTACAAAAAAGACGTTAGTGTCGTCCAAGAATGTATAATGCACGAGTCCAGGGTCTTTTTGCTATCACCGAAATACAAGCGCGGTGAAAAGACATTGAAACAGCGGAGCGTGTTGGCACCGGGTTGTTCGCGTTTCTTTCTATCGAGGCAGTGCTCATTCAAAAACATCGCGACCTGGAGACGGGCGAAGAAAGAAACGTACACCACAAAAGTTTAATGTTTAGTTCCTCTGAACTGATTCCTGAATACGGAATTGGTATTATACCTGCGTCTGCATAAGAAAGCAGCCTTACACACAAAATTTCAATCTGTGAACTTCGCTGCAATAAATTCCATGTCTCTTGCTCTTGCGAAGAAATACAGACTCCAGTTTTTCTAACATGAAGACCGTGATTACTTACCTTTAAAATTTTGACCCGAATTTTCTCATTTTCTCATATTTCGGCAATTATAACAGTGCGCTGCCGTTTGCGATGCTTTCATACTTCCGATACTATGCTCACATCGTAGCCATTCCAGTCACCTGGTGTAATATTCGACAAGTTTTACTTTATTTAGTAAAGTACCAATAAATGAATTCATCGCACTTTGTTTCTTAAAGAAAGCGCAACGTTCTTATGCTCTTTTTTGTTTTCTGAAAACAAAGGCCGCTCCTTGAATACCGTGCACAAAAGTAAGCATATTTTTGAGCAGCCCGATTTTAAAATTTGTCGCGATAACTTAGGCAAACAGTTGTGTCTAACTGCAGATCTGTGTTTCGGAAAGAAAAATGATAGGTGTAATGTTAGGAGACGGAAGCGGGCAGAGTGGGTGAGGGAACAAACGCGGGTTAACGACATCGTAGTCGAAGTTAAGAGGGAGAAATAGGTTGGACATGACATGTAATGCGAAGGCAAGATAACCGCTGGTCGTTAAGGGTAACGTAGTGCATTCCAAGAGAAACCAAGCGTGGCAGCGGTGGCAGAAATTTACGTGGCCGGCTGAGATAAAGCAGTCTGCGGGGACATGGTGGCCGCAGCTCTCATAGGTAATGGTTAATTGGAGAGACATGGGGGAGGCCATTGACTTGCTGTGCTCGTAACCAGGCTGATAATGATGATGATGATCACACATATAGAAACCAGCGTTGTTGTCATAACACACTTTCAGTTTTGAAACAGCAGCCTCAAGTTCCAACCAACGGCTACTCTCCAAATACTGACATGTCGTCGCCACGGTATTAACTAAATAAAGGAGTCACTGCGAAAACATCCAGCGGCGAAGCTGCAGCGGCCATTTCTAAACTCTTAATTAGAGCACGCTTTTTAAATATGCTCATATTTTTGAGGGAAAGAAAATAGGTTAGACTTTCACTATGTTTGCACTGCTCATGGCTCATGTGTCCAAAAGCGATCGAGTCAAATAGCAAGAATGTAACATTGGAGAAAGGAGACAACGTTGCTAGCATTGTGTAGTTGCCTACTGCAGGAAGAAACCTTTTCAGAACAGCCATACTGTGGTGGTCCCTAGCCTTTCGTGCAAGGATGTATTTAGGTCAACGTTGTTTTTTTTATGATGCCACAGCTCCGGCAAAATTATGGCTCTTTCCAATTTAAAATTGAGAAGGAAACTGCTGGGTGATCTAGATCTTAGCTTCTTGGTTTATATCGCAAATATAACGTCTGCTGAAGATATGAAGCGAGTGCTAGAAGGAGGCCGTCCCGTACGACTCTAGTCACTCGAAAATTGTTAGGCGAGGCATAGCAACTGCGGCGCTGTCATCGGCTCTTGAGTGTTCGTGTGAGCACCAACAAGGAAAAAGTTTCGCCACTGCTATCGCCTGAATTCAAGATGCCAGCTTCCCTGCAAAGCTCACCTATATCTGTGAAGCGCTGCTCCGGAGGTACAAAGTAAGTTCCAACAGTCTAAGCAACAGCCCTTCCGGGAACACGAGCTCGCGCAAGCGTATTGTGGTCATCCCCTACGCACACGGGCTCTCCCACGACCTCAAGAATATAGCCTCAAGAATGGGGTGTCAGTTGTTTTTTGCGCGCATAAAAAAGCTATTTCAATGTGCGCGAAGTTTATTAGCAGAATAAAGGAGCCCAAGTGTGATACGCGTCACCAGAAATCGTGCAAATCTTGTGAGGTGGGTGTTGTGTACATGTTCCCTGTGTCATGAGAAAAAAAAATGTACATTTGACACACGGGCAGGTGCTTCAATGAACCAGCTATAGAGCACACGAGGTTCGACAACAACGCTTCTCCTCTCGGAGACATTTGCCGCACCACTGCAATCATTGCTAGCGCACCGCATGTGTACCGCTGATGCAGAAGTCTAGCTTCTAGGCCAAAAAAATGCGAGTGGTTAACACGTGAAGTGCTGGAAGCTTTGGTGATCAACGACAACAGGGAATCTTGCGCCAGTACCGCGTCCGCACCCCTCACCGAAAGGAAAAAACTACCTTGTTTTAAGGCTCCACGCACCGCTTTATGACTCAGGTTTGGACTGAGGATGGTTGTTGTTGCGCCATTTTAACTGTTTCTACGTTTTTCTTGTTATATATTCGCCTGTTCTTTAGTCACGTGTTTTCATACATTGGTTTTACCTTTTTAAAACTTTCAATATTTCCTCTTCGTTTTTACACGTCTTCCTTTCTTGTTACTTCGCCTCAGTATCATGGCGACTGCGAAGTGTCTTTTTGTGTGGCCTCCCCTCACTCTCTTCGCCTTTTGGCATTCTTCTCTGCGCCCAAATCAAGATCCGCTTTAAGGCGGCGCAGGCAGGGAAATTGTTTTTTTTTTAGCCCAATCTTACCTTTGTTAGTCAGCCTCGTGTCCTGTCTCCTTCCTGTGCGGTGTCAATCACTGGCTGTTGGTATATTTATGGAAGGAAAATTAGTGCTGCTATAAAAATAAAATTTTTCCAAGTATACGTTTGCAAATTTACATTTCTGCGGTATTGAGAACCAAAAGAGCATCCGATAGTCAATCACTTCTTCAGGATACGTTCGTAGGGCAAAACTATTTCTTTTGCATCTTTCCATTCTGAAAACATCAGGAGTGTAAATATCGAACATAGATAGCATTGCACGTAATCCTCTGTTTTTGTTTCAAGCAAAAAAGAGACGCAGAACGCGGTCTACAATGAACTAAACATAAATGCCCTTTTGTGCCCCTCAAGGCGTGGTGAGGTACAGTTAGGATCTCTCTAATATGTACTCTAAGCAATGACGATGATTTTAAACCTGCGCTCTGAACTTTGCACGACAGAAATTTATCTGTGGATAATGAACTATAAAATGATAGGTGCATTATAACAAGATCGATCGAAAGTAAGCTTATAGTAACATGCAAGTGATTATTTATTAGCTGCTTGTCAACAGACTGTGGCAGTGTTCGAAAGAGTTTCGCGCCTGATACGTAGCGTGTGGTGACCAGCAGAGCTTCATGAAGTTATTTGCGTGCGATTTTCGGCTAAACATGAAACATCTCCACACATCGCCAAGCAATCCTAGAAACATCGCTTGTAAATATTTCACAAAATGTTCAGCTCACGCTTTGCCTGTGGTAGTTGTCTGACGCAAATACTCAACAATGCGTTGTAATACGGCCGACTTATTTCGCTCGGTGAGCGTGCTTTCGTGCCGACAATTTATGTTTGCATTCCAGTGCCTACGGTCCGCGCGTTCCCCACGCACGTCGCCAGCAAAGGATATTTGTGTGCAGAGGCCAGGTAAGGCACGATTTCAGTGCTGAGCTTTGTTTTGTATGACTGGGGAAAGTAAAGGTTGTGGTGACGAATGTTCATTTAAATGCACATCCTTTCCACAATGTGGCATACAGGGCAGCTATTATGGCGGCAACTTTTCGCACTGCACAATTACTGAGCCATAGGGCAATTGAGCAAAATAGTATGAATTTGCGAAACGAGGAACAAGAACAAAAACGTTTGTGGCGTTCGCCTTTGTTGGAATGTCTGTGAGGTCATTCGTGCCTCGAAGCAGTGAAATACAATATATATCTCTCATTCAAAGTCTACATTCTTGTTTAGAGAGCATTCATTCCAATGATGGACTCCGAAGTTTATTATTATTATAATATATTGACTATTAGCTTGTAACGACCAGTTTTGCGCCTCGATTTCAGAAGTAATTTTTGAGGGTATATTTATTGGCAATCATTATCCCCTTCCATGCGCGTACTAGTGCTGCAAACATCACAAAAAACAACTAGAAAAAACGCTTGTCACAGAAATCGCCAAATTCAGGTGTCTTTAAAGATGTCAGTGCTTGAAAACCTTTTTGCCTTTTTTTCTAATGATTTCCTTCACGTTGTGGAGAAAGTATGTACCCATTCCTGTGCCTATATTTATATATATCCAGGGACCGCTGTGGTGGTAGTGGTCTGAGCATGCGCTTCGCGTGTGGAAGGTGCGGGGTTCGACCCCTAGTGTCGCCGAGTACCTACCAGTGATACACTGTATACAAGCTTTGCCCTGGTCTTGTGCACGGCTTATTTGGGGCGAAATGCTTGTGAAATGGGTCAATGACACCTCCTTGAGTCGAAGAAAATACCTTGTGCCATGGCGCTCTTTGGTCACAGGTGACCTTGTGCCATAAAAATTCTTGATCATCATATATCCCACGTGGACACGCGATATTTTTATCCTCAAGCCTTCCGAATTCAGCAGCATGCAGTAAACGTTCTGAAGTTTGTGTGTGACTCGGCATTTGGCGCTACGGGTAACGTGTCCCATTACAGAATGTGCTCTTGTTCATTGTGGCTGCGAAGTTTGAAGGATGTTGTTCGTGTAGAAAAAGGAGGATGTGTCACTTACATGTAGCCCCAATTTTCAGCGTCATCTGCCACACAGATGACGGTGACTGGACTGCATTTCTTAGCGATGTTCACGCATGCGCAACCAGCAATGCTCATGATGTTTCCGATTGAACTTCCAGAGGTGCAAACAGAAGTAGCTACAAATAATCTCATTACTGACTCAAGCGCAGAAATCTGTTAAACCGTTCGCCCTTGTACAGAGGGATGAGTGCTGATAATAATCATGATATAAAAACTTAGCAACGTCAATAAGCGATTTGAGGAATCTATATGCGCTCTTATGCAAGCAAAACAGTGAGACGATTCCGCAATGAGCCCCCGTTTTCACGTTCTGTCTCGTGTGGCCAATCCTATTAAGGTGTCCGAGCGCCAGCCGAATCCCACTCACTTAATCCAGAGAACAGGACCTCGGAAGAATAATGCCATTTCTTCTCTCTCTCTCTCTCTCTGATGTTAAATATTTAGGGTATTGGCGTTGCAGTCAGCTTCGACATATTTAGAAAGATTGTCTAGTGCAAGAAGGAGGACGAATACCAGCTTGCTTGGGATAGTAAGATGGCTTAAAATAAATATTCAGCCTTCAAAGTGAGAAATCCGGTTAATTTACTAATAATAGGGTTTTCTTGAGACAGAAAATACCAACGTTCCTCTCGTGCATAACTATGCACCTTACCACAATTAGAGTGGCACCTTTTATCTTAATTTCCAATAAACACTCGTCATCATCATCAGCATCAGCCTGGCTGCACCCACTGCACGGCAAACGCCTCTCCTGTGTCTCTCCAATTAACCTTCTCATTTGCCAGCTGCGCCCACCCTATGCCTGCAGTATTCCAAATCTCATTCACCCACCTAACCTTCTGCCACCCCCTGCTACACTTGCTCTTGGAATCCACTGCGTTACCCTTAAGGACCAGCGGTTATGTTGTCCTTGCAGTACATGCCCTGCCCAAGCACATTTCGTCCTCTTGATTTTGGCTAGGATATTATTAACACGCGTTTGTTTCCTCAGCCACTCTGCCCGCTTCCAGTCGCTTAACGTTACACCCAACATTTTCCTTGCCATGGCTCGCTGTGCTGTCCTTAACTTAAGCTGCACCCTTTTCGTTAGCCTCCACGTTTCTGCCCCGTATGCGAGTACCGGTAATATACAGCTGTTGTACACTTTACTCTTGAGGGAGATTGGTAACCTGCTATTCAAGATCTGAAAGAACCTGCCATATGCGCTCCACCCCATTCTTATACTTAGAGTTAATTTCCTCTCATGCTCCGGATCAGCTGTCACTACTTACCTGAAGTAGACGTATTCTTTTACCATTTCCAGTACTTCGATTCCAATTTTGAACTGCAGTTTCCTTGCTAGACTGTTGAACGCTACTCTGGTTTTCTGCATGTGCGCTCCACTCCATTCTTTTCCTTCTAGTTATATTCCTCTCATGATCCGAATCAGCTGTCCCTACCTGCCCTAAGTAGACGTATTCCTTTACCACTTCAAGCACTTCGCTTCCAATTCTGAACTGCTGTTTCCTTGATAGACTGTTGAACGCTACTTTGCTTTTCGGCATGTTAATTTCTAAACCCACCGTACCGCTTTGTCTGTCTAACTCATTGATCATGATTTGCAGTTT
The DNA here is from genome assembly GCF_052857255.1 of Amblyomma americanum. Lineage (NCBI taxonomy): Eukaryota > Metazoa > Arthropoda > Arachnida > Ixodida > Ixodidae > Amblyomma > Amblyomma americanum. The sequence goes on along the minus strand of NC_135500.1, from coordinate 70,125,929 downwards.
ATCTCTTGTGTGACTAAACAAGGCAATGTCAGATCAGCGAATCGCAGATTATTTTGGTATTCTCCATTAACTATTATTTCAACTGTTCCCAATTCATTCCTCGGTAAACCTCCTGTAAACATGCCGTGAATAGAACTGGCGAGATTGTGCCTCCTTGCCTGACGCCCCTCCTTATTGGAATTTTATTGCTGCCTTAATGGAGGACTATGGTAGCTGTACATTTCTTATATATGTCTTGCAGTATTTTGACATAAGGATCATCTACACCCTGAGTCCGAAATGCCTGTATGACTGCTGCGGTTTACACTGAGTCGAATGCTTTGTCATTATCAATGAAGAATGTATACAGGGGTTGGCCATATTCTGCGCATTTCTCTATCATCTGATTAATAGTGTCAATATGATGTAATGTGGAATATCGTTTACGAAACCTGCCTGATAATTTGGCTGCTTAAAGTCTAAGGTTGCCCTGACTCTATTAGCGATTACCTTATTAAATAACTTGTAGGCAACGAAGATTAAGCTTATCGGTCTGTAATTTTTCAAGTCCTTGGCGTCTCCCTTCTTATGAATTAAGATTGTATTTGCGTTCTTCCAAGCTTCTGGTACGTTCGACGTCATAAGGCATTGCGTATACAGGGCGCCTAGATTTCCTAGCAGAATTTCTCCTCTGTATTTCAACAGATCCGCTGTTACCTGATCCTCCCCAGCTGCTTTTCCCCTTTCCATTGCTCCTAAGGTTTTTATTTATATCCTCTCTCGTTGCGGGCCGGATAACGGATTGCTATGTTCTACTCTCTATATCATTAATGTTCTGATTATATTGGCTGCTGTATAGATTTTTGTAGAACTCTTCGCCTACTTTAACTATCTAATCCATATTGCTAATGACATTTTCCTCTTGGCCTCTTGACGCATACATCTGGTTTTTACCTAAGCCTAATTTCCTCTTCACCGCTTTTAGGCTACCTTCGTTGTTTAGAGCATGCTCGATTGTCTACATAATAAACTTCCTTATGTTGGCTATCTTGCGCTTATTTATTAACTTCTATAGCTGGGCTAGTTCTATTCTGTCGGTAGGGTTAGACGCCCTCATGCTTTGACGTTTCTTAATAAGATCTTTCGTCTCCTGAGATAGGTTGCCGGTATCCTGTCAAAACGTCCTACCGCCTACATCTCCTGCGCACTCCGTAATGATAGCTGTCAGATTATCGTTGTTTGTAACAACATTAGATCGTGTTGCTCCGTTAATGCTGAATATTTGTGCTGCAGGGATATCCTGAATTCCTCTATTTTCTGTCTTAGCGCTAGCTCGTTAATGGACTTACTCTTCACTAGCTCCTTCCATTTCCTCTTGAAGTCTAACCTAATTGGAGACCTTACCATTCCGTGGTCACTACAACGCTTATTTCCGAGTATTTCCACATCCTGCACGATACCTGGGTGAGCACATACTATGAAGTCAATTTCATTTGTAGTATCACCATTAGGGGTCATCCAGGTCCACATCCTACTCTCTCGTTTGCGGAAGAAGGTATTCATGATACGTAAATTATTTCTATCTGCAAAATCTAGAAGTAGCTCTCCCCTGTTATTCCTAGTACCTATCCAATAGTCGCCTACCGCCTGGTCGCCAGCTTGCTTCTTGCCCACTTGCGCATTGAAGTCGCCTATCAGTACAGTTTGCTGTGTTTTTACTTTGCTCATTGCCGATTCCGCGTCTTCATTGAAGCTTTCAACTGTCTATTCATCATGACTAGATGTAGGCGCGCAGGCCTGCACCACCTTCAGCTTGTACCTCTTATTACGCCTAATTACGATAGCTACCGCCCTTTTTGTTAATACTATAGAACTCCTCTGCGTTTTCAGCTATATCCTGATTAATCAGCAATCCCACACCTAGTTCTCGTCTATCCGTGAATTCACGATAGCATAGTACGTGCTCATCCTTTAGTACAGTATACGCCCACCTGTCCTCATAACTTCAGTAAGCCCTACGACATCCCATTTAATGCCCGCTAGTTTCTCGCACATCACTGCTAGGCTAGCCGCACTAGACAATGTTCTAGCGTTAAACGTTGCCAGGTTCAGATTTCAATGGCGGCCTGTCCGGAGCCAGAAATTTTTAGCACCCTCCGTTGCGTCCCAGGGCAGACCGCCGCCTTTGTCAGTTGCTTCGCAGCCGCTGGGGACTGAGGGCCGAGGGTTAATTGTTTTGTTCGTGGAAGGTTGTAGCCAATTACTGCACCAGGGAGGCCAAATCCTGTTCTGGTGAGATAGTGCGTTGGCGGTTCTGGTCATCGAGATCAGGCCTCACCCCAGGCCTGCCTATGCAATTCCATCAACACGCGGAGTTTTTTTTTCAAACCCGTTGGAGAATTGCGCGGCACCGGGCTTCGAACTCCGGTCCTCTTGATCGCGAGACGGACGCTGTACCTCTACGCCATGCTATAAAAGGTAAGCAAAGAAAAAAAATTCATATTACTGTACAGAATGAAGCCGCAATGAAAATTTATTGTGCACAATTGTATAGCGCTGATAAAGTTTCTGTAATAGGTATGCAAGATTAGCAAGAAATAACGTGTCTGTTTTGTGTAACTAACACGTGTTTTGTAGAAGACATACCAGAAGACCTTGGAAGAGCAGGAGGGCTTCGGGACAGGATGTTATCTTCATCGGAAAATATCTTGCAGATTTTCCGAGAGCACTTATCCGAAAATGATAGGCCGTGTGCCTCTGCGCTGGAAAACTGTGACCTTAAAGAGATGACGAGTTGGTGGACGCTCGTTAGGAGTCACACATTCGCGCTTTCATTGTCTCCTCTAAGCTTTTTCATGGCCATGCCAAAGATCGGAAAGCCCTGTCAACGGAACGCATGTTGACCTCAAAATTCAAGTGCTAGCGGCAAGCTGCAATGTGCGTAAAGCGTGGAAACGCTATGTCGCGAATTCGGACCACTGACTGTTACAGTACTATCAGAAGCAAAGGAAGCGTGTGTGTTATTTTATGACTGTGCCGAAGCATTGTTCTAACAATAACACTCTTATTGTGAAAAACATTCTCTTTTTTATGCTCGTAGACTTCATTAAATTAATGCAAGAATAACATCAGACATAAAGTTGCCACTGTTGTCATTACACGCTGGAGGCCGTATCACCGCGAACGCTTTAGAGGCGTTCAGATTTTGATCTATTATTTCGAGAGTGCAACTTAATTACAGAAGTGAAATGTTCACCCCTAATAAAGCACGAGACGGTTTTCGTGCTCGACTGTAAGGTGCATAATTTTATAGCGCCTATGTATTGAGTGGTATTTCCGAGCCCTGCAGTTACTGTCCACTTTAGCAAGAGGAAAACTCAAATTTCATGTTAATGTCCCAGCGACTGCTTGGATTGACTGTTAGGTTGATTTCAAATAAGATTACTCACATCTTTAACTTGCTTTTCTGAAAAAATGACACTAAAATATTTTACAGAAAAGAAAACATTCGGTGGACACTTACGCTCCTGCTTAAGTTTAGGACGCGATAGCGTTTATTGATCCACTGTGTGCACTGTGGTCCTCCTTGCGTACAAGTTCGCAGACCCGAACACTGTTTTTCGCTTTATTTTGTACTCTATAACCATTCTTTTTTTGCATTTCTCTCTTATTTACCACAACACACACAAAGCCTCCGATTAACCACGTGGAAAGCCCGTTCTTCATAACCGCCGGGTAGCGGTTTGAATTCCAGTCACCGTTTATTTTACATTAGTTTATATTTTTATTACTATTTAATACATGACACTCAAGCCGCCTCTTTAATCAAGTCGACCGCACGGCAAAGGTTCTAATTTAGAAGTTGTTTCGGTATCAATGTAATGGCAGCCTTATATCTCCTTGCTGGACAACAAAGCGGGTTCAGCGGATGTGCGTTCAATCTGCTGCAAAGACCTCCTTTTTTAAAGTTCAAACTTCAAGCTTGCCTGGTTAAACGTGGCTTTCTGAAAAAGGGACTTTTGTGTCATGGTCTGCGAACCATCGCTTGTGTCAGTAGTAGCCAGTCGTGATGTCATGTTTATTTGTGACATTCTTAAACAAACTCTCAAAAAAGTAGATTGAGATTACGCCCCATACTATCAGAATTTTGCCTACATTAGAAGGTTCCAAGGTTCCATGTGATATTTTAGTGCTCATAGGACCGTTTAGCCTGTTCAAGAACCGCATGACATATTGCCACGAAGAGCCGCCACGTTCGTTAAAGTCTCAGTTCAGAGAGCAGTGTGCTATGGTGCGGGGGGAATTCGCGTATACTGCGCAGGGTCGACAGCCTGCCTGGCTGCCTTTCCTTGATGCATGCGTTTGCCGCTCGTAGTTTTGTTGTACACGCAAAGTGAGACCAGGACGCTGGTGTGGTTGTTTATGACGGTGTGCAGAATGCGACCTGGTTTAATCAGTCTTGAAGCTTGGCAGGGTGAATGTACTTTTATGCAGTAAAGAAAAAAAGAGTTCGTCAGTGGTCGAGAATAAGGGACCCCGGCTCACAATCCCAGAGGCAGATCGGCTCAAGCCTATTATTCTTTTCGATATAATTACTTTTTTTGTATGCAGAAGCTCTAGGTTATGGTGGTGGAGTGACTTCACGACCCTGTATGCCAATGAGGAGTTGTGTAGTAATGTGATAACGGGTGCCCTATACGATGGTTTGGCGGTGCTTGAATTACCCGTGCGAGGTCCTGTGGTTGTGACGGCACGGCCCTCTCGACCAATCCCGATTCTCTCGATGCGCCAACAACTACGGCTGTTTCTCTTGTTCTTTTTGTTAATATTTTCGTCAACGGCCTTATTATTATATTGATCTCGACACCAAGCACATTATGTATGCGGATGACACCACACTTCTCTTTTCATGCAAATCTCCAGATGGCTTGGTCCTACGTGCTAACAGCATGCTATCTCATCAGTGGTGCCCTGAAAAGAGTCTAACAATCAACATCGAAAAAAACCAAAGCCTTACGCTTTCATCTAAAAAATATGAATGTCGCCTGGAGATATTGTGCTCAACACTTGTACAACTGAAGTTTTACGATGAATCAAATATTTGGGTGAGCACTTTGGTAACGACATATGCTGGCACTCCCATATAACTTTCCTCGCTGTCAAACTGTTACAAGTGATCGATGTTCTCCATTCCCTCAGTTACCTACCTATATCCATAAAACTGCTCGTTTACAGTGAACTTTTTCTCAGACACCTTAATAACTGCTGGTCTTGTATGCGGGACATCTTCACAACCAAACGTTCTTAAGATCTTTGTTTTTCTGAAGTTCTCCGTGTCATATGCAATAAGCCTGGTGCCTTTCATTCCGCGCTCCTCTTTTCAGTGGCTCAGAACACTAAAATAGCCTGCTTTAATAAACCGCCACTTACTGTCAATTTACAGAAGACATGTAAAAAATAATGGCGTTCTCAGCACAGCCGTTTGCACAACTCGAGCTCCCGAGACTTGGTGTGTCCCTCACCTACGTACTAATTATGCTTAGCAAATGTTACGCCGCCAGCTGCATAGCTTACTTAATGACCTTACCAGATATAATATCCATGTGCTCACTTTTTTCGCAAGTAATCTGTATGAAGTGTTTTTGCACTGACGACTTCATGCGGTTGTTATACGTTTTTTTCGTCTCCTTTCTTCCTTTTTTCATGTATTTCTGCATATCTTTAAATTGTCATATGAATTTGCCTTTTGTCTTTTCATCTTATTTTTCGTTTTTGTTTAACAAGTTTTTCTCCTGCCCTGCGGCTGCTATTGTGAACCGAACTAAGGCCAGTCAAGCTGCCTTCTTCGCCGCTTTTCTCCCTTGTTTTTCACCACAACCTTGTACCGACTTTTTTGTGAAAGTAAGCAATCAAAATTAAATCAAACACAGTCGTTAGCGCCATCGCCTTAGTATAGTCTGTGAGAAAAGCGGTGGTGAAGTAAATTTCTCATTTCCCGGCTACTTTCCCCCTTCACTAGTGCAGGGCGCCACGGTGCTGAGCTTGACATAAATTTCAATAACCAGGCGTTCTCCACGGTGAACTAATATTGCAGAGAATGGGGCCCTCTTTTGCATTGTGATTCCATCGAAACGTGGCTACCGCGACACGATTTCATCGGTGGTCCTGGTACTCAGCAGCCAAACGCTGTAAGCAGACTAATGGCAGTGGGTGGGATGCTCGAAAGTCGAAGGGTTACGGTTTCAAAAGCGATGCTGACACTTTTCTTGTAAGCAGTAAAAGCCAGCATTTTATGCGATAATGCTAATATTTTAAATAAGGCTTCCGCCTGAGTCATTGGATGGTTTAAGTGTGGAAGGAGAAACGAAATTGTTTTGGTAGCACATGGCTGGCAAGGTTGGGGCGTTGCGCAGCCTTCTGAACAAAATTGTTATTTCTGAATTAAGTAATTTTAACGCCTGTGGAGGTTTCGAGGCATATCTGGTGCTTTAGATCAATAACTCACCTGAAAATGCACGCGTTGCTTCCGTGTTGTCTTGAAGTCAACAACTTCATACTTTTTTCTCAAGCCCTGCAGAGGTCCTGGATTTCCATGTGGTCCTGGTTGTGACTGCCTGGGAGGATTCTGCCGACCAAGAATGTAACACGTGACGCCTACTCACAGGAATTTATTTTCACCACATGTGGATAGTTACCAGCTCAGCATGCTACTGCTCAGTAGCCTTTATTATCAATTATAATACAGGAATGAGTAAACTATGCAACAGGCTGTGAAATAAAAAAGTGTTTTGTAAACATTTGGCCTCCTCTGCTCTGAGGTTTGAGGTTCTCTTACGCGGTGTTTTTTACAAAATTGAAGTTTATTTTCCTTACAACGCAGAAAGAGGGAGCCGAGACAAAAGAATATTTCGGCCAAAAAGTTTCGGACCCGATAAAAGTGGCAGCGGTGCACAACAGCTGCAAAAATATGATGGAAATCATGAAATTATTTACATAAAAGCAATAGGAACAGGCACTTCAATAAAAACAATAGGAACAGAACAACACACAAAAAAATTTTGAAGTGATGACCGCATTTGTATAAAACAAGAAAGCAAATGCTGTACTGCAAACACAAAAGATAGAAATATAGGATAATCATCTAGAGTCTAGAGTAGTAACCAGAGGTGGACAAATTCTCTTCTTTTTACTTTTCCTCCCTCACCCTCATTTTTGAATCTATGTCATTTCCTCATCTATCGCCCTCGGCCTCATTTTGAAAAGTTATCCGGCCCGCCCACGCCCTCACCCTCACATCTAAAAATTTGCTGGCTCTCCCTCACGCTCACATCGTCGGACCTCCTTCACCCTCACCCTCACTAACACTCATTTTAAAATTCGAGTTATATTTTCAAGTCTGCTACTTCTGACAATATTGCTGAGTAATAAACGTACAAGACAAGCCCTCATGGCTTTAGTGGACGAGAGGCTAGATGCGTATACTGTTGTGTGTTTGCGGGTACGTGTTCGTGAGCTGTTCAAGCTAATGCGTGAGACAGAGCAGAGACAGTTACGAGATGGGTCATAAAATATCAGTCTCCCTTTACTTCTGGCACATACTGCATGTATACATGTGCACTGCACTTATAACTTTTCATTGTTATCGATATTTATTTTGCTGATACTGCTGTACCCACTGGGGATATTAGCATGGAGGGATACAAATAAGTAAATACAACATAATAATACAGGCAATGGCCACAAGAACAAAGTAAAATAGCGTAGCTTGAAAATTTTGAAAAATAAGCATACACAACAGATTTTTAAACAACACTGGAAAGAAAGGTCGACGAAGACGTTTTAGAAAAGTGGTCATTGGTTAGGAGAATCTGTTCAACAACTCTTCGCGGAAAGACTATTTGAAACAGTCAGTACGCGTGGTAAATGGCGTTAAAGTGCGGCTATGGCTTTGCCTAATGGCGTAACGAGATGAAAAAAATGGCTGCAGCTCTGGTTAAACCTTGTTGAATTGCGAAAGTTTCCTTAGGTTTCGCCTTAGAATTAAACACTTCCGAGACAGTAGAGGAAATAGATTCTGATATAGACTCTTCGTCGGTAAATTCCATTGCGAGACTGATCAACCAACGCGTAGGGCACCGCTATATATCCCAGTGAAGCCGCCACGGAGCGAGCACAAGGCGATGAGGTCGTCATGTCAACAGAGAGCACCTGCTAGGCACGGCGCAGGCTCGGGGGCGACAGCACACGCGACGAGCGGCTCCCTTCTAGCTGCGGCGGGGAGCAAGCTTAGAATTTAACTCTTCCGAAACAGTAGAGGAACTAGATTCCAATATAGACTCTTTGTCGGTAAATTCCATGGCAAGACTGATCACCCAACGCGTAGGGCACCGCTATATATCCCAGTGAAGCCGCCACGGAGCGAGCGCAAGGCGAGGAGGTCATCATATCAACAGAGAGCACCTGCTAGGCACGGCGGAGACTCGGCGGCGTCAGCACACACTACGAGCGGCTGCCTTCTAGCTGCGGCGGGGAGCAAGCTTAGAATTTAACTCTTCCGAAGCAGTAGAGGAACTAGATTCTAATATAGACTCTTTGTCGGTAAATTCCATGGCAAGACTGATCAACCTACGCGTAGGGCACCACTTTATAACCCAGTGAAGCCGCCACGGAGCGAGCGCAAGGCGAGGAGGTCGTCATGTCAACATAGAGCACCTGCTAGGCACGGCGCAGGCTCGGGGGCGACAGCACACGCGACGAGCGGCTCTCTTCTAGCTGCGGCGGGGAGCAAGCTTAGAATTTAACTCTTCCGAAGCAGTAGAGGAACTAGATTCTAATATAGACTCTTTGTCGGTAAATTCCATGGCAAGGCTGATCAACCTATGGGTAGGGCACCATTTTATAACCCAGTGAAGCCGCCACGGAGCGAGCGCAAGGCGAGGAGGTCATCATATCAACAGAGAGCACCTGCTAAGCACGGCGGAGGCTCGGGGGCGACAGCACACACTACGAGCGGCTCCCTTCTAGCTGCGGCGGGGAGCAAGCTTAGAATTTAACTGTTCCGAAGAAGTAGAGGAAGTAGATTCTAATATAGACTCTTTGTCGGTAAATTCCATGGCAAGAATGATCAACCAACGCGTAGGGCACCGCTATATATCCCAGTGAAGCCCCCACAGAGCGAGCGCAAGGCGAGGAGGTCGTCATATCAACCAAGAGCACCTTCTAGGCACGGCGTAGGCTCGGGGGCGACAGCACACGCGACGAGCGGCTCCCTTCTCGCTGCGGCGGGGAGCAACCTGAAGTCACGCGCCGTCATAGCAACAGAGAGTGTTGACGTCACGCCACCTGCCAAGCGCAGCGCCGGCTCAGGGGGGAGCACGGCATACGCGACGGGCGGTCAGACCTGGTGTAGTATTGCTTTTGCAATAAAAGAAATTATTCTCGTGAGATCTGTTTTATAGTGGCTGTTAATAAATTGAAAGAGGAATTTTAGTCGTGACACATGGTTTATTTGCGTTAATTTAGGCAAGTCTGCTTTAGGTAGTAATTCTGTCACTGACGTACGTCCAAAGAAATTACATATGAAGCGAGCTACTTTTCGTTGCACCATTTCTATCTTATTAGTGTAAGTTGTAGTGAAGGAGTCCCAAATAACGCATGCATAATCTAGTATCGGCCGAATTACGTATGCGAGCAGTCGGACAGATAGAGGAGAAAGTCTGGAAGCTCTCCTCAGGCAGAATAACTTGCGATTAACAATAACCATTATGTAGTCAATGTGCTTACTCCAATTGACGTCGTTAGTGATCAAAAGCCCGCGATACTTGTAATGTATCTTGAAAAAAGCTCCAGAGAAGTTTCGATATGAGGAATATTTAGGTTTCTTACCTAAAGCGGAATCTGCAGTAGTGAACAGTACAGCCTTGTAGTCCGATATTCCATCTACTACCCGGCTATTTTTTTGTGGCATTAATAGATTCGTTAGATAAAAAGAGGTCGAGCATTGATTGAGAATTGTGCTGAAATATGGTATTTTCTTCAACAAATTTGCGTAAGTCGAAGGCAGAAGCAATGTCTAACATATCTTCACGGTGGGGCTCATGCTTTTTAGCTGAAAAATTTAACCAGTCTACTTGAGGCAAATTAAAAATTCCTGACAGTATAATACGATTATCGGGTTTAACATTCGTGCAGAAATATTGTTTCAGTTTCTATAATACAGAAACGGTAGAGTTGCGGGCCTGTACAATGCTCCAATAATATATCTAACGTTTTCATATATGTTGTGCAAAAAACGCACTCTGCATTGGATCCATCAAGCATTGCTGAAATTCGCAGGGATGATTTAAAACGAATGCTGACATCTCCACCTCTACCATCACCATCCTTTCGGTACGAACTGTAGCCAGTGGTAATGAACACACTGTCAAACACTGCATTGTTAAGCGAAATTTCTGTCAAGACCGCTAATTCAGAGTCATGCTAAAGCAGAAGAGCCTCCAAATCAGTTGTTCACAAGGGTTGAAACTTGGGCGAGTCGGTAACGGTGATCCATGGTATGTGAGTGTAGCGCAAACCGGGACAAGAGACAAAGAAAGACGCACACAAGACAGGCGCTAACTACCGACTGACAGAAACCTAGGCGACCAAGACGAACGTGATCCGTGAGGGGAAACAGGCGCATGCTCCCGGAAAAAAATAATGAAAATCAGGTGAACGAGGAACTCCGGACATGCACGACTCAGCGATACTTGAAGAAGGGCAGTTCTCTTTTGGAGAGGGAGATAAATGGCTTGCTTACACGTTTGTCTTCCAAGGCAGCGATGCGAACTGCATCGATAATCTCACGTGTTAACTGATCCCGGTGTCTGGCAACGATCGAGCTTCTCCAAAAATGGCACACAACCACTCCTTACAGCGCAAAACCAGATTACTGCCAGTAAAAGTTATCAAGTTGTTCTTGTGTTCACGAAGTCTCTCATTCAAAAACCGACCAGACTGACCAACATACGGCTTACCACCAGAGAGTGAAATGTCATAAGCAATGCCCTCAGTACATTTTACAAATTTTTTCATTTGATTAATGGTCCACTGCAGCTTGTGGGGACGTTTATCGGCGGGCAAAGTTTTTTTGCATAGCGCACTTAATTTCTCAGGGACTGAAAAAACCACGCGAACGTAAGCTTTTGTCCCGATTTTCTTGAGATTGCGGGTTCGGCAATGAATATAGCGAATGGCGGCAATTTTGCCATTCTTTTTAAAGGCACGGATGGTAGTTGATCTTCCTTGCTCTTCTTGTTCAGTATGCCTTCAGCGACCGAAACGCAAATACACAAGGCTGGGTAGCCTTCTTCATAGAATCTTGCGAGTTGTTCGTAAAAGCTCTGTTTGATGAGGGGGAGAGAGGGGGCATGAAATTTCCAGAGCATTCTTCAAGCTTAAAATAATAATGCCTCTTTTTACAAGTTTAGAATGGGCAGATGTGTAGGGGAGTAGAGGATTGTTAGCGCGATGTGAATAGCTGCAACACACGTGGTTGTCCAGGAATTTAAAACGGGTATCAAGAAAGCGGATTTCGTTGTCAGTAGGCATTTATTCAGTCAATAACAGCTGTGATAAACACACTTGTACATTAGCTAAAATACCGAACGCAACCTGCCACAAGCGCGATTTCGTACACTCAACCAGAAAAAGGAAATCGTCAACAAAACGATAGATCCTGACCACATGAGGGCTGGTAAGCTTCTCTTGGAGGTTCCTTTCAAGACGCGCCAGATACAGTTCACTAAGTGCAGGGCCGAGACAAGACCCAATGCATATTCCTAGTTTCTGAATGTGTGCAGCGCCTTGCCAGTTTATGAAAGTGGAGCGGAGATAAAACTGTAACAAGTCTAAAAAACTGCTGACGGACAAACCGGATTCATTCTGAAATGACACAGCGCCGAAATGATGGATGGAATCTTCGACTATGGTTAGCAGGTTATGATGGCGCAAAACGAAATACGGATCTTTCACATCGATTGAGAAATCAAGAAGTCTCTTGTAAAAAGCGATTTCACAGTATTTAACACTTCTTCCGAACTACGTGCTATAAATGGATCCTTTATCGTCAGTGTATGAACCGACCGACTTAAATCCGGAGCGGCACTCCATGGTGATGCGCTCAGCTTATACCTTGCGTCTAGCACTCGCTCTGTTGCCTTTTTGCTATGCGTTTTGTGGCGTTTCCTAAAAGCTTTGTAAACGATTTAGTTAATGTAAATATAATGTCTTTTCAAAGGAATAAGTAATGCTTTAAATAGGCTGTGGATCCGGCGTAGTGTTTTGTAGTAGCGGCCAGCGGAACTGTTTTTTAGTGCCGCTGCTAGTTCGGATCCCGCTCCTCCAGCTTTCAATTTTTATTATTTTTTTCAGTGTCTTCCCCCGGTGTGGTGCCAAGTTTCCGCGGCAGTGAGGCTCTTATGCGGTCGCTTAAAATAAGGCATTATTGAGGCCACTTGAAAATCAAAAAGGTCGCTAAAAGGCAGCATTTGGGCTAAATAATAGTAATCACTAACTCCCCGAGTCTTGAGTGAACGATTCTTGTGGCTGCCATTTTAGTGGTCAAACGCTTCTAATCCGCCGAAAAGTAGTTGTCTGTCTGTCCGAAACCTGCTTCTGGCATGCGAGCCACCTTGGTCACGTGAAGTTGGGACGTCATCACAAGCTGCGCATCGGATTGGGAGCAAACTGCCCACCGTGGCGGTTCAATTTAATGATTAGTCGCGATATTCCTCAGGAACAACATGGGTCTCACAATCCCCACCGATGGCAGCACCTTCCATCACAGGGCAATGACGGCTAGCTTAACCGCTGTACTTCTGAGCCTGGAGCGGAACCAGAACCCCCAGGTATCTGTGAATGTAGAGCATGACCAGTTCTACCTCAGTACAAGTCTAAAATGATGCATTAACACGCAAGCTTAAATCATACGGCATGCATGTTCAGGCCAAGCAACAGCATATAACGTCAAGGTAAACCATGCCAAACAGGATTACGATCGATGCTAGCGCACGATAATTCATCGTTAACCCTAAGCGAAACCGCCCGTGATTTTTTGCTTGCACGTCTACGCCTTACTGAACCGCTGAGTGTAAATTCCCTACTATGCCTGCTAGAAATTTGGCTCATAAAGTTAGGCGCGAGATTACGAGGCCACAGGTCTTAACAGGCACAGAAATGAACCATGAGATGTTGAAGTTATTTGGAGAGCAGTACAACCTTTTCCTTTTTAGCACATCATAAAATGCAAGGCGAAGTGATCGATGATTCAGACCATGGTGGTTAAGGTGCTGGTTTAATTTCATAGTAATACTACAGTGGTCGCCTTTGCCCACCACACTGCGGAACCGCTTTCCTATAGCGCAGCTCCAGAGGAAATCGAATATTGAAAGAAGATATGCCTGTACAAACTACCCACAGCGTGAATAAAAAAAATTCCACGGCAACACCGGCAACGGGATTTTGGTTTTACGGAGGAATTTCGCAATAGGATTTTTTGCACTGCAGCCAATTCTGTGAAACCTCACTGAGCTGAAATCAGACTTTATTCCGCCAAAGAAGGCCTAGAACTTGGGGATACACCAGCCTTTCTAGGTATGATTTCTACGTGTTTTACTCTGCGCTCTGATCATCCGACAGACTCAAGGCTGGTAATGAAAATGTTTACTGCGGTAGCATGGTTTTCGATTGATGGCAGCCACCCGCACTGCCCAGCCAGTGACCCCTTGTTAGCGCACTATAATGGGTGTTTCAGCGAATATTTTACATAATTTAAAAACAAAGATTTTTGAGTTAAAAGACCGCTTTCTTCGGCGATGTAGTACATCATGGCGGTGGAGAAGGTGTACTGCACCCGCGTTTCGTGTTCGCCTCGTGTGCCTCCAGAGTGCAGAAACTACGTCTTCCCCGGGATCATCACCCTAAGAGGCAGCGCTTTAAAACGAGAATTCTTAATGGGCGGCTCAGACAAAAACGTTAGCCCGGAGTACGGTTCGGGCCACCACTCTTGCCCTCAAACTGTCAATTCTGCCCTCCCTCACCCTCACCTCTTCTTGTCTTCCCTCGCTCGCCATCACCTCATCCTGTTTTCCACCCATTGCCCTCACCTCATCATGTCTTTCATCTCTCACCCTCGTCCTCACGTATTTTCATCCGCCCATCCTCCCTCACCCTCACCTCACCGAGTGAAATGCTCATGAGGTGAGGGTTATAGGACACCCTCATGAGGGTTCGCCCTCGTGTGGATGACCATCTCTGTTAGTAACACACCTGACAAAAAAAGGTAAATTACAATCAATATCAATGACTAATACGCGCCTTAGGAGAACGAAGCGTTAAGAAATGAATGCGGTATGAAGGTCGGTATTTATGGAATACTTGTTGCATTTTATTTTTGAAACATTTATCAGAGCGGTTATGTAAGGCATCTGTGGATCCCCGCGGCTTTGTGGGAACCATCTGTCCTTTTGTTGCTGGCTTGGCGCAGTGAAGCGGTGGTTTTTTGCCGCTAATCCCCCTCTGCATGTCGGCAAGAAGCGGACACACGAGCAGTGACCCTGTCGAAGGAGTCGAAGCCGCCATACGCCTGACGCCCCCCTCCCTCTCGTCCTAACAAAGACTGCCCAGGTTTGAGTGGTCATCCTCGCCGAGCCAGACGGGTCCGGACGCTTGCGCTTAACCGGGAGCCATTAAGCGTAGCGCTCGGTCAGGTGCGGACACGACCATAGCAGGCGCCGCAGCGACTCCGATGCGCAAGGACGTTGTATGGTCTACCTAGCTGGACAAAAGGAATGCCGCTGCGAAGGCAGCAACGACATGCTTGGCGACACTTTCAGGATTTTGGGGGACGCCTGTCAACAGTCGTCGGGAAGTTACCTGCGGTGGTGGCGGCTCGGGCGAAATCGATAATTGCCCTAACGCTGGGAACCGCCAGGGTCACGAGTTCTCAGGAAGCCTGCGACATGTGGGGGTGTTTTTGGTGTGTTTTCATGTGTTTCTATTTTTACTTTGTAAGAGAGAGAGTTTGAGTAGTAATGTGGAAGTATCGGGCGCGGCACGTAAACCTAGAAGAGGGGAAATACGGGCTGGTTGGTACATGTTTTACGAATTGGAAAAACAGCGCAATCAAAGACGAGCGCTGGTGTTTTGTGCTTCTCTTGTGTCTCGTCTTTGCGCTGTTTTTCCAATTCGTAAAACGTAAGCCTAGTGAGCCAATAATTTTGAAAGCTTATTCCCGGAATGAGGGGGGGGGGGGGGGCATTTTCTTAAAGCAACTTTGATGTTCTTTTCGTTTTGTGGATTTTAAATAGGCGGTTTTGAACGTTGAGAAACTGGAAAGTGTGCCATGCAGTTTGTTAACCAATGAGGTTAGTAGTTTGATATATTTGGACGCTACTGAATATGAGCCGGGTCTTTACGTCGTTAAAACCAGGGCCCGCAACCCTGAAAATCGTTCTGGGCTACGGTCCGATGCAATGCATATCAGACTATGCCGACTAGGGACTTTCCCTAGTGTTAGCCAGTTCCACCTTTTTTGTTTTTTTAAACCTGCATGCTGCTTGTGCATCAACTTGTATGTAATATAATTCTTTGTACATAAAACTTCAAGTCGTACTCCCTCCCTACCTGCACCTTAATCCGTCGCAAGACCAACTATGACGGAGCACCGAAGAAGCCCTCTAGTGCGAAGAAGCCCTCAGTCAGCCAAATCAGCCAACCGTCTCTGGCGGTGGGCATTCCTGGTGCAAAGAAGATAAAGAACCAAGCAGGCTGGCAGAGACCTACACTTTACTGTTACATTTAGTTTCCAAACTAAATGCTCTCAGAGTAATTCGACCTGATACTTCAAACTGTGTTTATCGTAGTCCGTGCTTGTTATTCGGACTGGTTTCTTCGTTTTGCTGAAAAGGTATCCCATTGTCGGGGTATCTTTTAGGGTGTCATATAATCAATTCTTGAGTAAATAGTGTTGTAAGCGGTGGTTGTATATCTGCTGACGTTGTAGAAAACTGTTTTCTAAAGAGTGAAACGGTCTTTCAATGTTGCCACTTGTCGTGGTTCCCCGGACTATAATACAATAAGAAACGCTTGAATATATGGCATGTTCAAGCCAGACAGGCATTAAGAGTTTCAATAGTATAGTGGACGTGAGAACAGCACCATGATGCGGTTTATTAATCCGCTGTGCTTCGTCATTCAGATTAGGCCTTTTACCTCTCGGTACGCAAAGAAATCAAATAACGTGTATCTGTAGATGTTTCCATGTCCGGGAGTCCTATAACATTCCGTGTTTTGTGATGATTTGATGCTACAACGCAAATGCTTATGTTGTCCTGGGTTGTGGTGCTCAGTCCTTAGCCTAACAAGAAAACCAAGGCATAGGCCCATTCGTCCGACTTCAAGTCCTAGCACTTAGATAAGTTTTCAGTGTTGCAAACTGTAAACACGCAAACTGAAGAAATGGCAAAGGACCAGATGTATCTCATTACCTCTGTTGATGATTTAAAAAAAGAGGAGGAGGAGGAACAACTTTATTTACGTCATGGCCTAATGGCATCATGACCTAATGGCGCCGTGACGGGGGCCCAGGCGGCAACTCAGTGGAGGATCTGAGGCCTTTGTCGCTCAAGAGCCGCCGAGACCTGCTGGACGGCCCAGGTTTGCACGTCACGGTCAGAGCATTCCGCCGCAGCCGCGAGTCGCGGCGGAATCGTTATGCTTTTAGAAGCCTCGTCGGGAAATTTTGTGCAGTCCCATAGGATGTGCGTCAGAGTTGCCCTCTCCCGCTTGCACACGCGACACACATCACTTTCATATAAGTTTGGGTATAGATGAGTCATTAACACCGAGGTTGGTAAAGAACCAGTTTGTAGTTGTCTAAACAGCACCGCCTCCGCTCGGCTCAGTCCCGGGTGTGGGGGTGGGAAAGTCCTTCGAGCGAGGCGGTAAAACTGCGTAAGTTCATTGAATGTTGTCATGTGGTCTTTGGCACTACACCACGTTGGACGGTCGGTTGCAGCGGCGCGGTTGGTTAGCGCTCGCGCCACTGCATGTGCCGTCTCGTTGTGGTTAGCGTGCTTCTCCGACGCATCGTTGCCCGCATGCGCCGGGAACCGCCTGAGTCTGACATACCTCTCTTCCCGTTGTAGGTCAGTCGAGCACAGAACGCGCACAGCCTCACCGCACACTTTGCCCTTGGCATAATTCCGCACTGCACTTCGGGAATCACACAGCACAGTTTGGCATCCGGGGTCGGCAATGGCCAAGGCAATGGCTACCTCCTCCGCCTGACATGCCTCTGGGACCCGTAAGCTTGCCGCTGCCCTCGTGGCGCCTGATGACGCATCGATGACAGTAGCTACGAACGCCGTGTGGTCTCCCTGGTATTCAGCCGCATCCACGAACCTGGCGTGCGCATCCTTGGCATGAAAGTCGATGAGGAATTTGGCCCTCGCCGCTCTTCGCTCCTTATTAAACTCAGGGATCATGTTTCTCGGGATGAGGTCTACCCGAATTCGGCATCGGGTCCCGTCAGGAACAGGAACATCACTAGTGGCCTTTTTCAACCTGGGCATGAAGCCCAAGTAATGAAGTATACGCCTACCGGCCTCGGTCATATAGAGCCGCTCCAGCTGGGCAGTCTGTTGCGCTTCCGCAAGTTCCTCAAGGGTATTGTGGACCCCGAGTTTCAGGAGCTTGTTGGTGTCCGTAGACTCGAAAAAGCCGAGCGCCGCCTTGTAAGCTCGGCGTATGAGGCCGTTGATCTTATTTTTTTCACACTGCATCCAGTTGTGAAAGGCTGCAACGTAGGGGACGTGGCTAACTACGAAGGAGTGCACAAGCCGAATCAAACTTTCTTCTTTCATACCGGCCGTGCGGTTGGCGACTCGTCGGATGAGGCGTATTGCGTTGGTAATCTTGGCTGTAAGACGGGAAAGGGTCTCGCCGTTGCCCCGTCGCTTTTCGAATTTTCGAAATAATTAACTTATAGAGACAAAAGAATAGGAGTGCTCTAACCCTTTACGAAATCGCGATGTAAGTGCAGCCTCTTCGCCAGTCCATTGACCAACTTACAGGTTAAAACCTTCTCTTGCGCTGTAAGCAGGCTGAACTTGAAGACAGGCAACGGCCGAGACAACCTTCCACTATACTGTCTATCCTACACCCAATTGGAGTCCTGAGCCCAATCACAAAAAGACTGGTCAATGAGCTTTCATCGTGTTTGAAATTTTCACACTTCAAAGCCCTGATCGAAAGAGGGCACAGGTTCAGCTGGTATACATCAAATAACTGCAGCCCAGTTATTGCCAAATATTCACCTTAAAGGCCAAGCAGCAAGTGCTCCTGAATAGCTTTAAGATGAAGGCAGAAAAAATTACCTTTACCGATGACTATTCTGGTGCTACTTGTCTCGCTAGGAAGAAACTGGTCGGATTTGGCTAAACACAGCCTTAACCTTTATTTATCGACAAGTTGTAGGTAAATAAAAAGTGATGCACTTACAATCCTTGTGAGCATTGGGTGGATGAAATTTCTAGCGAGTGGGAGTTGATTAAAGTTGTCCATCTTTAACCCACTTTCGCATTCATTCACAGGTATTCAAATCGTACTTCCAAAACGCGACGATCTTTGCTCTGTTATCGGTGCTGGTGACACCGATATAAAATGTCTTACTGAAACCTGGCTCTCAGCGAAGATTGATAGCAGCGAAATATTCAACTGTAAAAATCACTAGAACATTCATAGTTGTGACAGGGGTGCTACGTGCGGTGGAGGCGTGCTTTAGCCCTCTCTGAGGCTTTCTTTTGTTTTTCCCCACCGATTTTACAAATACTTCAGAACTAGTTTTGGCTGAAATTCGCACGTGCTCCAGGAAATCGATATTGGGCGTTTGCTGTCGCCTTCCGTCCTGTTCACCGACCGTTACCTAAGACCTTCACGATCTTATGACATCGTGCAGAACACTCGGACTGATAATAGATGACAACAGTGCTAACTTTAACGTGGTAAAATTTGAAAAGACTGCCGAAATCTCGCAACCTAATGCGGCGGATCCTATGCAAAACACACGGGCTTAGAGGAGACCAGCTCGTAGCTCGTCACTGCACTCGTGTATAGCTGACTGCTGTACACCGCCCCGTATCTAACGCTAACACAAAATAGAAAACTTGAATCTTCACTCAACGCCAGGGGCGTAGTCAGGGGGGGGGGGGGGGGGGAAGGGGGGCGGGCAGCTTATGGGGCTTTAGCCCCACCGAAATATTTTCGAACTGTCACGTGCCCCTGACCAAAACAACCACCGGCGCCGGAACTCATTCTCGATTGTGTCACCACAGTGTCCTTCTCAGACTAGACAGACATTTTGGCGCGAACATTGCAGACTCGGGTTGGATTTAATGGCAACGCCCATGCACCTGCAGTCACGTAACGCAAAGGGCCCCATCCTAGCACAAATTTTCAAGGGCCTATCGATGGCTCACTGTTGCGACTAAAATTTCGGTGCAATTACTCGCAATTCATGACCGGTGACAGCTGCTGCTGCGTAGTACACTGGAACGAAGGACAGCGTAATTGAGATATTTCCCTGGCCGCTGCATATGCACAAAAATGCAAAGGTTCTTGACCGATAAACATTCATTAAAGTATTGGTCCTCTGCTTGCTAATTTCATGGTCTTTAGCTATTTTATATGAGCAGCATGCGCTTCTTTGCTGGTTCCGGACTGATATATAGTTCTAGACTTCGTGTGATATTTTCTTTAGTTAATAAATGCGCAAAAACATGGAAGCATCGCTATCAGTTACGTCTGCCACGAGTGAACGATGAAGGGATGGTTGGTACTACAACAGTTGGTATGATTGAAATAGTTGGTATGGTTACAAGTTTTGTAATCATGTCTGCCACGATTTTTAGGACATACTAATACATTTTTTGTTTAAAAAATACATATATCACTTGTCTAGACAGTGCGTATCGTTATCTAATACACAATGGTATTGCAAATGGCAACGCAGTTGTTATTCTTGCGTTTGATCTTTCCACAAAATCTATCAGGAGGCCGCGCTCCAACATGAGCCCCCCCCCCCCCCCCCCCCATACAAAATTTCTGGCTACACCACTGGGTACGTTTGTTGGCGCGTGCCTCCGCTGCAGTGGGCAAAATTAGAATGGAGTAATGATCCGAGCCCCAGAGAGATGGTGATCGGCGCCATGTCGCCTGGATGTCTCTGGATGCAAAGGCAAGGTCCATGCTGGAGCCTGGTGTTCCGCGTCGTCGAAAGGTGGGCTCGCAGGTGTTCAAGGGAGCGAGTCCCAGCTGCGTTGCTGCGTCGTACATGTCGTCTCCACGCGCAGAGTGGCGCGCACTGCCCCATACACTGAGGTGGGCTTTAAAATCCCCACAGATGATTTGGCGCGGGGCACAGCACGAAGACACTGCACGAAAACACAGCGCGTCGCACGCGACAGCTGGGTGCACATATACACTGGACACCGACGTGTCAACACCACCGACGCGCACTGTGACCACTACGCACGCCTGGGCATCGGATGTCGCCGCCGCCGAGTGGACGAGGGTGTGATGAACGTCCTGCCGCACATATATCGCGCACCTTGATTTCCCGGGGCGATTAGATGTGTCACAACAAGGCACTGCGGCACAGGTGGGTTCCGCGAACGTGGTGGCTGAGTTGTAGCGAATGTAGCCAGGTAGCCGCATCTGGGGCTCCCTGTCATGTGAACGTACGTACGTCTCCTGAAGCGCCATGACTGCCGGCGAATCCTGTGCGATGCGAGCTCGCATTTCGGCATACCGCGCCGCAAGTGAGCGCACACTCCACTGCAGGATGAATGGTATGCGGGAGGGAGTCCAGCGGCTAGCAATCATGCTGGCTTATCTGTGCGGGAGCACCCGCTGATTCTAAGCAAGCCA
Organism: Amblyomma americanum; assembly: GCF_052857255.1. Classification (NCBI taxonomy): domain Eukaryota; kingdom Metazoa; phylum Arthropoda; class Arachnida; order Ixodida; family Ixodidae; genus Amblyomma; species Amblyomma americanum. The sequence continues at coordinate 70,104,983 of NC_135500.1, read as the reverse complement.
GGTGTCCATCGGTGCCCTCCGGGAAAAGTGTGCTGAGAACGCACAACGCCACCTTTAGGCGCGCGATCTCCGCGTCCCGTGTGTCAGGGGGCTGGCCATGAGAAGAGGCCGCAGGCTAGGGCCGCGCTGCATGGGACGCCGCACAACCGGATTGCCGCTGCTGCTGCCGGCACGGCCTTTCCTTCGGGTGCTGCTGCTGCTGGGGTGCTCCCCTGCCGGCGTGCGCATAAGAAAGTGCGCGGCGCCTGCTGATCTTGCTGGGGCTGGGGCCACTCTTTCAGCCTGGACGACGGCTCGGACGACCCGCATGGACATTGGTGCCGTGGAGGTGGCTATTAAAGTGGCCACGTGGCACTCTTGCTGCCGGTGCGGGCACGCCGGGTTCATGGCCGCGTGCCGCCCCCCGCAGTTAATGCAGCGGGGCTTGCTCGCGCAGGTGCCTGGCTTGTACGGCCCTCCGCAGCGCGTGCATCGGGCAGGATCTCGACACACTCAGTGGCATGCCCCAGGCTGGCGCACTTGGCACACTGGAGCGGCCGGGGACGGCATGTGAGGACCGCGAGCCTGCGTTTGAGTATAGTGATGAACGCCGCTGGAGTCTACTTTTAAAACGGAGAGCGAGTGTGCTGGCCGACAGCGACGCCGAGATCATCGGCACCGTTGACTCCATCGCCGCTAACTGCTCCTCCACCGTCCTGCGCCCGTCTACACCGAACACAAGGCCGGAGCTTTGGTTACGAGGAGGAGGCTCCTTGGCGCTGACCGGCACGCCGCGGATTACGGCTGTGGCTAGCAGGGCCTGGAGAGTATAGCTGCTCCCCGCGTCCACTGCCAGCCACCACATTCCGCCACGTGTTTATCTGGACGGCGAGGACGCCCGAACGGGGCCCGATCTCTTCGGCCAGCTCCCAGTCCTGTTCCTTGGTGAAGGGGATACCCCGGTTCGCCGGCTGAAACAGCAACGTCCCCACCAGGCTAGGCGAGACCTCCAAGGCAGCCGCGGCTCGCTCCTGGGCAGCTCTCCGACGCCGATGTGCCTTGGTAATAGTGGTACGCCACGGTAGCAGGCTGGCCCCAGCATCGCCGCCGTCTGCGGCGTTTGCTGCGGCGCGCCGCAGAGTTGGGCGCTCTTAGAGATGGGCCCGTGGTTCGCCTGGGCCGTCTCTCGCCAGGCCGAGGTCCACGGGATCCGGATCGGGAGTCTGCTGCTACGGGGTGACGAAGAGACGAGATGTCCTTTGAGGTGCAGAAGAGACTGAAAAGGGTTTATATACATTTTTGCAGAGTTCAAAAGAGTGAATCGGGAGCTGGTGGATCGTATGCCAAAGTACTCCTTAAATAGGGTCCGCTGTCCCTAGGTCCCTAGTTGGAGATTTAGGTCATTTAAAATGCGTCCAATCACTGTGATGTCGATCACGTGTGCAGTCTTTAGAATTTGCCTACCAGGGTGTCCACAATAACACAATCTTGCCACTTCTGGCAAGTCATGGTCCATGCTGTCTCTGCAGCAGTGATGAAAAGCCCGAATGGAGGTGGAATCGGCGTCGAAGGTACGTCGCCTGCACTGCACAGCGCTCCGACGGAACGAGAGGCCGCCGCTGCACTTGCGCAAATGGTTCAACTTAGGGGAAAAACTTAGGAGAAGACGACGTCTTTTCCGAAGCACGAGCATTCCGGCGTCCTTGCTCCCCTTAATCAAACCCAGCCGCCTCTGCTGTGACTCACTTGCAGCAACGCGCTAGCCGCCGCCGACACTTAGGGGAAGACTAGGTCATTGCGCCCCGGGTGGCTCCGGCGCCGTGAAATAATGAGAACCATGGTCCCGAGAAATGTTCCCAGGCAGCGGATGTCCATTTCGCCCCCGTAAACAACAGCGGGGGTCCCTCTTTGACGCCACCACGTGCATTTTGTGGCGCCGTAGCCACGCCGCCGCCTCCTCGAAGCATCTGTCGATTGATGACTCCCAGTCGCTTGAACATTCTTGACATGTTGGTGTTCTCTGTCCGTAACAGCGCGCTTGCTGCCAGCAGACGACGCCCCAGCCGCAGCCTGGTCTCGTGGGGCGGAATTTGGCGAGGTCGCGCCAGGTGTTCTTCCGGACGCCGTCGCCCCAGCAGCAAGCTGGAGAACGACTCCATGGGGTTCCTGCAAAAGAGTCAGTCTAGTAAAATTGGGCCTTCCTCCCTCGAGTGTGGAGGAAGTGGGAACAATGAGGATGGGGGGGGGGGGGGGAAGGGGGCTCATGCTTCCCGCTTGGCCACCGCGATGTCCCTGTTGGTCTCCTCATCCCTCTCCTCCTCGGACCCCGTTGAGCGGCGCCGTTTTCGAAGAATAGACTCTTCCACCGGGGAGTACGTGTTCTCCTCGGCTGAAGGTACCTGTGGTGAGCCCGCAGCAGCAGCAGCAGCAGCAGCAGCAGCAGGGGGAGAGGGCATCAGAGCCGATTCCCCAGGCGTAGCCATGGCGGCGGGAGGAGAGGGGTGGCCGGCAATGGCAGGGAGGGTTCCTAACCCCCCTTATGCCCAGAGGCAATAAACAACGCTATAAGAAAAAAAGCCGCTATTGTGTACTGCGTCTGGTGAGCAAGCGCCATGGCGTCCCTCAGAGCCAGAACGCGTGGGTCCGTCGACGACACGCCCAAGGCCCCGATGACAGACTCCACGTTCGCCGAGGTAGGGATGAGTGCCGCCGTCAGGCACCTGGCCGTGTCCCGCATTTCAGCAATCTCGGCCTGCATCCGCCGAATGGTGCTGGACGATCTTTCCCTGCATGTCGCTCGTACCCGTGAGCGTGAGCGGCCTGTCTTGCGTTGCTCATCGTCACCGCCTAATGCAGGCTGTCGCTCGATTTCGGTGCCTTTGGCCTCCATGGGGAGGACCTGCAGCGCCGCGAAGTCTTAGGCCTAGCGTCCAAAGGAGCGGAGAGCTAAAAATACACGCCTGCTCGCTTCGAGCGCCCGCCGAACTCTCCCGCGTAAAGCACGAGTGCAAACAATTGGTGTGTGTGGGGGTGGGTGGGGGGGGAGGAAAGATCAGGAAAAAAATCTAAAAATTAATGGAGAGAGCGAATGGATGACAATTTAAAAAGATGATGCCCAAACGTGCATGCAGGTGTTCCGTAGGGGTCCAACTATAAAAAATACAAAAACAGTTAAAAACTGAATAAAAATAAAAAGAGGGAAATTCCCGTACCCACCACCTCAGGGCTGCGTTAGAAAGGCCGTCGAGGTGTCGCTCGTCACCGGATTTTGGGGACAAGAGTGAAGTGCTTGACTCCTATGTAACGAGGAGGCAACTTTCAAGAGAAACTGGTAGGAGTGGGGTTAAAGAGGAATGGCAACGAGACAAAGAAACAAGAAAGTAGACAAAAAGAAGGACAGAAAAGAAGAGACATCGTACAAGACTGCAATATGCTACTCAGAGAAGGGGGTTGGCAGGAGGACAAAAAACATAAAGGACATCAGCAAAGATAACAAGTCTCCAATCGATCCATACACGAGCACTCCACGCACGCACACACACACACACACGCACACAACACACACACACACACGCACGCACACACACACATGGAAAGAAACGAGGCTAACAACAAATCCAGCACTGGAACACAAACTGCAGTGAGGCACTAGTACATTGTACCACAAGACGATTGAAACTGCACGACTATTCTGGGTACAAAAAATCTAATGGTCACTGCCATGACGATGCGCAGAACAGCCTGGCAGTTCATCAATCTATGAAGAGAAGACGGACATGACAGCAAAAATGACAATAAAAAGAGCGCACAAAGGCGGCGGAAAAATGCAAAGCTTACAGTAAATGGGTGAAAATATAATACACGGCACCTCAACGACGCAGGCCATGAGAATGCCCTTCTTTATGCAGGCCGCACTGATATGAATCGCCACGTCAACGCCGTTGTGCTATTATGGCAGCGGTTGCCACCTCGACCACTATTTTGACATTCGGCGGGATACCGTCAACACGCCCAACGAAAGCACGCCGTGCCTCACCCGCCGCCTTCAAACCCGGATCGTTTCCACATCTGGCAACCAAGTGCTACGCTCAACGTGGCGCCTTCGAATGGACTACAAATAGCGCCCTCTTACTGAAGTCATTCGGGGCACCCCACCGCAACGATGCAGGTCACGAGAATGCCCTTCTTTATGCAGGCCGCACTGATATGGATCGCCACGTCAGCGCCGTTGTGCTATTAAGGCAGCGGTTGCAGCCTCGGCCACTATTTGACATTCGGCGGGATACCGTCAACACGCCCAACGAAAGCACGCCGTGCCTCACCCGCCGCCTTCAAACCCGGATCGTTTCCACATCTGGCAACCAAGTGCTATGCTCAGCGTGGCGCCTTCGAATGGACTACAAATACCGCCCTCTTACTGAAGTCATTCGAGGCACGCCACCGCAACGATGCAGGTTACGAGAATGCCCTTTTTATGCAGCTTGGTTACTTACCTGGTTCAATTTGCATCCGCTCAGATAATGCATTTTTGCTAGCAGTGTCGTCCCCATAGACCCTACGCATTGCTTTTGAAGAATACTGTGCATATCATGTTACCAGTGTACCAACGCCTATGTCACTTGCCTTCTGTCAGTGGTGGCTGGAGACGTCGAGCTGAGCCCAGGACCCCCAGTGGATAGCAACCCACAACCCTCCCTCGAATCAATTGTCATGGCCATGTCCCGCATTGAAATTTCTCAAAATAGTGTGTTAATTGAACTAGCTCTGATTCACGCCGCTCAGTCGAAAGTTAGGGATTCGATTTCCAGCTTTTCCTCTCGTGTTGATGCCCTTGAAAAACTCGCCGAAAAAAACTGGGCAGCCCAGGTTCTCTAGCTGATTCAGGTTTGACTACACTTTCCCAAGATATTAAGCTACCTTCGGACAAATGTGACGACGCCGAGAATCGTCTCTGACGGTCGAATTTGCTGTTTTTTCGGAGTCGAAGATGAACAAGAGAAAACGTGGTCACAATCTGACCACGTGACGTGATATGTCATGTTTTTGAACAATTCTAATATTGATTTCCTTGTAATACATTAAATCGAATCAATTTTGCGTTTCTGCATGTTTGTATTCCTGTATGTTTCATGTATGCTCCTGTACTGCCTTGTAGAGGGGACCGTGGGCTCTAGTCAAGCTGTTCAGCAGCTTTTACCCACGGCCCCTCCATCGTTTTGATGGAAATAAAGCTATTATTATTATTATTATTTCATTCTGCTCTCAGGAGCTTCATAACACAATGGAGAGCCAAGATATTGAGCGCGCTCACAGACTCGGCCGTTTCCAGTAAAAATAAACCGCCCCATCATTGTCAAGTTCACGAGGTTTAAAGTGAAAGCGCGAATCATTTCCTCCGGCTCGATGCTTAAAGACACGTTGTTCGCAGTCCGAGAATACTACTCTGCACGTGTACGCTTGGCAAGAAAAAAACCTTGTTCATATGGTCAGCAGAGTTCAAACTCATTCAAAATTCGTTTTGATACGCTTATTACGAACAAAAAAATGGTTTGCGTACGATTCTGCAACCGACTTCGGGATGGAACAAAGTACATAGCCCTCATTGCAGTCACAGAAGCCGTAGTTTCGCCTACCTATGCAAACTTCTGAGCGTGCCACCCCTGCCCCAAGAAATAAATCAGCATCTGTTTTACTAACTAATATACGAAGCTACTTCCAAACGAAAGACGCCGTTGAAGCTATATTGGAGGACAACAGCACCGATATCGCGCCTGATATAGAGAATAAAGAGCTATTGCAAGATCAGCAAACTTTCAATTTTTTCCCGCGCCACAGACATGGGGCGCAGGGGAGGCGGCGTGATGATCCCCGTTAAGCGTACCCTGCTTTCCTCTGCCGTTGAAATCACTAATAGCGAAATCCTTTGTGTGAACATTTCACTCACTCATCGCACTAATATTATCATCGCGTGCTACCAATCTCCTGATTCTGATCACTCCTTCATTGAAGACTTAGGTACCGATCTATTTCAGATGAAAAACAAGTTTTCCTCTGGAAACCTTGTAATTTGTGCTGATTTCAACTTTACAGACAACGACTGGGTGAACCGAAGTGCAGATTCACGCCATTAAAGAGATTTTTGGATCCAATTTTCTCGTTTAACCTGTCTCAAACAGTTTGTTTTCCAACTAGTGGCGGTAACACCGTAGATCTTACTCTTGTCTCAAATCCAGATTTAATCCAGAAATTGTCATCATGCAATGGTCTTAGCGATCATAACATAGTGCTGTTCAACCCATCGATTGCCATCTCTCCGCGACAACGTTCAGTGAAATAGATTCGTCATTGCAGCAAAGCCGATTTCTCCAAAATCAAAGATAAACTGGCTGAATTTCTTCTTCACTTTGTAGAGTCCGCTCCTAATAGGTCGGTTGATGAAAACTGGCGTTCGTATAAAGATAAATATCTCTCTAATTTATTCATAGGTACCCCTCGTCTGCATTTGTGGTGATGCCGGCAAACCATGGATTATCATTTCAATAGGAAAATTATGTAGCAAGAAAAAATGGTTATTCAGGGCAGCTAAGAGTTCGAACTCAGCTCTTAAATGGGAAAAATACTTAAGCTTTCTGCATATTTACACCAGGTTGCTGAAAATCAGCAAACATAAATTTTACAAGGACCTACTCGACATCCTCCGAAATAACCCAAAAAGCTTTGATCTTTGTTAACTCCCAACCGTAGCAGATCGCATAATATCACTTTATTACATGCCGATGGCTCTCACGTTCTAAACGAGCTCCGTTCGGACTTAATAAATGAGTACTTCTCGCCTGTTTTCACACAGGATCCGGTTACAAACATTCCTATAGCGCCCAGCTTAAATTTCCCTCAAATGCCTCCAATTGATATCTCAGTTGATGGAATATGTATATTAATAGATAACCTAAAGGTATCCAGTGCCCCTCGGCCCGACAACATATCTGCCAAAATTCCTAAAGGTACACAGTATCCAGCCGTATCTTAAAAATTATTTTCACGCAGCATATCTCCAGTGGCCAAATCCCGTCCGAGTGGAAGTAGAATTGCACCCACTTTTAAGGCAGGGAACCGCTGCGATCCGTCCAATTATGAGCTATCTCGCTAACGTGCATTGCATGCGAGCTCATCGAACATATAATTTACTCTCACATTGCAACGCACCTAGAAAACAATTCATTTTTCTTCTGAAACCAACATGAATTCCGTTCTGGTTATTCATGCCAAACAGAGCTTTTCGAATCCACGACTGACCTCTGCTCCAAACCAAGACTCATAATTTCAAACAGACATAATTTACCTCGATTTTTCTAAGGCTTTTGACCACGTTCCCCACCAGCACCTCATGACCAAACTCTCCTGCCTCTCCCTGGGCCCACTAGTATTATCATGGATTCACTGCTTTCTAACTAATCGTTCGCTAGACACCGTAATTGATAGTCATCCTTCCGCCGCTACAAATGTTACCGCTGTAGTCCCTCAGGGATCAGTTCTTGCCCCGCTTCTGTTTTTAATCTTTATTAATGACCTTCCTGCTACAATTTCGTCATCCATTCGTCTGTTCGCAGATGATTTTGTTTTGTACCGTCGTATTTGTACTAATAGTGATCATGCTCTGCTGCAGGACGACTTAAACTTAATCCAAAACTGGTGATCTACCTGGCTCAAGAAGTTGAATGTGACTAAATGTAAGTTTATGCACGTGTCCCGGAAACGATTAACTTGCTCTACTCATATTCGCTAAACACGACCGCGCTATCGCAAGTTGAATCTTACAGGCATCTTGGCGTCGAAATAAAATGTAATCTGAACTGGTCAAAGCACATCAAGTCACTTGCTGCACGCGTTTCCAAATCACTAGGTTTCATCAGACGATCTCTCACATTTTCTCCGCCCACGTTAGACTAATTGCATATGAAACATTCATCCGTATCTAATTTGAATATGCTTCGACTGTTTGTCCCCCGCATCAAGAATACCTAATCCAGGCGTTAGAAGCAATCCAAAAGCGAGCTGCTTGTTTCATAACATCCAAATATGATTCTCGGCTGAGCGTTACGAATATCAAATGTTCCATTGCTCTAACTTCCCTGTCATCACGACGTAAGATAGCAAGACTTTGTCTGTTTCACAAACTTTATTATTATTTCCCCCAATTACGTGAGAGCCTTATTCTGCCCCCCTTGAGATCCTCCCGACGTTTGTTTAATTGCAACAGTGTTCTGCGTATTCATGGCAGCACTAACGCTTTCAATAATTCCTTTTTGCCAACTGTTATATCCGAGTGGAATGTACTCCCTGCCGGTATTGTCAATGAAACCAACTCAGTAAAATTTAAAAACTTATTGACTGCTTATTTCTCTCCTCAATTCCTGTAAAAATCGTTTATTTACCTATTTATTGCCTTATTAATTTCAATTCGTTTGCTGTGTTTATGTGTGCTGATATTTATATTTGTGTTATACCTTTGTGACCCGTTATATATTATTATCATTTGTTCCCCCCTTATGTAATGCCCCATTGGTGCCATTAAGGGAAAATAAATGATGATGATGACGATGATGATGCTGATGCGTGAGAATACCATATTACGACAAATAAAGAAGGGGAAAAAACTAACACTAAATGTGGGACAATGTTCGAACCCTACCGTGGCGGCTGCGTTTTTATGGAGGAAAAACGCTAAGACGCCCGTGATCTGTGCGATGTCAGTGCAGGTTAAAGATCCCCAGGTGGTCGAAATTATTCCGGAGCCCTCCACTACAGCACCTCTTTCTTCCTTTCTTTATGTCCCTCCTTTATCCCTTCCCTTACGGCGCGGTTCAGGTGTCCAACGATATATCGAGACAGATACTGCGCCTTTTTCTTTCCCCAAAAACCAATTGTTATTAATTTGGGACAATGCGAGTGACATGGAAAAAAGAAGGAAAACACGTAGGAAGCTATGTTTGCTATTCTGTCGCCTGTTTTATCAGTCTCTACTCCCGACATGACTTGGATAATTAACTGTTACATCTATTAAGTATGTAAGCATGATAGCCGGCCTACTGCTTCGTTGATGCCGATCGAGACTGTGTTATATTTGTGACTCAGGTAAGAATCACCGCTTCTGCGGTCATAATGTGTTTTGAACCCCGATAGGGGTACAATAGCTGCATACTTATCGAATGGGTGCCCAAGGTTGTTTATGTGTTTTGAAAGTGGGAGATTTGACTGGGGAGGGGGGGGGGGTGTCCACACATGTGAGCTGTGGTTGCTGATGCGAATTCTGAACGGTGTAACTGTTTGCCCCACGTACTGAGCTTTACAGGTGCCACATTCCAGGAGGTAGACAACATTACAGCTGTCGCGTGAGAAATTACCTTTTATCTGAAATCAGAAGGATGACGCCCTACTTTTACCACTAGTAGTTGCTGTCATCATCGGACAGCGTTTGCACCTAGGTTTATTGCATGGAGCAAACCCTCTGAAGCTACAGTTGCCGATTGTAGACGATGTTATTATATCACGGATGTTTCTTGCACGCCCATACACAACACGTGGGTATCAGGGATAACTTATTTCATCCTTTCACTGCATAAAAGGATGAAGTGATGTTTCTTGAGATCGGCTTTAAAATTGAGCATTGATGCCGTATGTGCAAGGGCCAGATTGACTTGATAGTCCAGGTGTGACTGCTTTCTGCCATATATGAGTTCGCGCCGTTCATGCTTTGAAGCTTTCTTGATTGAATCATCGATGACTGACAACCTCCCGAACGCGTTCTAAATGCTCCGTGTTTGAAATGCTGCAGTACATGCGAATAGGCTGGTCCACCAGCCGAATTGTAGCGAATTAAAACACTGTTATGGTTTTAAATTTCTGGTTAATGTGTGTGCGCGTGTGTGTGTGTGTGTGTGTGTGTGTGTGTGTGTGTGTGTGTGCGCGTGCGTGTGTGTGTGCGTGTGTGCGCGTGCGTGTGTGTGTGTGTGTGTGTGTGTGTGTGTGTGTGTGTGTGTGTGTGTGTGTGTGTGTGTGTGTGTGTGTGTGTGTGTGTGTGTGTGCGTGCGTGTGTGTGTGTGTGTGTGTGTGTGTGTGTGTGTGTGTGTGTGTGTGTGTGTGTGGCAGGCCAGCGCGATCCCAGTGCAAGCAACTACCCAAGAGAAGAAATACGGTTCTGGCCAATGAGAGGTACGTGTCTGCGGAACCGCCTTTTTGCCTTAACTCGACGTCGCGCTGATGCCGCCTTGATATCTGCCTAGCCGTATCCTTCTGGTATTCGTCCACAACTCCCGGGTCTCCTTACAATTGGTGAAGATGCGACTGCATCCCATCCTGCAACATTTTAAGAGAACCTTGCCGCCGGCGTCCGCCCGTATATACAGAATACGTATATTCGGCTAATCCCCAGACCAACGGCTTAGTTGAGCATTTCATTCGCACTTTCACAGACATCCCCGCTAAATATGTGAATCGCCACCATAGTAATTGGGAAATATCCTTCCCTTTGTTACATACGCGTACAAGACCGCTGTGCAAGCTACCACTGGGTTCTCGCCTTTTTCCTCCTCTACGGTCGGGACCCTACGTGCACGATAGACATCTTCCTCTTGTACTGCCCTGATGCTTCCGAGTCCATATCACTTTCACAGGCTGCTCAGTTCGCCAAAGAGGGCCGCCAGCTTTCCCTTGAATTGACCACCGAAACTAAGCAACGCCAGCAACTCAGCCGAGACACCTTCACTGCGCAGCCCTCCAATGCTCCAGATTGGCTTGTGTGGCTACGGGTTCTGCGTAGTCCGGCTTATCATCGCAGTCGTAATGCGCAGGCGCACAAAACGAATGAAAGGCGTGCACCGCAACCAGCGCGCGGGCTTATCTCGACCACCCACGCACCGACAAACATGTGGGAATAAACCTCGCTTCGTCCCTGGAAACTGGTCTGCTCCTTCGCATGAACCACGCAACACAACAGTGCCTACTGGCATATACAAGACAATTACTTCTCCATTTCCTTTCCTCAAAAACCAAGTTTGATTTCAGAGCAAGCTTAACATCCCTGGGGACATATGCCTCCACCAGGGGATTGAATCTTCGATGCCATCATTTCTAGCGGGCACAGAGGATTATGAGCCAAGCCTAACGCTTTATAAATTAGTAACAGGCTTTGCATAATTGTGTACCAATGATAGATGCGGAGCTTAGGATATGTTAAGCTCATTGAAGCAATGCCAAATGAGCGGCAAACCAAATTTTGAAGCATGTTTTGAAGAATTGTCAAAACTGTCAGCCAATCGAGCTGAAGTCATAGCAATCCCTGAGACAAGCCGTAAGACAAGAAGGTATTCCTATTATGATTAGATATGTGTTGAAAAGAGGAGCAATTTCAAGGGGCTCTGAAACCGTTCGGTTGCCTCGTCGGGTGGCGCTAGAAATCGCCGGCGGGCTGCTGTTCTTCGGGACAGCTAATGAGTTTTACGTGTAGAAACTGAAAAAAAACAGACGAAGCTGTCATCAATGCAGGTTCGTATTTCTGCTCAACCACACATACGTACTTTGGTGAGCCATTTTTTCGCATGATGTGAATGAAGCAATTAAAAACATCAAACTCAAAAGAGGAACGACTGTGGGAAGTGCTTCCGGCGACGTACTCAACCGTATTCCATATATTTCCGCGTTTCATATGCCTCTCATTATCCTATGCGTTCTTCGCGGCTGGTCCGACCTTGTTACCCATTATGCTCTCAAATTAACGATAGCGATGCAACTGAGCAATGCACGTATTCATGCTCACAAAGGACGGTGAAGAACTGTAGGAATTCGCCCGTGTTGTTGATTCACGCGCTGGTAGATCTTGCTGTATGGAACCTCTTCTCTATGATTGTGCATATCCTGCATATTGTACATATTGGCTATTCGTTAATACAATGTGTATTGCAGCCTAATAGTGCGCTTGAATGTCTAAATTGCTACAAGCATCTGGTAACAACTTAAATTCTACAGAAGCTGGCCCTTTAAGAAAACCTTGCAGTAAAGTTCACTACCTGTTTAAACGTTTCGCGCTTCAGCGAACCAACGATAGCAAGGAACTAGCAACAGGTTCGAGAATAAGGCATAGCTCGCCTAGAGACCTGGGCGTCAGCAGCGCACCAGCGGGCGGTAGCGTCATATGCCCATGCAGCGCAGAATATTTCTTCTACAACGGCGCATTCGCACCACTTGAGTTTAATCTAACAAATCGGTGCTCTAACGCGGTTCGGAGTGTTGTCTTGTGCTGTGCGTCGTAAACAAAGCATCGTATGCATTGTTGGTCGCACTAAAGCCGCAATGCGCTACGCTTTAATACAATACGAGGGTAAGCAGCTTAAATACGTTGTCACCGGCAACGATATTCGCATGGTTGAACCTCGGGATATTGACGATGTCGAGCGAGGGAAATTTTCGACGGTTTTGGCAGGAAGATAAAACACGCGGCGGATTTTATGATGCCAGGATTATTCGTATGACCGGTGAGTCCAGCTTTACTCAAATGCGCCGTTGAGCAGGGCTCGTAAGATGTGTTCATTCTAATATTATGCTTTCAACAGAAACCGAAGAAGAAATGAGGACTTGGCGTGAAGAGCGCAGGCAGACATAAAGCAAGCACTGCAGCCAAGGTGTGCCACTCAGAAAGAAGGTACGCAACAAGTTCATTGCCCAGCGCCTTACTCGTGGGGTTTTAGGTGTTTTGTATTCGTATACTGCGAGAACTGAGGAATGGCATGCACTGAACTATGATGCCGCGCCGCCACGCTGTAAGGTTCAGTCGCTTGGCAGCGCAGCATGGTTTCCACATTGCAAACATTATGGCAATATTGAGAAACCTAAAAAAGTATTTTGCGTTGCTCAGAACTCTCTTTAAAAGATTTCAAAGAACGTCCTGGCCTTCTTCCCGAGGTTTTAGGCGTTAGGGCAGCGGTATCTTTACCAGATAAGTAGCAGATTCAGCAGCTCCCGTGGTTTCGTGATTACCTTATGTACTCTTCGTGTCTAAATATTGTGTGGTGTACTAATAAATTATCTTTGTATGTAGAAATAAACGTCGCTTCGCCCCTGGAAACATGACTGCTCCTTCGCATGAAACACGCAACACTACAACTGGCGACGAGGATGGGATTTGAAGACGTCGTTCTTCAGTTTGTAAGGCAATTGTTTCCGAAATTCGCTCGGTGAAGAAAACTGCCTTTTTGCAGTGTGCGGATCCTGTGGCTGTTGTCATGACTGGGCCCGAGGCAGCAGTGACGCACTTTGCTGGGCGACTGGGCCAGCTGGAACCCTTCGATGAGTTTGCCAGCGATTGGGCTTCGTACGAACACCGAGTTACGTCGTTATTGACTGTCAACAGAGTACCCGACAGGTACAAGTTTTATGTCGTTTTGAGCATTATCGGTCGGAAGACCTACGGGTTGTTAGTCATTAACTGCTCCAGAACTGCATTCGGCGAAGATTTCGAAGACCTCAAGAAAGTTTTGAACGACCACCTGTCCCCAAAGCCGTCCGTCACTGGAGAACGGGTCAAGTTTCACCGGAGGTGTCAACGAGAAGGTGAGTCCTTATGTAGTTACGTAGCCGAGCTTCGTAAACTGACGCAAACGTGCGAGTTTGAAGGTGCCCTTGACGAGTCTCTTCAGGACCGCTTCGTGCGCGGCTTGCTACGAGAAGATAGTCAGCGAGTGCTTTCCACGGAAGATAGCAAGCTTACTTTCCAGAAAGCGGTAGAGCGGGCTCTTGCAATAGAAGCGGCTAAGAAGAGTGCTGCTGAGGCACGCGGCACCGACGCCGCAGTCGGCGATCAGCACAAGGTGCAAGCTGAGGCGCAGGAAAAATGCAAAAGCTGTTTTCGCTGTGGTTCACCAAAACACAAGTCTGAAGCATGCCCTCAAGTGGACGCAACCTGTTTCACTGGCAACAAAAAAGGTCATATCCAGAGAGCCTGCCGAAGTAGTGGTAAGATATTTTCTAAGAAAAAGCAGATGAAAAGGAATGTGAGGGTGCTGACGGTTGTGTTGCGGAAAGCTTCGACCCTCAGTCTAAACTGCGTGTCGGCAGCTCAGAATGACCTTGTCACCGTACAGATGACGATCGACGGCGTCTTGGTGAACATGGAGCTAGAAACGGGTGCGGCTGTTTACGTCAAATCAAAGACGCAGTTCTGTCACCTCTTTCCTTCTGCCGTACTGGAGTTTACTACAGTTAAACTTTGTACCTACCCAGGAGCACTGGTACGAACCCAGGGGGTCTCTTCGGTCAACGTGCAGCACGGCGACCATTCTGCAGTTCTTCCACTCTACGAGGTAGACCACAAGGGACCACCTCTATTGGGTCGGGAGTGGCTCCACGCCGTCCGGCTAGATTGGGCGAATATCTGGAACCTGAACAACAATACAAGGTCACACAGTCCTGCTCGTATCAGCGTAAAAAAGAGGTTTGACGCATTGCTGGCAAAGTACCAACCCCTTTTCAAAGACGAGCTAGGCACGATAACGGAAGAGCGCACCGAACTTTATCTTAAACCTGATATGAAGCCCATATTCCTAAAGGCCAAGAATATTTCGTTCGCGTTACAAAAATCTTACGACGCTGAATTGGCTAAAATAAAACTACTAGAATTTATATCGCCGGTTACGACGTCAGAATACGCTACGCCTGCGGTACACGTAATCAAGCAAGATGGTAGCATGCGGGTTTGCGGCGACTGCAAGGCGACAGTTAACCCGTGCCTTGATGTCGACAGCTACCCATTACCAAAGGTAACCTGTTCACAGCCTTGTCGAGAGGTAAGCATTTCTCGAAGATTGATCTCAACCGGGCTTATCAGCAAGTGGTCTTGTCTAAGTCGTCAAAACAATACCTCAAGTTGAATATGCAGAAAAGATTGTTTTCTGTTAATCGACTTGCGTTTGGAATTTCGTGCGCACCTCGGATTTTTCAAAGAATAATTGACACCATGCTCAAGGGCTTACACGGGGTTTGCTGCTACCTAGACGACATTCTGGTGACAGGTAAAATGACGAAGGCGTTTTACCAATCTGTAAGCTGTGCTAAAACGACTTCAAGAAGTCGTTCGGCTCAAAAAAGAGAAGTGTTTGTTTTTCCAATAGGAGCTTCGCTACCTCGGACACAGAATCAGCGCACAGGCAATCTCGGCAACGACGGAGTAGGTTGACGCAATACTAAAGGCTCCAGCCCCAAAGACAGGCAGCAGTTGCAGTCGTTCCTGGGAGTCGTCAATTTTTGTGGTAAGTTCCTTCCTAACCTAGCACCGGTGGCGCAACCATTTTTCAAGTTGCTACGAAAAAACGCCCCGTGGTGCTGATATGAGCGTTGTCAGGCAGCGTTTACCAAGATAAAGAGCTTGCTAGCCTCTCCGTTGACATTGGCGCAGTTCTTTCTCATGTTTTGGATGATGGCAGCATGGAGCCATTCGCTTTGGCATCGCGTACCTTGACCAATGCCGAAAACAAATACAGCCAGCTTGAGAAAGAGGCCCTTGCGATAATATTTGGTGTTAAAATGTTTCATTTCTCCGTTTACGGTCGTTCGTTCACCTTAGTCACCGACCATAAACCTCTTCAGACAATCTTGGGCCCAACAACCGGCATTTCCACTATCGCAGCAGCGCGTGTGCAGCGCTGGGCAGTCACATTGTCATGTTACCGGTAATCGCTTATCTTCAAAGATCAAACGAAAACGCTGAAGCCGATTTCTGTTCGCGCCTGCCGCTATCAGTGAAGAAAGACGAAGCCTTTTATTCATTGCGGTTGCAATCAATGCCAGTTTCAAGCCAGGACATTGCTCGAACAGCTCAAGACCCCTTGCTTTGTAAAGTGGTAAATTTCAAAAATATGCGAGGGCTGGCTTCTGTGACCGAAAAAGATTTGAAGCCTTTTTTTTTTGGCACGCTACGAGCTCACACTTCACCAAGGCTGCATCAAGTTCGGGATGCGAGTGATCGTGCCGGCAAAGTTGCGCAAATTGCTGCTGGACGAACTCCACGAAGGGCACCCAGGCATCGTGCGCAGCAAGCAACAGGCGCGCAGCTACGTGTGGTGGCCGTCCATCGAGGCGGACCTCGAGCGTAGTGTCAAGGCCTGCGTAAGTTGCCGAAAACAACGTTGCGAGCCGTGCAAAGCGCTTCTGCACCTTGGCCGACAGCACCATGGCGGCGCGTACATATAGATTTTGCTGGCCCCTTTTTTGCACGCAATGTTTCTTGTAGTCGTGGACGTGCACTCCAAGTGGCCGGAAGTGTTTCTTATGCGCTAAGCTACATCGAATGCTACAGTTCACAAATTGAGATAGGTATTTCCGCGTTTTGGGTTCCGAGAAACCATTCTCACGGATAGCGGCCCGCAGTTCACAATCCGAAACGTTCAAGTTTTTTGTAACAGAATTGTGTTGTTGCCACGTGCTTACAGGACTGTATCATCCCAGCTCGAACAGGCTTGCAGAGCTTTTTTTCAGACACTTAAAAACACTCTTCGTACTAGCGTAGAGGGCACGTACATTACATCTGAGGCTTCACAAGGTTTTGCTTACATATCGCACCTCGCCTCGTGCGACAACTGAGTCACCCGCAAACTTGTTACTAGAGCGACCGCTGAGAAATCGACTCGACGTTGTCAAGCCAGCGGTGGAAGGAAGGATTGCATATAATCAGCTCAAGCAATCCGTGGCTCGCCCACGTCGTGATCTTGACATAGCAGTCGGTGACCAAGTGATGGCTCGCAATTATCGAGGCAGTACAAACTGGGTCCCTGGTATTGTTGTGGGGCTGTCCGGCCCTTTGTCTTTAACCGTTCGTGCAACCACACCCAGAAGCTGTTTCACCTGGCGTCGCCACAAGGACCAGCTGCTCGCGCGGACCACAGATCCGGATCGCGAGGCATCTGACCAGGAGGGATACGAGTTCCTGGCGTCTCCACCAAGCATCGACCCAGTGACATCCTCCGCTCCTACCACCAGTGACCCTGCCGTTTCGCAAAAGGTTCAGACGGCGGGTGCAGGACGCTACCCGACTAGAGACTGTCGACCACCGGACAGATATCAAGCTGGAGTTTAGCGTGTTAAATTAGCCAATATAAAAGGGGAAAAATGCGGTGTCCGGGCTTATCGCCGTAGTCGAAATGCGCAGGC